>NC_143207.1:1853409-2179545 GCF_051530095.1 Phoenix dactylifera
GCTAAGGCTCCCTATCCTAATTCTTTTCACCGAGCTCTTGTATAGGTACCAGCTCGTCCCGACTCAGCCTATGCCCAATGCCTAGGGGATGATCATCGAATTCTTTTTCTTTGTCATCCTGCATAGCTTTACTCCTATGGGGATGTTTTGATCTTTCTTCCAGTTAAAGGAGCATCCAAAAATAAGGGTTGGTGGCACCTCTCTAGCAGGAAGTGTTGCCACTTTCTTCCATCCAGTCTCCTCTGTTCATAGCTAGAAGATTCAATTATTTCATGCCACCTTGGCAAAAGGTTGGTTCCTAAACTGGTTGGGGTTTAGGTTTTGGTCACCTGCTCTCAGACTCTCATTCCCTTCCCGATGCACTAGACCATGCTAAGGAAGAAAGTGATGAATCTGCTCCTGATTTTGTTAGATAAGCATCAGACGATGGTCAAGGCCCTTCATGGTTTGCAGGATTGTCCTTAGCCAAATTGCTTTTTGAGGCTACGTTGGTGACTGGCCTTAGCCCAACCTCTGGCGAGGGTAACTTCTTGGGGTTAGACTTGTTTTTTTCCAAGTTTTAATTTTTGAAATTTGTTACAACAAAGTATAGAAAAAATTAAGGGCTCGTTTGGTTTGCGAAAAAAGAAGGGGGGAAAGTGTGGTCAACAGGAATTAAGGGCTCGTTTGGTTCGCAGAAAAAGAAGGGAAAAAAGTGTGGTCAACAGAAAAGTAATGAGATGCCTCTAGTTTGGTTGGAGTTTTCAAAGGAGAGAGACGGGAAGTTGCATTCCTATGAAAATATGATTCCCACATTTCATGGAAAAGTCTTTTCCATAAGAAACATGGGAAAGTTACTTTTTCATGAGACGGATATAACTCCATTTTTATTTTTTTCTAAAAAGATCCTTCAACATTAAATAAGTATTAAAGAGGCATTAAAGATCTAATTTTTATTAAGGGTATAATAGAAATTATACATAACTTTTTCAGGAAAGTGGATGGTCAACCAAACATAAGCACTTTGAAAATATGTCACTTTTCCATGGTCAACCAAACATGCCAAAAGTACTTTTCTAGGTATCCTCATCCTAGAAATTTACTTTCCAGAAATCATATTCCTATGAGAAAAAATACTTCCCGTGAACCAAATGAGCCCTAAGGGTAGGCACGATAAAGTACACCCCTATACAATAAATACAAATAATAAAAGAAGCTTGACTCTATTGGTTGGCTTTGAATGATCTTGAATGCGCTTTACTAACTCTCATCTGAAGAAGATATGGTTGTTCAGCTCATTATGAATGCTCTTGAAAGATATTCTCTTTAATGCTCTCTTCTTTTTCTTTCTCTTTTTGGCTCTTGTAGATTTTTCTTTGTAGTGCTTGAGCTCTCTTTTTTCTTTGGTGTTCCTTTGAAAGAGATTGGAACACACTCCTAGTCATTAGACAAATAATAGAGCCGTTGTGAGATGAAAAATAGTCGTTCTGACTTAGAAAAACTACTCATTACTATTGTCAAGTGCAGTGGGGTCAACTCAATATCTTCAGAGGTCGACTCGTGATTTTCAGGAGTCATCTTGTGATCTTCAGAGGTCGACTCGAGCTTGCTTCTATTTCTACTATGCTTTATCTTTCTTTTGTGTACATCGTGGAGTCGACTCAGGGGTTGATTGTTGCTTTCAGGGCCAGACTCGTTGCTTTCAGAGGTCGACTCATCAACGGAACAAGTTTTATTGCTCTCTATTTTTCTATTGTGGTCATTTAGAGGTTGACTCATTATTTTTTGGGGTTGACTCTTATTTAACTAGAGTTAGCTCGTGATTTCTATGGGTTGACTAGCGAATGCAATAAATTCTTTGACTTTTTGTTTGTCTTTTGAGACTATTCTAGGGTCAACTCGTAATCTACTGGAGTTCGCTCGTGAAGGTATATCAATCACCAATAGTGTGTTCGAGTCGACTCGTAGCAAGCAAGTTCTGTCTCTACCATTTAGAAGCATGTTCTTGAGAGCCACATGATTGTGGATGAATCCAGCTTGCCCTTTACCTTGAACAGTAGGAGATCAATGCCAACAAATAGCTAAGCTCATATTTCTATAATAAATAACTATGTCCATAATCCTTTCTATGATTTATTATATAATAATAAGGTCTTCCACAAAAATTTCATTCATCTTAGGACCAATATAGGTAGGCTTATACCTAATAGGAACATCAAAGAGACATAGATGATCAAGGATCAAAGCTAATTGTCCATTTCTTATGGTATTGTTTAGCCCTGATTGAGTCTTGTTGACACATTGTGTAATAGCTTTCCAACAACAATATGAACTTCTCTAATTCATATTACCTCAATGTCACACATCAAACCCATCACCCTGGTCACCATGTGACACGGACACACACTTCTTAAGGTAAAGCCCTAGAGAATATGTCATGCCTATAAATTTGTTACAACCTTAATATAACTGAACAATATCTCATTTATAATAAGGTAAAATAATCCATCACTCACAAGTACCAAGAGTTGTTCAATTATAACTTTTCATTACTAGACCGGTATTAGCAGTGTTCTAACTATTCTTCCTCTCTCTAAGATCCCAAATCATAGTCAAGTACTAAACATCCTGCAACTCTGAAAAAAAAAGAAAAGAGGTGGTGTCAACTTTATACCTCAGTAAATATATTCACACATCCATACCAATATAATAATATAATTTACAAATAGCAAATAAACAATATTAGAGTGAAAACATAAATCATCAAATCTCATATTGAGCATCTTGTATAGCTCAAATAAACCAATAAATAAATGTATGAACACAGATCAATTATCCATTTGATTTAAAGTGATATATCACCAATATCATCAAGTAAATTTTTTTTATTCAATAGTGATTTCATATATCCTATTATTTATTTCTCATTAACTAGATATGGATCCTTCAATAATTATCTTTTAGTTTTGGGCTTACCACGGCCATGCTCTAGGCTGTGACCAGCAAGCTCAATTACCACATTCCTACCTGTTGCGGGATTTTCACCCCGGCAACAGCCTTAGTCCCAACCGAGCCGAGCAGAAAGAGACCGCGTCCCCCACGAGGTATTGTCCGCTTTGGGCGCTCCGGTCCGCGCGTCCAGCGCTGACGGAGGGAGACGTTTCCGGCCCGCGCGTCCAGCGCTGACGGGGGGATTGCCCTCACGGTTTTGTCCCACAAAAGGGCCCTCGTGAGGAAAAGGCTTCGCCCTCCTCATTATAAGGCACGGAACCTTTCCGCTCTAGCCGATGTGGGACTAAATTCAAGGCCCCCTCCCCCCCCCACAACATGGCCCCCCCCAGCGGGAAGGTTCCGGCCAGGTTTTACCCCAACGGGCCCCCACAGTCCTGGAGGGTAGTCAATGGAGAGAGGAGGCTTGCCCTCCTTCTAGCGCCAACTGTTGCTGGTGGTCCAAACCGTGAACGATTGGCACTGCGGTGTGAACGGGGTTCCGTCTGAGTTGTCTTGGTTGGTGTTGGTTGCGCTCCACCTTCCGCCAAGAAACCTGCAAACAAGCCTTGCACCACCACCAGGGTGGTGATGGCCCTCCGACGGTCAAGTCAGAGGAGATTGGAGGATGAGGAGGGGTGATAATCGCAAGTAAGAGGGTGCTCTGGGAGATATTGCTCACCTCCCCCCTTTCTCCCCCCAGCCGCATATATACCTGGCTGGGGGGTCTCTCAGGGGGGTTCGTTATCGTGGGGCACGATGGTGTGGCCACTGACATGGCCGTTACAGGGCGTCGTGGAGCAGCACCGGGTACGGCCACGTCAGGGCATAGTGGGGCTCCGCTTTGTACGGCTGATGCAGGAGATCGTGGAGCAGCATCAGATACAGCCGTTGCAGGGAGTAGTGGAGCAGGAGGCCGCGGCGTGCCTCTGGGGAATAGCCTGTCGTTATCAAGAGATCTCCGACTCGGGGTCGGAGCGCTGGATCAAGGGGCAGCCGACTCGGGGTCGGGCTGCGGAGCCGAGGATATCCGACTCGGGGTCGGATTGCTGGATCAAAGGGCAGCCGACTCGGGGTCGGGCTGCGGAGCCGAGGATATCCGACTCGGGGTCGGATTGCTGGATCAAAGGGCAGCCGACTCGGGGTCGGGCTGCGGAGCCGAGGATATCCGACTCGGGGTCGGATTGCTGGATCAAAGGGCAGCCGTAGTCTTCCTGGGCGCGCGTGCCGGTCACGTGGGGCATGGCGGCTTATTTCCCCCGTAACACTACCCATGGCAGAACTATCCACAATACTACATTCCTACCTGTTGCAGGCTATCCACAATGCCACATTCTTGCCCATGATGAAGCTATTCATAACTTAACGTGGCTAGTCCAAACACCTCTTGTTTAACCATCAATTTATTTATTCTTATTCATACCAAGTAAATATAATATAACATTATATTCCTTTCAGAATTTCAAGTAGCCAAAATCATATTCCAATCATCCAAAAAAGCCATTAATATTTGATACATGCATCCAATAAAGAAAACAAAAAATAATCGTACTAACAATTACATATCAATAAAAATCGGCCATGCAACCAAAACCATGTAATGCATAAATAAGTATACATATAGGTGATTATATCCAACGATTCTTACCTTGACCACAACCAATCTAGCTACAATGCTAACATGTCCAATTTAAAAATCGATATGAAACAACTTGTCCTTGACTAATAATTTAACCAAACATTGCTAAGTTCCTAAGTCAAAATTTTGACGTTCAAATTACTTTTACACATAACTTCTTAATCCTACCAATACGTGACTAATTAAATAAAGAAATTAGGAATTTTTACCTTGATTTAGAGATCAGAGCGTAAATCCTCCTGCTCAACATATTCTTGTCTAGTTGATTGCACCCTTATAGAAATAATCAAAAAAATATTATTAGTTATAATTAATGGTGGAACAATTCATGAAAGAGAGAAAAAGGATAGATAGCTATATAACAGTGTCTGCCAACCTAAGTTGTGGAAATCTTGGTATGAACTAGCCAAGTAAGCAATCGGGTATATAATCAAGATAAGAGTGACATATGAGGGGTTGTTAATGATAAATCCATGGATGGCTGATGGGAACCAAGGTGGAGGTCAGCACGATAGGCAGTCGTAGCAATACTGGTCTAGGACCCTCTACTGGGGTCGACTTAAAATCTGCAAAGTAAGAGTTTCAGACCCTTCACTGGGTCCACTAAAAATGTAGAGAGAGAAAGAGAGAAAGTAGAGAGAAAAACAAGAAGAAAGAGAGAAAAATGTGGGAAACAAGGGAGGGCTTGGGGTTGATCTAGATGGAGGCAGCTCGACAATTGGTGGTAGCAGTGGTGGCATCTTTCCGAGGTTCGATCTCTAACGATGTCCACAATAACGACAATGATTAACATGGCTAGTGGTGGAGAGAAAAAGGATTGATGCTAGGTCGGCTTAAAATAGGAAAAAATAGAGCAACCCGAATCATCAGCAGGCAATGAGGTCTATCTCTAATCATGGGGAATAGCTTGTATAGATCTTTGATGAAAACCTCAGCCTCAAATAATGGTGGAGCAGGTGGAATAAAATAGAAGTAGAAAAGAGAATATTCAAAACAAGGGCAATACAGTTACAACTGATAATTCATTAGTGATAATTTGGCTGGTGAAGGTGTCCAAGGGAGTAGAAGAAGATGGAAAGAGGAGTTAGGTCCCTTACCTCAACTTCAGTGAGAAATCAAGGCCTGGTCGGTAATGAATATGAATGGGGACCAAGAGATTTCACCATGGAATTTGATGGTGGTTAGGGAAGATTCAACGATGGGGGGTGCCTAGAAGGGGGAAGGGCTCTTTATATAGAGGAGCCCTAGGGTTTTGGTCATTTGGTGGTCCTAGGGTTTCACCCGTCTAGCGAGCCTTAGGGTTCCACCCGTGTGGCAAGCCCTAGGACTCCATCTCCTCCTTGGAGTCCACCAAGCATGAAGACTCCCATCGAGAGTCTATTTTTATAGAGCTCGCATGGAGCTCATGCCAGCCTGCTCAATCAGGTTTGGCTTATCTCAAAGCTAGGATAGTCAATGGATCAGGCCTAGTTCAGGCATTAGGTTGGGCCCAAAGGACCGGCTCTCACATTCCCCCCCCCCCTCCCCTACCCTACCTAAATAATTTTTTCCTTGAAATCAACATGCCTAAATTTTCAAAGAGCTGAGGATAATTGGCTTTCATCTCATCTTCGAGCTCTCAAGTATCCTCTCTTTCTGAATGATTGCTTTACTGAACTTTCACATAAAGAGTGGTTCGACATCTTAAAACTTGATCTTTCTTATCTACAATCCATACCAGAAGCTCCTCACAAGTTAAATCTTTATGAAGATGCAACGGCTCATATTCCACCATGTGACTAGGTTCAGAATATGTTTCTACAACATCGACACATGGGATACATTGTGCACACTAGATTAAGCCAATGGTTGATCTAGTTGATACGTGACCTCTCCTACCTTGTCTAAGATTTTAAATGGACCAACATACCTATGACTCAATTTGCCACGAATGCCAAACCTCATTACATCTTTAGTGGGAGATACCTTCAAAAAAAAAAAAAGAATATGATCCCCAAAATGAAAATCCAGCTTGTTTCTCCCATCATCTGTATAACTCTTTTGCTTACTTGAAGTTATGTGAAGCCATTCTCTATTTACTTGCACTTTTTTCACAATCTATTGCTTTATCTCTTAACCAAATAATCTCCTCGAACCTACATCATCCCAACAAATAGGCATCCTACACTTTCTGCCATACAATACCTTAGAAGGTGCCATCTGAATGCTTGCCTATTATCAAAGGCAAAGTCTACTAGGCAAATCCTATACACCACCAAAATACAAGATGTAGGTCCTCAACATGTCTTCTAAAATTTGGATGGTCTATTCCAACTGTCCATAAGTTTGGGGTGGACGTCTATACTATAGTTCACTTTGGTTTCAAAGGTTTTATAAAGGCTCTTCCAAAACTGTGATACAAACCTACTTTCTCTATCTAATAAAATGATAACTAGAACCCCATACAACCTCATGATCTGCTCTATATATAGGCCTACCAATTTCTCCAATGAGAAACAAACTCTAAATGGTAAGAAGCGCGCTAATTTAATCAACCGATCAACAATCACCCATATAGTATCATTACCCCGAGGGGTTTTTAGGCAAGCCAATCATAAAATCCAAGGTAACATGCTCTCATTTCCATTGAGAACAAGAACGGGCTGCAATAGTCTTCTAGGAGTCCACTAACCATGAAGAACGGACTACACTGTCCTAGGATTCCATCTCCTCCTCGGAGTCCACTAAGCATGAAGATGCCCATTGGGAGCTCATTTCTACAGAGCCTGCATGGAGCTCATTTCAGCCCTCTTGATTGGGTTTGGCCCATCTATCAACGGACCAGGCATGGTTCAGCCATTAGGTCAGGCCTAAAGGACCAGGTGTCACACCCAAGATTAACGATTTTGAAATAGATTTATGACTTGCTTACCCACCATAGTTGCTTTAGTTCATTCTAGATTCTGAAAGGAGAGTCCTCCCACCTCTTTAATTTTAACAAGACTATCCTAGTTGCACCCAATTTTTTCCAAATAAATCTACGAATAATTTAAGCCATTTCATCTTGAATCTAGTAGTGGGTAACCAAAGAGAAATAGAATTTTACACAGAGATAACCAAGGCTATTCTACTAGCTAAAGAAAAGTACTTGCATTTCTAGTTAGAAAGCTTAATAGAGATACAATCCATAGTGGGGGCATTGTCATTCTTAAGATTTCTAGATCCAAAATTTTTATTGGAGGATAGCAAGAGTTGGTTCTTGAAAATCAATATTTGCACATCATATGCTTTGGTCTAGAAGGATACCACTTAGGCAAAATAATATAAGATTTTGAGTTTATTGGTAGTTTGTTGGGTAAGACAATGATATTGATGTAGGGTGTCTTTAGTATCACAATCATCCAAAGTAATTGCAATCATGATAAGCCCATCATCAGCATATGTTAGCCCGGCATCTTTAATATGCTTCCTTTGTTATGCTTTCTCTCTCTTCAGGGAGTATCACATAGGTACATTCATTTCACAATACTAATTTGGATTAGGTTTTCCTCTTTCTTATTTACTTTCGAGAATTATCCTTGATTATCTTGTTCCTTCTTTGGCTTTCTTATAATTTGAGAATGTTTCCTTTGTGAATTTACGTTTGGTCTTTAGAAGCCTTTGGAGAGAGAATTATTGGATGTTTTATGGTGATTTATATAGCTTCTGTGGTGGTTTCGATTCGATCTTGTGGAGGGCCAATTTGGGCTTTTGGGTATTGAAGAATAGTTGGTAATGATGATTCAAAGATTGATTAATATAGGGCTTTAACATATTGAATTCTTTACAGCCAACGTGCAAGCATGATGGATAGATGTTGTATAAAAGAGGATTGCGAACTTTCATCCTTTGACCAAATCTTGACCTAGATTTAATAGAGTTTAGTCGAACAACTGCTCGGATGTAACCACACAGGAGCCAATTATGAAATCCTAAATATAATTAATCAATATATCAATTCCAAGCTTTTTTGTCTAAAAAAGAACTGAAAAGAAAACTTAAATTATTCAGAAATCATAATAGGTATTTATATTTTTAGAATTATTGAGTATGATTTGAGAATACCATCAATAGGGATTATGAGAGAATCTTGAACTTGCCTTCCATCAATTTTGTTTGTCGCTTTTGGTGCTCTATTTTGAGGACATCTTGTTGAAGACTTGGTTTGAAGAAATTTATTGTTTATCAAAATATTTTTTTTTCATTTTGTAGCTAAGCTCTTCTTACTTCTTGCGATCTGTAGTAACATTTCTTTTGGACCGTCTAAAAGAAATGCTACTTTTCGCTACATGTAGATGGAGTTTGTTGTTCTTAATTACAAAAGGCTTTGAAAATTGATTATGGGATGATATAAGACATAATTGTTTGACTGGGATTTTGCTTTTGATCCATTTGTTCTAGAATGGTTCATATGTTTTATTATAATAAAATTTTGAATGCATTTACTTTATGAAAATGAAATAGAACAAACTACATATTTTAGTTAATAATTTTAATTGTAGAATGGTGTTTAGAATATTGCAAACTATTGAATGTATCTACTATTATAATAAATGATCAAAAATATAATAAAATATAATCAATACTACATAATTGCTTTCTATTGGAAGTATGGTACGCTATACCGTATTGAACCATATGGTCTAAGGCATACCATATTGTATAGGTTCGACACTGATACACAGAATAGGAGGCATACCGATATTCAGTATGCTGAATTGGCCCTGACACCTGACTTACCGATATAGTGACAGGATGGCACAAGGACGGGGCCCGATACCAAGATGGTGTACCTTATTTAGAAGAGTTTTATCTTTAATATCTTTATTTTCGAATGTATACCTTTTGGTTGGCTATCAAAATTATCACTACTATATTAAATAAATTTTTGGAAGCATTTATAAAAGTGTTGGTAATTAATGAACTTGTGACAATTGCATAATCTTGATAATAATGAAAGGTGGTCTTTTCAATTTAAATGATAAGGTGCACTTTGCAGAAAAGTCAACAAATTGGATATTAGCACTATTTCAAAGTGCCAATAATAGTATTAAAATATATATTTTAGTCATCCAGAAATTCTGCTAGTAGCTTAGCTTCTACTAGCTTTTTCCTCAAGCATCACAAATGGTTAATTAGTGGCAAATATAAATGTTGCCAAAAGTGTAAAAAAAATACTGTAATTGAGACTTTAATGACACTTACAAATGCCATGAATAAATAGATTATTGTTGAAATTTGTTAAAAATACTAACAGTTAATTGCTTTCACTATCTTGAACCACTACATAAAAAAATGTCACAAAAAATCTTGTTAAAGATATTTGCATCACTTTTATAAGGTATTAACGACACTTGTAAATATTGTTAGTGGCTTTTTTCTTTGTAGTATTTTCCCTTCTCTATGTCTATCCATCACATACACCCTTCCATCTGTAGATGCAACCATAATCCATCTCTTCCTCCCACCATATATTCTCTTTCTTTTTTTTTCAAAATGCTACAACCTCTCACTTCTTTAAGAATATATTACAGCCAAAATTTTTATTATTTATCTTTTGAAAATTGTACCACCTCTAGAATTTAATTTATTGCTCTTCTTATCACATCGTCAATCCTTACTGCTCTATTTTTCAGCTTATGAATGTAACATAACCCTTGATTTATGAGAAATTAAAAAGAAGTATATACAAATGAGATCTCTGTATGATTATGTTTCACATGTTTCATTTATTTTTCTACATTTTAGTAACAAATTGAAGTTGATTTTATGAACAAAAGATAAATTGTTATTAAATTTCATACTATATGGGACATAGCCTATACTCTACATCATAAAAGATTTGGTCAATTGAAGGTTACTCTACTAATACTTGACCAACTTGCATCTTTAAGTGTGACAAAATTATCATTATATTATATAGTTATCACCCACTTCATATACATATGAACGATAATTTCATTATGCACATTTCCCCGATCTTCCTTTACTTTTCATTGAGAGTGAAGGTGAGCATTGGCTAGGACAACCTATTTTTTTTGATCCACCAACTCTTGGCTGGTTTGCTGAATTAAAATACCATCACAAATTGGGGCATCACGACAAACAACTTGCATTACCAAATTGGAATAATACCATCAAACACTTGCTATTTGTATCAAGGCTTCCAAATTGACAAGCCAATATCTTATCAACTGGCCTTCAACTAATCTAGTACTCTCATTTTTCTTAGTTTGGTGTGGGCCAATCCTTTCGTGTTACCACTCTTATCAGCTATGTCCATGCCTAAGTTTGAAACCCACTAAACCTAATCTTTCTCTACTACACTCGACAAAGAAGTGCAATAAAGAAAGTACTAGATCATCTTGAAGCTCCAGCATGTCAATAAAGGCAAAAGACTGAATAGCCTATGTCGGGAGAAAAGTGAGCTCTTTAAGAGTATTCGCTTATTCGACGTTAGTCGAAAATAATAGAATAGCATGGTGTTTTATCTTGTATTTTCTTGCATTTCTTTCTTAATATAATCTTCCCATTAATAGCTCGAGTATCAACGTTCTTTAGTAGTCAGTCTACCTCTTGGCCAACCAAGTTGATGATCTTCAATGCTGGTCAAAAGAGCTATATCCCTCAATGCCAAGCTGACCAACGTCCATTGAGTGTGATTCTTGGAGAAACCTATAAACTAACATCTAAATTTCTTTAAGAAGAGTGGAAGGAATCGAAAACTTGTGAAAGGCTTTTAGAATAGAATCCATCATAGTGGAGCATTACTATTTATACCAGTTAATTGGTTAAAACTTTTGTAGAATTCTCAACTAAATAAAATAAACTACTATTTTTAGACTGAATTTATTATTTCTCCGATCTTCCAGTAGCTTTTTGTGTAGCATTGTGACCCATAATATCATAATTTATGTGAAGATGTTTTATCATTCATAATATAGGGTATCAAGCCAAATTAACCCTTGTGTTGTTATGTTGCCCCCGGAACACACATCACATAAAAAAAACCTTCAGAAGCTTCCTTTGATAAAGTTGCCCCCCAACACTTGGGATGCCTATGGTCGTTATTATAAGGCTACTAAAATTTTACTCTCCCCTCTTAGCCAAATGATCAGAAATTCATGTCGGCAAAACTTGTTGACTTCACTGACGATCCTCTGTAACCTACCATGACTGATAATCTTGAGTTTTGGCTAGGTGATGATCAAAACATCCATGGATAGTTTGGTTTGCTGCAACTTCATTGGTATAACTTTCGTGATACCTGGATTTGTGGATTCCAAGGGCTCTATTGTATGATTTGCAATAGCTATCTTTTGATGAGTCAAAGCTTCCAATTTGGATTTGTTGTAGATCCCAATACTTCCATATGCCATATAATAAGTCGATTCATTCATCGCAAGGATGGATTCAACCATTTTCATTATAAAACTCACTGGGACGTAATGTAGCTTTGCATAAAGCTTTTAACTATAGAAGTAAGTTTTTCAAACCATTCAGCTACCAAATTTGAAGATGCTGCATACCACTCCAAAAGTGGCCTTAGTAAGTGCTCACTTTTTCTACAATTGTTGCCTTGGCTTCATTTGATTGTGGCATGATGGTAACTACATAGCTATTTTATTGGAAATAGTGTGACAGTGACTACACAAGATCTTATTAGAAGCAAGGTGACGATGACTATGCAGGGTCCTATGGGGCATGCCACAAAATGCTTATTGCCCATTGTTGCCCAAGATGACAACCCAAGAGGAGGGTGAATTGGGTTTTCTAAAAATTGTGTTTCCTAATTTTTTACTTTAAATTGAATGTAGCGGAATGATAAGATGTTACTTACTTAAGCTCTAGGTAATTATAAGTAATGCAGTGACAAACTAAGCTAGAGCAATTATACTATGGCTTTAGAACGCAATTGATCCTAAATTAACTTATAGTTGTATGATCAATTTAATCTATGTAAATTGTAAGAATAGAGTGAAAGCTAAGAAAGTTCTAAACAATCTCTTATACTCAATTAGAAAATAAAGCTAGAGATATTACACAGTCAAGTATGTATGTAAGGCATGAAATGCAAGAAATAAGGCATCACAAACACAAAGATATATAGTGGTTCGGTGCACCCCAGCACCTACATCCACTCCCCAAGACCTCTTGGGAATTTCACTATAATCCCTCAGATTACAGTCGGTTGTTTTACAAGCTCACAACCCAACTTGTTGTTTTGCGAGATCACAACGAACTCGGTCGGTTTTCACAGGCTCACCGACTAGAACCAACCGATTGTTTTCACGGGCTCACAATCCAACCCAGTTGGTTTTCCCAAAGGCTCACCAACCACAACCTTACAACGATTATTTTCCGGGTTCACAATCAACCCAGTTGGTTTTTCCAAAGGCTCACCAACCACAACCTTACAACGTTGGTTTTTCCCTTTGGCTCACCAACAAACCTTAACCCCTTGATTCAATCCCTTGATTGAATCAAGTTACAAGATATTTAGAGCAAGAGTTTAAATCAAGTACAAGCTTCTCAAATAAGCGAATATAGCAAATATAAACAAGTAAAGTAAAGGGAAGAAGCCCTCAAACAAATTTGTAGATGGAGGAACTCGGCTTCTTCTTTACTTGACCCTCTTCTGATTTTGCACGAAGTAGAGGATCACCGAGGCAGCACACGGATGGAGAGGAAGCTTTGGGATTCACTTGGATGCTCTTCTTCTCTCTATTTTACTTTGAATGGCCCTTTTGTGCTTATGGGAGATTTCCCGTGTAATCTCTTTGAAATCTTTTTCCTAAATGTTCTCTCCCACTTCCATACATTCTTTCCTAGCTCTCTCCTTGATTTTATAGCTTTAGAGGGAGTGAGAACAAAAATCTAGCCGTTAGAGACAAAAATAGAGCCGTTGGAATCAAGAAAAAAACTAGCCGTTATGCCTCCCAGCGTGCTGGAGTCGACTCGGCTGAAGTAGGAGTCGACTCGGCTGAAACAGGAGTCACTTGTGAATAGTAGTCTGTCGGCACTGTAGCTGGGAGTCGGCTCCGCACTGTAGCACTGAAGTTGGAGTCGACTCGAGATCACTGTAGCGCTGAAAATCAACTTTCTGTTTTTTTTTTGTTTGTTCTCAGTCGGAGTCGACTCGTAGAGTATCGGAGTCGACTCGAGCACTGTTTCTTGAAACTCTAGAGTGCTAGAGTCGACTCTAAACTTTCCGGAGTCGACTCGAGGACTATTCTTTTGAATCTTTCTTTGAATTTGCTCCTTCAACTTGAATCCTTTGAACTTGAAACTTGGGCCAATGAAGTGAAGCTTTCTTCCAACTTTTTTTGAGAGCTTTTGAGGCCTTCTTATATTTTTCCAACTTGCTATGTTCCTTGCAAAATAAATTATCTTTCTTCTTGCAACACAAACATTAGTAATTATACTTCAAGGTTTTGTGATCATCAAAATTAATCTTTAACTCAATCTTTGGGTCATCAGTCTCCCCCTTTTTGATGATGACAAAACTTGGAGTATGTGCAATATAAAATATATTGTGTTCTAGAACTAATGCATAGCTAAGTTGCATGAAGTAGAAAATATATATATTTAAAACATACTTCATGATAATGCTTTAGATTTAATCAGCTTAACACAATCAACATATTTCAATTTAAGCTGATTTGTATTCAATTCAAAACATAAAGCATTATGAGCATATAATCAGATATTTCTCCCCCTTTTTGACAACATCAAAAAGGTTGTAATATAATGAAACATTAAGCACAAAGATAAGAATACTCAAATATGTCTTTTTCTTTTTGTACTCTGATTTGCATGTCAAATTATTGCAAGAATATGAATCATATAACTCAAGGCAATAATGTTAGAAAAAAAATTAATGATCATAGATCAGAGCCAATTATAATGAGAACACATCGAATGTGGTTCCAAAGATAGTTTTCAAATCAAGTGTAGGTGGAAACTTTCTTAAGTTAATTCAAGAAGTACCACAAATAATATTCAAGGAAAGCACGAATTGAAATCTGACCTCTCTTCAATAATAAGTATGAAAGCTTGTTCATTTAAGATCTTTTGCCCAATATATTAAGTATGATTGCAAAGTTCTTTTATGGTGTAAAAATATTGTGGCATAAATACCAAAATATGAATTCATGCAATTTATGATATATCTTAGAGTATACATAAAGTTCAAAGCTTTGAAGGTTCTTTTAAAGCTCTTTTAAAGACTTTATTCTTTTATTTCTTAAAAAATAAGCACAATTTGATACATAAAAATATGAATTGGTACAAAATTGAAGTTCTAAAGAGCAAGCCAATTAGGACTCATTAGTGAATTCCAAAATAGATTTTCTGAGAGATACTCAAGAAAATTCAACACATTATTCTCTCCCTTTTTCATTAAGTTAGAGGCTCTTAAGATCAACTGTTTGACTTGCAATTTGGTTCATGATTTATGCATAAGATATATTAACCAAATAACAAGCCTCAAGGTGTATCATAAAGATTTTCAGATTTAAATTTCAAATGATACATATTGGAGAGTATTAGGATCACTTTTCATTTAGTATTCTGTCTCTCTCCTTTAGTTATAGATTTATGCGATTAAGTTCCATAAGATCTCTCCTTCTGAAATTTTCTTTCTCCCCCTTAATTGATCATTCCATTTAAGAGTTTAGAATTTGAAGATAATGTTCAATAAAATTGTCAATCTCAAAAATATATTTTTCATAAGTTTCAGCTTATTTTCATAAGACTATAGGTTTGAGATAAGACAACCTTTATAGAACTCATCTCAAGGTATAAACTTATTATATAATTAAAGCAGTCTTGCTATATAAGGAGGTTCATCAAAATCAATCCATAAAAATCAAGGTATGCATCAAATTAAAGTAACTTTAGGATAAGATACTAAATATCTAAAGCTCCCCCTCAAAAGATGCATTTAGTCATTCTTTTCTTTTGTTGAATTTCAAATTTTAATGACAAGCGTGAATAAAACTGAAATTCTATGATATCGAGAATGTAGAGTAATCTAAAACTATTCAAAATTTATAGCAATCACTCTTTTTAATCTTTCAAGAACAAGTTATGCTTCCTCTTAATCTTTGAGAAAATGTACTGAAATATTAATCAGAAAATGATTCATTTGAAGCTCAAATTCTTTCAAAAGCACTTACATTTTCTTTCTTTTAAGAGTCATTTGAGTGAGCTGAAATATTTCTAGACTTAAGATCATTCACTCGTTTAATAATATATATATATATATATAGTTATAGATCTCAATTTCTTAATCATAGTTTTTCAGCAATGTATACATGAAGCCCAATAAATTTTTTAGTATCAAAATAAAATCATATATTTAAAAAAATATTTGTTTGCAATCAAGATCATCGAAAGACACATCATTTGGACCAATATTAGTACACTTTAAAGATAAGAAATGATATGTTTCAGATGCGTATCGGGGCAAGCAATCAAGGCATTATATTGGGTACACTTTATAATGATATGTTTCAGATCTTTAGTACACTTTAAAGATCATCGAATTATTCTATTTTTCTTAAGTTAAGATTTTATTTAGAAATCATATTGAGTTTAAGCTTTTATACAAAATCAAATTCTGAATTTCATAAAGATTTTTAATAGAGACTTTCAAAGTCATAATTTGAGATATGTATCTTTCACATTGTAGCTCATCTTAAATTATTACGATTGAAAACACATATTTCAAACATATAAGAGCATATTCAGAATATTTGTATTTATGTTGAGTTTTGGTATGAATTAGAACATTATATACCAAAGTTAAGCAAGTTGAAGGATAAAACAAACTCAATTCATTTTGCCTAAAAAGAGATATCCTTCTCTTCTTCTTTTTACAAATTTATTCACCTTTCAGATTTTAACAATGATTGTGAACGACAAATCTGAAATTTCTTTTCAATAATACCAAAAAAAATTTTATGTAGTATTCCAAACATTCAATCAAATTATCCAAGCATGAAGCATTACAAAATATTGAGAACCCATAATTCAAGACATCATGCCACATGCAAAATATATTATATGTTAAGTCATGCATTAAAATAATAAGAACAAGCATGTCAAGGATCAAAACCAATTCTTTTCAAATAAACTCCCCCTATTTAAATATAATCTTGCATTGATTTCATCCTTAAATTGTGTTTTCAATCGATTTAAAAAAAATGACTTGATTCTTCTTATATACTTTCATTAACTTTGTCTTTCATTTTTACTTTCTTATGCTCTATACTCTATTTGCTCCCTATCCGGTGGAGTTGGGAAGGGGCACGAGGTACTACCACTAGCCTCCCTCTTGTGCCGTCCCTAATATGCCCTACACCGAATAGTTGGGTCAAATAGTGCCGGGTACTACCACTAGCCTCCCCATTGGCACCATCCCTATGATGAGCAATATAGAAAGGTTAAAATGTTCACTTCAAACTCTCCCTGTTTAAGTGTAATTAATTATGAATTTTATCCCTTCCAAATGTGCCGAATATATTATGCTTGTTTTGCTTTTCCTTAAGATTGGAGTACTTGCCTTTGCTTAGATTTTTCATCTCTTGAATAATATCCATTTTCTTTTCTTTATCTCTCTCTCTTTTTGTTATTCTCAAGTAATTTACATGAAAGAGCAGAATAAAGAAATAATCTTATGTATCATATAGATGTATATCATGCAAACAACATTTTCATTGTGCTCAAGGATTCATAACTTCTCACAAGTTATTTTAAATCAAAATTTTATGCATATACTTGTGTATTTCATGGTTATGATATAGGCAAAGAAATATTTTAGTTTGAGCAAACCATGAAACAATTTCTAAAAGCATAAGTCAATTAATGCATATATAGACATGATATCTAGAAATTAATATTTAAAGATTTTAATCATGCTACAATAAGATTTAAGTTATTGACTTTGCTTAGCTAATTTATGAGAGAGGTCTCTAAAATTACCGATTCATTCTGCATTCTTCAAGTCAGATACCTACTAGATTTCTTATGTATGAACTTTTGGCTGAAGAAGGTCCTCTCTCTTGTTTGCAGGTGAATGTTTATTGTATCTTACATGGAGATATCCTTCAAGTTGAAATCTCTCATTTTCTTGCTCAAGGATCCTGCAAACTTCTTTTCTTTCTTGAAAGAAAGTCATTAGTTTCTTCAAGATACAAAACATTCATCCAACATATTTTTAACTAGATGACTCAATATAAGATATGACAATAGTTGAATGTTGAGTCACTTTACTCAAGAGATTGCCTAAATATAAGCAAGTACATATCACTTGACCTAAAGAGATAGTTTCATTAACCAAGATGGTTCAAGGACAAGCATGTGAGGCAATAGAAAGATTCATCAAGATCAAATCAATTTCTTATTTTCAAAATCAATTTAGCTTAGATTCTATTTGCTTAAGATAATTATCAATAAGGCATGCTAGCTAAATTTTAATCAAATTGCCTTAAACAATTATTTCTATCAAAATTCAGATTATGATTCATTTGTTATCAATAAAATATGATTCATTAGAGTTAGATAGAAGTCTTGCACAAGGGCACATAATGAGCATACAATCTGGTCTACTAGCTGTAAGATAATACAGTTATTCTATCATGCTTCAATACAGCTTTAAAACAATAGATCTACATTGCTCATCCTTTTCAAATTCAACAAGATGGGGTCATAGACATACCTTCTTCATGCCAATCTTCTATAAGAGTTTTCTTGTGGACTAACTTTGGTCAATGAAGATCCCCTTCCTTGTTTATCTTAATTTGGAGTTCGAGAAAAAAAATGTTAATTCATTCATTACACATATTTCAAACTCACTTTGCGTGAGCTTAGTAAAATCTCCATGTAAATCTTCATTAGTAGAACCAAAGATGATGCCATCAATGTATGCTTTGAGCAAGCAAGATGTCACAAATTCTTCCTTTTTAATGTATAGATTTATCATTATTACTTTTTATCAAAAGGTTACTCAAGCTTTTATATATCATGCTTTTGATGCTTGTTCCAAATCACATATTGCTTTATCATATTTGTAATGAGTGTTTTCAAATAAGGTGGTTATTTTACATAGATCTTTTTTAATAAAATAACCACATAGGAGTGCATTCTACACATTCATTTGACAGAATATAAAGCTCATAAAGCAAGCAAATGATAATGGTGATCTTTACTTCTAATCATGCAAGAATTTCATCGAGATCTATTTCATCTTTTCTTGATTTAGTCTTTTAGTAGTTATCAATTTTTCTTCATTAAGTGCATTTCCCAAAAAAACTCAATTTGGTTCTAATTATTAACAAATTTTCAGATTGTTATATGTAAAAGATTAACCATATACATATATAATTTGATTTTAGTATCTTGATAATAAATCATTAGTCTCATAAAGAATAAAATGAATTGATATTTCTGCAACTAGAATCTTTTCATTGAATGTTTTATATGCATTGCTTGATGAATGATATCCAAAGAAATATCTTTATCTGATTTGGCATTATTTTCAAAAGATTATATCAAGCATAGCATATACTACTGAAAAATATGAAAGATATGCAATAGATCATTTTTTATTTTTCAGAAGATCAAATGGAGTTTTCATCAAAAAATAGATCTAATAGAAACCATATATATGACAAGCAATGATGATAGCTTTTAAAAAAAAATCATTTAAGTAGATAACTATCATACAACATTGCCTTTTTCATTTCATCAAGGATTCTATTAATCCTATTTTACTTATGGTGTTCTTGGTGCAGAAACAATTGTATTCAATATTATTTTCACAGCAAAATTGGTTTTCAAAACTATGCCATGATACTTCTTTATTTTTATAGTTTGCAAACCTTTTTCATCTGAACCCTTTTTGTGAGTTTGTGCCAATGTAAAAAATATTTTAATTTGAGTGCCAAGAACAAAACTAATGTAAGCTTTTGAAAATTTAGTAATGGAAACAACATCTTTAGATTTATAAATCGATTTTTGTTTGTTTCCTTAGTTAACATGCATAGTAAACTTTGACCTTTCAGAAGATACTCTAAGTAAGCCAATGGCAAGGTCTTTTGAGATTAAATACATACTAGCATGAGTTGATTTTATATGCCAAAGATGGTTTCTTTAATCTTGGTATTCATAGTGCATATATTCAAAGGTATACCAAGTACACATTTTCATATCTATGATCGATAAACAATAATGCCATGGATAAAAAACTCTTAATCAAGCATATAGAGAATTCATAGATTTATTGATTAATCATTTAGCAACTTATCCAATAGTGAGTAAGTATACTATAAAATGAAGTGATTTGATTATATTCCCAAAAGTATTTTCTATATCACAAAATTGATCAATACTTGCAATTCATATTTTAATCAAATACTAAAGCAAAAATAATGATGAGATGCAAGGGTTACTGATTTCATTATTATTATTTTTTAATTACTTTTCATAAGTATATTTCAAGTTTCATTTTTTGACGTGTGTCTAGAACACCCATTTGTACGAAAGTTCTATTTGTTCCATAGGTATCTTGGCACACCTACATCTACATCCTCATATTTTCATTTTGGGTACCCAAGCTTGCTTGGGTCCTTGAGAGTTAGGACATATGGTTCCTTTTGGAACCCAAATTTGTTTAATTGTAATAACTTTACCACTTGATTTAATTATGTTAGAACGATAGGTAAAGTTGTTATGCCCATTCTTTTCATGTTTGAAATAAGTTATCTTATTTAATGGTTTGCTTGGTGAATTGATAACCTTTTTCTCTAGAGATTTATTGTTAAGTAAAGGAGTCAAGCCAAGTTTTGATTTATCATAAGCAACATATTGGCTTTCAAACATCGTTTTTAATCTTTCTGAACTTACAATGAATTTGTTAATAAAAGATTTTAATTGGTTAATTTTTTTACTTAAGTTTTGATTTTCTTTAATTAAACTCTGATTTTTTTGAATCAATTGTTCTAAATTTAACCTTAAGCTTTCATTTTCAGAATTTAGATTATCTTGTATCTCATCACTAGAATTTCTTTCTTTTAAAATTTTCAGATTTAGTTTCTTAAGATTTTTATTCTTTATAGCTAATTTTCTACATTCACCATACAAATCATGAAAAGCATTTAATAATTCAACATAAGGAAATTCTTCTTGAGAATCATTTGATGTAAAAGTAGATTCAGATTTTACCTTATCTTCTTGTGCCATAAAGCACAAGTTAGTTACCTTTTGTAGTTTTTTGGAGCTGAACTGCCTCGGAGTTGACTCGGATCGTTTTGGAGTCGACTCGGCTGACTTGGGAGTCGACTCTAGAGCGCTTGGAGTCGACTCGGCTCTCAGAGTCTCCGAAGTTGGTTCTTTGCCTTTTAGTCTTGCTTTCTTCTGAGAGTCGACTCGGACGTAACTAAGAGTCGACTCGCCAACCTTCGGAGTCGACTCGTAACCTTCTGGAGTCGACTCGGTTGCAGGGTCTGAAATACATCGTTCTGTCTTTCTTCTGTCACCCTTAGGAGTCGACTCGGAAATGTCGGGAGTCGACTCGGCAACCATCGGAGTCGACTCGAACCTTTCTGGAGTCGACTCGCTGACAGGGTCTGAAAATCTGAGTCTTTGCCTTTCAGACTGTTTTCCTCTAGGAGTCGACACGGACAAACTGGGAGTCGACTCGGCTGATAAGGGAGATTCTGCAGTCTCACTGTTAGTATGTAATTGAAGCACATGTGAGCTAATCTGAGATTTATCATAAATATTTTTTAAAGTATTCCAGATTTCTTTAGCAGATAAGCATGCAGAAATCTTATTAAATATAGTTTCATGGATAGCACAATATAGTATGTTCATAGCATTATCATTCAATTGTGCTAAGTCTTTTTCATTAACAGTTTGAGAGAGTGTGTGAAGGTCATTTATTATGATATTCCATAAATAATAGTTTTGTGATTGAATAAAAATGCGCATGCGTGCTTTCCAATATGTGTAGTCTATGCCATTAAATAGTGGAGGTCTATCAATTAATTGTCCCTCTTCTAGAAAACTATCTATTTGAGTTGTCATGATCTTTGGCTCTGGATCGTGAGATCAACAATTAACTTTAGAGCACCTGCTCTGATACCACTTGTTGCCCAAGATGACAACCCAAGAGGGGGTTGAATTGGGTTTTCTAAAAATTGTGTTTCCTAATTTTTTACTTTAAATTGAATGTAGCGGAATGATAAGATGTTACTTACTTAAGCTCTAGGTAATTATAAGTAATGCAGTGACAAACTAAGCTAGAGCAATTATACTATGGCTTTAGAACGCAATTGATCCTAAATTAACTTATAGTTGTATGATCAATTTAATCTATGTAAATTGTAAGAATAGAGTGAAAGCTAAGAAAGTTCTAAACAATCTCTTATACTCAATTAGAAAATAAAGCTAGAGATATTACACAGTCAAGTATGTATGTAAGGCATGAAATGCAAGAAATAAGGCATCACAAACACAAAGATATATAGTGGTTCGGTGCACCCCAGCACCTACATCCACTCCCCAAGACCTCTTGGGAATTTCACTATAATCCCTCAGATTACAGTCGGTTGTTTTACAAGCTCACAACCCAACTTGTTGTTTTGCGAGATCACAACGAACTCGGTCGGTTTTCACAGGCTCACCGACTAGAACCAACCGATTGTTTTCACGGGCTCACAATCCAACCCAGTTGGTTTTCCCAAAGGCTCACCAACCACAACCTTACAACGATTGTTTTCCGGGTTCACAATCAACCCAGTTGGTTTTCTCAAAGGCTCACCAACCACAACCTTACAACGTTGGTTTTTTTCTTTGGCTCACCAACAAACCTTAACCCCTTGATTCAATCCCTTGATTGAATCAAGTTACAAGATATTTAGAGCAAGAGTTTAAATCAAGTACAAGCTTCTCAAATAAGCGAATATAGCAAATATAAACAAGTAAAGTAAAGGGAAGAAGCCCTCAAACAAATTTGTAGATGGAGGAACTCGGCTTCTTCTTTACTTGACCCTCTTCTGATTTTGCACGAAGTAGAGGATCACCGAGGCAGCATGATGAGAGCACAAAAGTGCGATCTACACGCAGCTTAAATTAATATTATTGCTAATAAATAATGATAAAAGTGTTGCATTAATATTATATTTTTGTGGGGTGCAGGTGATCGTAAATCAAAGAAAAAAATACGCATTAGGTCCAAAAAGATGCATCACCGCAGGTGACTAGCCAACTGTATGGGTCAATCCCAGTTGCACGCTAGAAGAAGGCTGAGTTCAGCCGTCCAATTCACTGCAACCGATATTTAGTAATCTGTGCATCTCATTTCGATGGAGCCCGCACCCAACCCATCCTCCCGCAAGTGAGTCAGCGTCTCTCACACGTCCGCCCGCCTCCTCCACGGGTAGTTCTATATACACCCCCCTATTGCTCAGGACACCCCCCAAAAACCAAAAAAAAAATACCCAAACTAACCTTTAGTGTAATTACCATATTGCCCTTGAAATTTTCTCATACACCCCCCCTTCCTCCTCCTCCGTTTCGTTTTGAAAAGAAAAAAAAAAACACCCCTCAAACCCCCCTTAAACCCCTCCTCCCCCGTTCCCCCTTCTCCCTCTCGTCGCCGGCATTCTCCCGATCTCCGACCACCTCGCCGGCTTCTCCCGGAACCACCTCGCCGGCTTCTCCCGAAATTTTTTTTTTTTCACGGTTCGTGCTCCGTTCGGCACTGGATCGCCGAACAAAAGGCTTCTGTTCGGCTGAACAGTGCCGAACAGAAGCCTTCTGTTCGGCAACCCTCAACCGAACAGATCTGTTCGGCTGCACAGTGCCGAACAGAAGGCTTCTGTCCGGCACTGTTCAGCCGAACAGAAGCCTTTTGTTCGGCGATCCAGTGCCGAACGGAGCACGAACCGTGAAAAAAAAAAATTTCGGGAGAAGCCGGCGAGGTGGTTCCGGGAGAAGCCGGCGAGGTGGTCGGAGATCGGGAGAATGCCGGCGACGAGAGGGAGAAGGGGGAACGGGGGGGTTTTGGGCGTTGGCGAGGTGTTTTGGAGGGGAAGAGCGGGGTGGGGGGGGGGGGGTTTGGGGGGTGTAGAGAGCAATTTAGGTGAGGGGGTGGGGAGGGTGGGGGGTAATTTAGGAATTTTTAATTTTTTAGGGGTGTCCTTAGCAAATGGGGGGGTGTAGAGAGTATTTAATTTTTTTTTAATTTTGGGGGGGTGTCCTGAGCAATAGGGGGGGTGTATATAGAACCACCCCTCCTCCACTGATTCCTCACATCCCAGCAACCCGTTTCAAGCATCTTCCCACGCGTCTGCCCGCTTCCTCCACAGCGTTCGCGAAGCTATTCTTCCGTGATCAAAGCTCCTTCTTCTTCAGCCGTCCGTGCGATCACCGCCTCCTCCACAGCGTCCGCGGCTTCATTTCTCCATCATCCCAGCCGTGATCAGCGCCCTCCTCCTCCACAGCATCCGTGTGCAGCCTATCCTCCTGCGAGCCACCCGTGAAGCCCCCAGCGATCAGCGCCTCCCAGCAGCCCGCGATCGCCTCCAAGCTTCATCCCCAGCGATCTCCCGGATTTCCAGCATCCGCACGTCGTCCGCATCCCGTGAATCTTCCCAGCGGTCGTCCGGAAGAGATCGCGCTCCCCCACCTATTCCGCTTCACCTCCAATCCGTTCACAAGCCTCCTCCATCGCGTCCGTTCTCAGCCCGGATCCAGCCGCGATTACCTCCCAGCCCCATTCATCCCGATCGTCCGCTCATCCCAGCACTCGTCCACGCCCCATCTCATGCGTTCGATCCAGTGATCCGAATCCAAGCGCCAGCAGTCCAAGCTTCATCTTCAGCTCTCACGCGCTTCCGAATCTTCCTCCCCACCAGCGCATCATCCGAGTCCCAGCGATTTTCGCAGCATCTGAGTCCCAGATTCCAGCGTCCGTTTTGATTTGCTTGAAAGATCATTCAAAATTTGGGGAGGTTTTCATTGTATAAAAAGGAACAGGGGGGATCGGTTCATGTGGCTCATTTTGGGGGGGATCGAAGGAAAGAAAACAGGGGCGTCGGGCTGCTGCAGGGGAAGAAAACAAGAAAGAAGAAGTGAAAAGGAAACAGGGGATGCCCTGTTTCCGAAAATAAAAATAAGAAAAAAAATAGAGAGAGAGAAAAGGGAGGGATGTTGATGTTTGTAATGTCTTGCTAAATCCTTTAGCAAAGGGTGATGGATGAATCCTTGTCATGTTGCTTTCATCAAGTACACTTTGAACTTTAAATCCAATTGTTTTATATCCATTTGTATGTTTTGGGTTCTTGAATATTTATTTTTTTGATAGATCTTGTATGGTTTATATATATTGATGCATGGATTATTTCGATGCTTGATTTGTCGTAGACGTAACCGGCACGATAAATACTTGGATATTTAATTCATGTTTTCAGATTGTATACTCCATGATTAGAACTACTCTATCTTATTAATCTTTAATCAAGAATCACCGAGTTTATTTATTGAAAGTAATATTGTTAAGGAGGATTCCGGATCCCTAGCCTTCTCTATATTCTTGAACTTTGTTTAATTATTTATTAATCCTCTGCTTTTAAATTTTGAAAATTAACTAAAAATTAGATCTACAAATTACGCTAATAATCTATAGATCGTTCCCTGAGGAATCGACCTCGGACTCCCGAGTTATATTACTTGTGCGATTCTCCTGCACTTGGGAGAACAGTTTTATTTTTGCATCACAGCACACGGATGGAGAGGAAGCTTTGGGATTCACTTGGATGCTCTTCTTCTCTCTATTTTACTTTGAATGGCCCTTTTGTGCTTATGGGAGATTTTCCGTGTAATCTCTTTGAAATCTTTTCCCTAAATGTTCTCTCCCACTTCCATACCTTATTCCCTAGCTCTCCCCTTGATTTTATAGCTTTAGAGGGAGTGAGAACAAAAATCTAGCCGTTAGAGACAAAAATAGAGCCGTTGGAATCAAGAAAAAAACTAGCTGTTATGGGGGAATTGAGCCGCCATGCCCCACGTGATCGGCACGCGTATCCAGGAAAGCTACAGCTGCCCTATGATCCAGCACTCCGACCCCGAGTCGGACCTCCTCGGCTCCGCAGCCCGACCCCGGGTCGGCTGCCCTATGATCCAGCACTCCGACCCCGAGTCGGACCTCCTCGGCTCCGCAGCCCGACCCCGGGTCGGCTGCCCTATGATCCAGCACTCCGACCCCGAGTCGGACCTCCTCGGCTCCGCAGCCCGACCCCGGGTCGGCTGCCCTATGATCCAGCACTCCGACCCCGAGTCGGACCTCCTCGGCTTCGCAGCCCGACCCCGGGTCGGCTGCCCTATGATCCAGCATTCCGACCCCGAGTCGGAGATCTTTTGATAACGACAGGCTATTCTCCAGAGGCACGCCGCGGCCTCCTGCTCCACTACTCCCTGCAACGGCTGTACCCGATGCTGCCCACGATCTCCTGTATCAACCGTACAAAGCGGAGCTCCACTACGCCCTGCCATGACCGTACCCAGCGCTGCTCCACGACGCCCCGTAACGGCCATGTCAGTGGCCATTCTATCGTGCCCCACGACGACAAACCCCCCTGAGAGACCTCCCAGCCAGGTATATATGCGGCTGGGGGGAGAAGGGGGGGGGGTAAGCAATACCTCCCAGAGCACTCTCTCCCACTTGTGATTATCATCTCTCCTCCTCCAATCTCCTCTGACTTGACCGTCGGAGGGCCATCACCACCCTGGTGGTGGTGCAAGGCTTGTTTGCAGGTTCCTTGGTGGAAGGTGGAGCGCAACCAGCACCAACCAAGACAACTCAGGCGGAACCCCGTTCACACCGTCGTGTCAATCGTTCTCGGTTTGGACCACCCGCAACAGTTGGCGCTAGAAGGAGGGCCGAATCTCAGAACGATCGTAATGGCACGGCGAGGTGGTCGCGGAGCTTCCAATGCTTCCGGTCGCGGAGCCTCTCGCGCCTCTGGCCGGGAGGCTGCTGCGTCCCCAACACACTCTCAGCAGCATTCCACCGCTTCTCCTCCCATTCAGACGGTCGAACCTGCTCAGTTCGACCAGCTAGCCCAGCAGGTTCGCACCCTCGCGGAGGCAGTGCAGAATCTGCAGGGTGTGATCTCTCGGGTGCCGCAGCGGGCTCAGGAGCCGCTGCTCCCCGAGCACTCGCCTCTTCCTCACAACCCGCGCTCCTTCCTCTCCCATGGAGAGGAGCGCCGGCGCGGGGAGGATTCTCGAGTGCGGTCCATTCTGCCAGGACCTTCTCATCGGAGCTGCGCGGGGTACGAGAGGCGGACCCGGGCGCGTTCTCAGACACCCCAGTCCTCGAGGGGCCCGCACTCCAGTCGGTCCCCCTCGCGCCGCTCCTTGTCTCCCACCCACCGGTCGCGCTCCCTGGACCGGCGGGTGGACGATCTCCACAGACAGCTCCAGGTCCTGAAGGGCCACTCCAAAGATCCCTTCGCCGACTTGGAAATCTCCTCCCAGCCGGCGCTTGCCTCAAGGATCCTGCGAACCCTAAACCCGCCGGGGTTCAAAATGCCGGCGATCGAACCCTACGACGGGGCGGCGGACCCACGGGACCACGTGGAGAGTTTCAGGACTCTTATGCTCCTCCATGGAGCATCGGATCCTCTCCTCTGCAAGGCCTTCCCGGCGACCCTCCGCGGCCCGGCAAGGGCGTGGTTCGCCGGCCTGGAGGCTAATTCCATCCAGTCCTTCCACCAGTTCACCCGTCTCTTCATCAGCCATTTCGCCGTCAGTAGCCGGCGAAGACTGGTCTCCGACTCCCTCTTCGATGTCCGGCAGAACGAGGGAGAGAGCCTGCGGGATTATCTCACCCGCTTCAACAAGGCAACACTGGAGGTCCGGAATTTGAGCCAGGAGGTGGCTCTCTCAGCCCTGAAGCGAGGCTTCCGGAAGGGCAGACTCACCTTCTCCCTGGACAAACGCCTGCCGCGGAGCTTCCCGGAGCTGTTGTCTCGGGCAAACCAATATGCAGACGCCGAGGAGGCAGCCTCCCACCGGAACAAGGAGGCCGCCGAGGCTCCTCTAAAGCCCGGGAAGAAAAGGCGAAAAGAGGCACCCCAGAGGAGGAGCCCGACGCCTCAACGCCGGCGCAGAAGCCCGTCACCAGCAAGGAACCACGGCGCCACACGCCCTCGTTCTCCGCACCGACGCTTCAACCGGTACACCCCACTCCTGGCCCCCCGGGCCCAGATCCTCATGGAGGTCAAGGGGCGGGAGGACCTCCCGGTCCCGAGGCAGATGAAGAAGATCCCTGGGAGGAAGCCTTCTCGGGCGTACTGTGAGTACCACCGAGACCACGGCCACGATACCGAAGACTGCTTCCAGCTTCGGGACGAGATCGAGGCTCTCATTCGCCGAGGGCGTCTCGGTCGATATGTAAACGACCGACGTCCCCCCGCAGACCCGCGTCCAGCCGACCCGGCCCCTCAGGAGCCTCGGGAGCAGAATCGACCCGTTGCGGGAGTGATCCACACCATCACTGGGGGCTGCTCTCGGCCCGTGAGGAACGCAGGGGGCTCGGCGGAAGTATCAGGAGTGGCCGTCGCGAAGAGGCAGCGAGTCGGAAATGTAATCACTTTTTGTGATGAAGATGTAAAGGGGGTTCAGACTCCCCACGATGACGCCATGGTGATCTCTCTCACTATGGCGGACTATGATGTAAGGCGTGTTCTTGTGGATAGTGGAAGCTCAGCTGATATTTTGTATTACGAGGCCTTCCAAAAGATGGGCTTTTCCCGACAATTGTTGCACAAAACATCCACCCCCCTCATAGGATTCACTGGAGACGCTATCTCGGCCGAAGGTGTCATCGAGCTGCCTGTGACTGCGGGCATTGCACCCGCAGAAGCCACGGTGCGGCTCGGGTTCTTGGTCGTCCGTGTCCCCTCGGCCTACAACGCTATCCTCGGACGACCCGGACTGAACGCCCTTCGCGCGGTGGTTTCTACCTACCATTTGCTCATGCGGTTCCCCACAGCGGCCGGGATTGGAGAGGTCCGAGGTGACCAGCCGACCGCACGGCAGTGTTTCCTAGCAACTCTCAAAGGGAAGAAGCCCATGGAGGCCCTAAGCGTCGAGTCACTTGACGCCAGAGACGAAGTGGCCTTGCGGCACGGGGAGCCGGCCGAGGGCGTAATCGAAGTTCCCCTCGAAGAAGGCCGCCCGGACCGCACGGTCCGGGTCGGTGCCAACCTCGACTTGGAAGCTCGGCTCCGGTTAGTGGAATTCCTCCGAGCCAATGCAGATGTGTTTGCCTGGTCGGCGGCCGATGTACCTGGGATCGACCCGGAGGTCGTTTCTCACGCCCTCAACGTCGACCCGACCCACCGACCAGTAAAGCAAAAGAAGAGACACTGTGCCCCGGATCGGATCCGGGTGGTCGACCAGGAGGTAGACAAACTCTTGGAGGCAGGTTTCATAAGAGAGGTGAGCTACCCCGAGTGGCTGGCAAACGTCGTACTTGTCCGGAAGGCGAGCGGGAAGTGGAGGATGTGCGTCGACTACACCGACCTGAACAAGGCGTGCCCCAAGGATAGCTTTCCGCTTCCACGGATAGACCAACTGGTCGACGCGACTTCCGGATATCAGCTACTGTCTTTTATGGACGCCTTCTCCGGCTACAACCAAATAATGATGGCTCCACAGGACGAGGAGAAAACTGCCTTCATAACAGACCGGGGGCTGTACTGTTACAAGGTAATGCCCTTCGGTCTGAAGAACGCTGGCGCCACTTACCAGCGCCTCGTCAATAAAATCTTCAAGGAGCAGATCGGCCGGAATATGGAGGTGTACGTGGACGATATGCTGGTAAAAAGCCGCCATGCAGACCAGCACATTGCAGATCTGGAGGAGACTTTCACCACCTTGCGAAAGTTTCGCATGAAGCTAAACCCAGCGAAGTGCGCTTTTGGTGCTTCGGCCGGGAGGTTCCTCGGTTTCATTGTCAACCAGCGCGGGATCGAGGCCAACCCGGACAAGATCAAAGCCATCCAAGATATGTCCCCTCCGACCAAAGTGAAGGAGGTTCAGGAGCTCGCTGGAAGGGTCGCCGCGCTCGGACGATTTGTGGCAAAGTCGGCCGAACGCTGCCAACCATTCTTCAAGGTGTTGAAGCGCCCAAAAGACTTCCTCTGGACGGCCGAATGTCATGCGGCGTTCGACCAGCTCAAGGAGTACATGGCGTCTCCTCCCCTGCTGTCCAAGCCGCAAGAGGGGGAGATGCTCTACCTTTACCTGGCGGTCTCCCCAACCGCAGTCAGCGCAGTACTGGTTCGGGAAGAGGCAAGACTTCAGAAGCCTGTATACTACATCAGCCGAGTCCTCCGGGATGCCGAGACGCGGTACACGAAGGCTGAGAAGATCGCCTTCGCGCTGCTGACTGCGACCAGGAGGCTTCGCCCCTATTTCCAGGCTCATTCTGTCACCCTTTTGACCGATCAACCACTGCGGCAGATTCTCAGCAATCCAGAGAATGCGGGACGGCTGGTGAAGTGGGCAGTAGAACTTGGTGAGTTCGACATCCGCTACCAGCCCCGACCAGCCATCAAGGCCCAGGTGCTCGCGGACTTTCTCGCTGAGTGCACTGTGCAGGAGGCGGAACCTAAGCCGCCGGAGACACCCAGCCTCGATCTCCCGATCTGGACGCTCCACATTGACGGGTCGTCGAACCCTGAAGGTGGAGGGGCTGGGCTGGTCCTCACCAATCCCGATGGAGTGATAGCCGAGTATGCCTTGAGGTTCGGATTTCCAGTGACCAACAATGAGGCGGAGTACGAGGCCCTAGTCGCGGGACTCAAACTCGCCAAGGAGCTCGGCATCCGGCGTCTGAAAGTCTTCACCGACTCCCAGCTGGTGGTCGGGCAGGTTCGAGGGGAGTTCGAGGCGCGGAGCCCGACCATGCAGAGCTACGTCCGGAAGGTGCAAACACTCATTCCCGACCTCGGCAGTGTTGACATTCAGCAGGTCCCGAGGAGCGAAAATGCCAGGGCCGACAGGTTGTCCCGCCTAGTGGACGCAGACGCGCACAACTTGTCGAGGGCAATCTACCTGGAGACCCTGGATGCCCCGAGCATTGACGGGGCTGGAGCGGTGATGGCAATTGATCCGGAGCCGTCTTGGATGGACCCGCTCGTCGCCTACCTCGCCGAAGGAATCCTCCCTGAAGACGAAGATCAGGCCCGGCGGCTTGTAAAGAAGTCCGCCCACTACGTACTTTATGAAGGGAGGCTGTATCGGACCTCGTTTACCGCCCCCCTCTTAAGGTGCCTCCGCCCCGCGGAAGCGGCCTACGCCCTCGGCGAAGTCCACGAAGGCATCTGCGGATCGCACTTGGGGGCTAGGTCCTTGGCGCATAAGATCATGAGGCAAGGCTACTATTGGCCGACCTTGTTGGAGGACTCGAAGGACCACGTGCGGAAATGCGACGCCTGCCAGCGCCACGCCAACGTCCAGAGAGTCCCCTCTGTCCCCTTGGCGCCAATCACCGCGCCCTGGCCCTTCGCACAGTGGGGAATGGATATCCTCGGACCATTCCCCGTCGCTTCGGCCCAGCGGAAATTTTTGATTGTCGCCATCGACTACTTCACCAAGTGGGTGGAGGCAGAGCCACTGGCCACCATCACGGAGGCACAAGTCCGGAAGTTCGTGAAGAAGAACATCATTGTCCGATTTGGAGTACCTCGGGTCCTCATCTCGGATAACGGTCGACAGTTTGATAACAAGCACTTCCGGGACTTCTGCGAGGAATTCGGGATCGAGCATCGGTTCACATCCGTGTCGCATCCCCAAACCAACGGCGAGGCCGAGGTCACAAATCGGACAATCCTCCAAGGTATCAAAGCGCGGATCGGCCGGACGGGGCAAGCTTGGGTCGAGGAACTCGAGAATGTCCTTTGGGCGTATCGGACCACACAACGGACTCCTACTGGAGAGACGCCTTTCAGCCTAACCTATGGCACGGAAGCCGTTGCCCCCGTGGAGCTCGGACTCCCCTCGCCTCGGGTGGCCGCGCACCGACCCGAGGCCAATTCAGAGCAACTCCGAGGGAACTTGGATCTCTTGGAAGAGGCAAGGGAAATGGCTCAGGTACGGATGGCAATGTATCAGCAGAGGGTGGCCCGATATTACAACTCCAAAGTCCGACCGAAGCTTTTCAGAATTGGAGATCTGGTGCTGAGGCGAGCTAAGGCATCTCAACCTACGGAAGGTGGGAAGCTAGCGCCAAATTGGGAAGGCCCGTATAAAGTTCGTTGGGTAAACCGACCTGGCTCCTACCAGTTGGAAGCCCTAGATGGCCGAGAAATTCCAAGGGGCTGGAATTCCGCTAACCTGCGGATGTATTACCAGTAGAACAACAAGGCCAGAAAGACAATTTAAAAAGGTGCAATACTTTTCATTTCAATAATTTCTGGTTACAGTGGCGTGCTCGTGTGATTACAAGGAATTCCCAGAGGGGAATTAGGGAGTAAAGAAAGTAAAGAAGAGGTGGGGACCCAAACCCTCAACCCAGGGCGGCTGCAGTCCCACCAGAAGTGGGTGCTTCTAACCGGAGGCGCCATCCAGCACCTCACCAAAAAGAGGAGGAGCCGCCGCAGAAGAAGCTCCCGCTGCCCCCAGGGGAACGCCGCCTCCAAAGGATATTCCCATCTTCCCCAGTGGTAGGGAAGAGAAGGGATTCAAGGGGGAAGAGTATATGGAGGCGCGGTCCCGGATTGAGCGTCCGGCGCAGAGCTCAACCGGGAGGCTGAACTTCAAGGAGGGGAGATGTGATCCCGGATGAAACGCCTAGAGCGGAGTTCCGCCGGGGAGACCCTCCTTGTTGATCCCAGATGAAACGGCTAGTTGGCTGAAGTTGTAAGGGGAGCGCCTCCCCTTTCCTTCGACAGGAGTCTCTCAGTCATATGCCAAGGAGGAGGTCCGCGATCCATGGCAACCTGCAGCTCCGGCTTGGCAAATTCCATCGTACCTGCACCTGTATTTATAGCCAAGCTGCGGCTCCCTGGTAGTTCCGATACGGGTGGCTCCAATAAATGCAGGCGCACTGAATCCGGAGCCGTTCCGGCTCCCGAGGCGTATCTCCCCGCGATTTCCTAAGCGTCATTCTCCTTAAATCGCATTCTTTGTGCAGGACGATCCGGGTGACGTATACCCCTAGGTCCACGTGTCTCCGCTCGCGCCCAGGCCGCATCCTCCTCGAAGAACCCGCGTATCGCGGCCGCTCAACTAACACTCCTCACCAGCAGCAACTGGCGATCCGATTTCCCAGGTAACGCATTAATTAGCGTTTAATACCCTTCTCGTGTTCCCCCCAGGCAACGCTTGGAGGAGAGGAGAAACACGGTCGCGGCTGGGCACAGAGAAACCCCGATGGGCGGCGAGCGACAAGTGGCCGACCAACGAGTGGAATGTCCCGAGGCTCGGCCCTCGGATGCCTGGCTAACCCGATGATCATCCCGGGAGCAGACTAGCCGGAAGCCCCGACCGGTCGCCTCGGCTTGCGCCAGCCTTGGCCGACCAACGAGCGGAATTTCCCTGAGGCTTGACAACCCTCAGATGCCTGGCTAACCCGATGATCATCCCGGGAGCAGACTAGCCGGAAGCCCCGACCGGTCGCCTCGGCTTGCGCCAGCCTTGGCCGACCAACGAGCGGAATTTCCCTGAGGCTTGACAACCCTCAGATGCCTGGCTAACCCGATGATCATCCCGGGAGCAGACTAGCCGGAAGCCCCGACCGGTCGCCTCGGCTTGCGCCAGCCTTGGCCGACCAACGAGCGGAATTTCCCTGAGGCTTGACAACCCTCAGATGCCTGGCTAACCCGATGATCATCCCGGGAGCAGACTAGCCGGAAGCCCCGACCGGTCGCCTCGGCTTGCGCCAGCCTAGGCCGACCAACGAGTGGAATCTCCCGAGGCTCGGCCCTCGGATGCCTGGCTAACCCGATGATCATCCCGGGAGCAGACTAGCCGGAAGCCCCGACCGGTCGCCTCGGCTTGCGCCAGCCTTGGCCGACCAACGAGCGGAATTTTCCTGAGGCTTGATAACCCTCAGATGCCTGGCTAACCCGATGATCATCCCGGGAGCAGACTAGCCGGAAGCCCCGACCGGTCGCTTCGGCTTGCGCCAGCCTTGGCCGACCAGCGAGCGGAAGAATTTCCTGAGGCCTAACCCTCGGATGCCTGGCTTAGCGCCGGAAGAATTTCCTGAGGCCTAACCCTCGGATGCCTGGCTTAGCGCCGGAAGAATTTCCTGAGGCCTAACCCTCGGATGCCTGGCTTAGCGCCGGAAGAATTTTCTGAGGCCTAACCCTCGGATGCCTGGCCTAACGCCGGAAGAATTTCTTGAGGCCTAACCCTCGGATGCCTGGCTTAGCGCCGGAAGAATTTCCTGAGGCCTAACCCTCGGATGCCTGGCTTAGCGCCGGAAGAATTTCCTGAGGCCTAACCCTCGGATGCCTGGCTTAGCGCCGGAAGAATTTCCTGAGGCCTAACCCTCGGATGCCTGGCCTAGCGCCGGAAGAATTTCCTGAGGCCTAACCCTCGGATGCCTGGCTTAGCGCCGGAAGAATTTCCTGAGGACTAACCCTCGGATGCCTGGCTTAGCGCCGGAAGAATTTCCTGAGGCCTAACCCTCGGATGCCTGGCCTAGCGCCGGAAGAATTTCCTGAGGCCTAACCCTCGGATGCCTGGCTTAGCGCCGGAAGAATTTCCTGAGGCCTAACCCTCGGATGCCTGGCTTAGCGCCGGAAGAGTTTCCTGAGGCCTAACCCTCGGATGCCTGGCCTAGCGCCGGAAGAGTTTCCTGAGGCCTAACCCTCGGATGCCTGGCTCAGCGCCGGAAGAGTTTCCTGAGGCCTAACCCTCGGATGCCTGGCTTAGCGCCGGAAGAATTTCCTGAGGCCTAACCCTCGGATGCCTGGCTTAGCGCCGGAAGAATTTCCTGAGGCCTAACCCTCGGATGCCTGGCTTAGCGCCGGAAGAATTTCCTGAGGCCTAACCCTCGGATGCCTGGCTTAGCGCCGGAAGAGTTTCCTGAGGTTTAACCCTCGGATGCCTGGCCTAGCGCCGGAAGAACTTCGGGAATCAAAAGTCAGCAAGAAGCAACCAAGAGCTAAAAAAAAAAAAAAAAAAAAATAAAAGGAGGAAGAACGGCTCCGAGAGCGTCAAAGGAAAAGCAAGCGAACGTTTCGGCGGCAACAATGGTAGCGCAAAGGAGAAACTCGAAAATGTCCGTAAAGAAGAAGACGGACGGGGGAGGGCCCCCGATTAAATAGGCGAAAGGGCAAGTGACACCTCGATGACGCCAGAAGACGCCTGGCCGCCGAAGGGTCGCTCGCACCCCAAAGGCGAATCGACACCATTAAGGAAGGATGTCCGCCGAAATCCTCAGGTTGCCAGGTCAGCAGCAACCGCCATACGCCATAAAGAAGGCGGGAAGCTTGAAGCGCGCGCGCCTCTCCGAAGGATGGCGGCAATCTCGAAACATCACTCCCTTCACCTGTTCCCCTTCTGGTTCCAGGCTCGGAAGTGGGGGGCTACTGTTATGGGGGAATTGAGCCGCCATGCCCCACGTGATCGGCACGCGTATCCAGGAAAGCTACAGCTGCCCTATGATCCAGCACTCCGACCCCGAGTCGGACCTCCTCGGCTCCGCAGCCCAACCCCGGGTCGGCTGCCCTATGATCCAGCACTCCGACCCCGAGTCGGACCTCCTCGGCTCCGCAGCCCGACCCCGGGTCGGCTGCCCTATGATCCAGCACTCCGACCCCGAGTCGGACCTCCTCGGCTCCGCAGCCCGACCCCGAGTCGGCTGCCCTATGATCCAGCACTCCGACCCCGAGTCGGACCTCCTCGGCTTCGCAGCCCGACCCCGGGTCGGCTGCCCTATGATCCAGCATTCCGACCCCGAGTCGGAGATCTTTTGATAACGACAGGCTATTCTCCAGAGGCACGCCGCGGCCTCCTGCTCCACTACTCCCTGCAACGGCTGTACCCGATGCTGCCCACGATCTCCTGTATCAACCGTACAAAGCGGAGCTCCACTACGCCCTGCCATGACCGTACCCAGCGCTGCTCCACGACGCCCCGTAACGGCCATGTCAGTGGCCATTCTATCGTGCCCCACGACGACAAACCCCCCTGAGAGACCTCCCAGCCAGGTATATATGCGGCTGGGGGGAGAAGGGGGGGGGGTAAGCAATACCTCCCAGAGCACTCTCTCCCACTTGTGATTATCATCTCTCCTCCTCCAATCTCCTCTGACTTGACCGTCGGAGGGCCATCACCACCCTGGTGGTGGTGCAAGGCTTGTTTGCAGGTTCCTTGGCGGAAGGTGGAGCGCAACCAGCACCAACCAAGACAACTCAGGCGGAACCCCGTTCACACCGTCGTGTCAATCGTTCTCGGTTTGGACCACCAGCAACACTAGCCGTTATGCCTCCCAGCGTGCTGGAGTCGACTCGGCTGAAGTAGGAGTCGACTCGGCTGAAACAGGAGTCACTTGTGAATAGTAGTCTGTCGGCACTGTAGCTGGGAGTCGGCTCCGCACTGTAGCACTGAAGTTGGAGTCGACTCGAGATCACTGTAGCGCTGAAAATCAACTTTCTGTTTTTTTTTTGTTTGTTCTCAGTCGGAGTCGACTCGTAGAGTATCGGAGTCGACTCGAGCACTGTTTCTTGAAACTCTAGAGTGCCAGAGTCGACTCTAAACTTTCTAGAGTCGACTCGAGGACTATTCTTTTGAATCTTTCTTTGAATTTGCTCCTTCAACTTGAATCCTTTGAACTTGAAACTTGGGCCAATGAAGTGAAGCTTTCTTCCAACTTTTTTTGAGAGCTTTTGAGGCCTTCTTGTATTTTTCCAACTTGCTATGTTCCTTGCAAAATAAATTATCTTTCTTCTTGCAACACAAACATTAGTAATTATACTTCAAGGTTTTGTGATCATCAAAATTAATCTTTAACTCAATCTTTGGGTCATCACCCATTCTTTCCATCCTGTCTGAATGGGCACCAAGGAACTTGAGGTTTCAGAAAACTCGATTGGCTAATAGAGAAAGGTGACGAGTCTTAACAACAATGAGGTTGGTGTGCACGGACATGTCACTGATGTTGGATCAGTTGGAAAGATGATGACATGAATCAAAGAAAGAAAGCAGCATGGGTCAAGGTTCTTTGACTTTCAAGAACTTCTACCACCATTACATTATAGTTTGAAGAAGATGGATTGGATAGAGGTGTAGCATTAAGCTATAATAGGAGTGTTTGTGTTGGGCTACAATAAGAGTGCATAAAAAAATTAAGTTACAGTTACTCCTACTATAAAACTACTGGTAGAGTAAAACTAAGATAAGATAAAAAAAATGTATTGGATTGATTATTGAAGGTTACTGTACAAAGTATAATTTTTACTTATTTACACTAACAGATAATAACTACACACTCCAATAGTTGCTCTCACTTTTAGCCTCCATTTTTGGCAGTTCTAGTAACTACATCAGTTATCCTCCATTATGCACGTCAGTTAGCACCTTGCACTACAATTGCCATACCAATGATCATATCTTTTCGGCTTAAGATACAGTTCTGTATTTGAGATCATCCTAGAGACTTGCTTTAGTCACCTCGGTCTATTTCCATGTATTGCAGTTGATCATGGTTGAGTTCGAAGCTTTCAACTTGCTTTTGACTGAATTCTTCTTCTTCGATCTATACCTTTATACTTAGTGAAAGTTGTCTTATCGATCTCTCTCAATCTAGCAAGAATCACGTGATTTTCATCTCCTCTGACTTTATTTAACCTAATCTATATGGCACATGCTTCTGATCATCATCTAGATGGTTGAGATAGAGTGTGAATAGTTATCTAGATCATTTTCTTTATCATTTATGTTAATGAAAATTTGTATTTTTAAATTTGTATTTTTGCATGTAGAATGCCAATAGCACATGACAGGCAGCAATTTATATGAATAAAATAAAAAGTAAAAAATCACCAGCAAATACTAGAGATTAGGTTTGTCAAATAATCATGCTATTTGTGAGTAACTCATGTTTTGACATGGACTTTAGCCCAATTTCAACTCCCTGATTATCAAATGAACTGATTATACTCTTACGATTTTGACTTCAAAACATTGCACTGACAATAGCAGCTAACAAGAACAATAAATATATAATATTTTAATTATTAAATGAAAATATCATATATTTTTTTTATTAAAATCATTTGGAAAGGCAATGACCTCAGTTGTTGGATTAGCTCTGCTAATTATTAATATTTAAACAGTAAAAATGAAGCCGTAGGATTAAAATCCAATGACTCCTATCAATGGAAGAAACCTAAAATCCCCCGAAACGCCGCGGACCAGCCACCGTCCAATCTCTTTTTCCCTCTCCGCGAAGCTCCCACTCCCAGTCTGCACCGCGACCTCCGACTACCCGTCGGATCGTCTCTCTCATACTCCCGTCTCCAGTCTCTGCTGCGAACCCTCCGTCCTTCTCCATCTCCGAAATCTGAGCCCCTTTCCGTGGTCTCGATCGGAAGGATGCCCATCTCCTCCTGCTTCCTTCTCCATCTCACGACCTTCGATGCCTAACATTTCCCACCAAAACGAGCTTTTAAATCTTGTAAGAGGTGAGAGGAGGAAGGATTCGTAGTTGGAATCTATATCCACCCGTAACCATGCCCGTCAAATGGTAAGAGAAAAAATGAACAAAAACCCTTTTCCTCCTCCTCCTATTCCTCTTCCTCCATCTTGATATATACATGATCATACCACTCATGTTGGGGTATTTTTTTTTCCCCCAATTTTTTTCTTAATTTCTTTTTTTGATTCCTTTTCTTTACTTTTTTCTTTAATTTTTCTTATTTTTTTTATAAATTTTTTTATCAGGCTGATGCACTGGCAGCCGCACCAGGGGGCGACGCTGAACAGCCAGATCCTGACGGAGGCGTGCCAGTGCGTGGAGAGCCAGCTGGGAGGCGCCAAGGACGGGCGGTGGAAGACGGCGCTCACCTTTTACCGCCCCATGCTGCGCGACGCGTCGACCCCGGGGGACCTCCCCCGGGATTTCCTGGGCATCGCCCTCCACGACCACCCGGGCAGCTACTTCTTCCTCCTCCGCGCCCACCGCCTCATCCTCCAGGCAGACTCCTCCATCCAGTCCCTCATGGAGAAGCTCCAGTCCTACAAGGCCCGCGTCGTCCTCAACTTCGAGGTTGGATTCTTCTATTCTTTGTTTGCTTCATCAAATTTATATATTCTTCTGTTGATCGATTAGTTCCCTTCTTTCATGCATAAGCTTGGGATTTTGTTGGACTTGTATGCTCAGAGGAATAGAGGTTTCAAAAAAAAAGAAAAAAAAGAATCACTTTTGGTGGTTGGATTGTATGATTGAAAGGGAACGAGCTTCAAAATCTTAATTTTGATGGTGAATTCCTCGGTTTTAGTTAGCGAGTGGGTTTGGACAGGATCATGTCACTTTTTTAATTGAAGCACGATCACTCTCAAGATTCATGTAAACGCACAAGTACAAGGGGAATCGTCAATGCCGACCAATAAACATAATTAAATTGACAGGGACAAGATTGGATGCGTTTCTATATTTTTTTTAGATAATTGTTTCATCTAGATATACAATCTTTTTATGATGTGGTTTTTGCAAACACAAATACAGTATTCTTTCTGGTGCTTGTAGAAGAGGTAGCTTTTTCCTACACCATCATCTTCTTTATATACTAATATTGGCCAGGATGCAGCCTAATAATTTGTTAGGCCGCATTCTTATTTTATTGTAAAGATCATTTCCAATAACAAATTGTATATACTTCTTTTTTTGATTAACATGGTGGCAAGCTACCTTACATTTCATTGAAAAAAATGAAATGAGAAAGAAACAAAGTTTTGCATATACCTCATCCTCATTGACTGATATGCATGCGTACGTTGCCTTGAGGTATTGAATAGCCCGACTTATACAAAAAGTGTTGTAGCTTCAGTTTGAAAGGTCCGAACTTTCCATTTAAATTTTGATATTTAAGAAACCTTTCTTTCTTTCGAGCAAGCTTTTAACTGAAGGCAGAAAAACTGCAAAAAATCTAGACGTGCTCGAGCCTAAAGCCCTTTAAATAGGCTTCGCCCAAATGTTTTCGACCCGGCGGACTAGGCCGGGCTTGGAAAATAGGCCTGTCTAATAAGTGGGCTGGGCTGGGGCCAGCTCGATTTTTTTTTCCCTTTATGTTTGATATATTTGTATATTTAATTGATAATTGTTATTGATTTGTGAACTTAACGGGATAATAGACATATTGTAGGTTATTGCAAATAATTAATTATTTATATTTAGCATTTCAAAATATTTTTAGGTATTTTTTAATATTTAAAAAAATTAAAAAATGGTAATGAAACTCGAGGCCCAGCTCAAAGTTCAAAGCTGGAGTAAGGGCCATGTTCGGGCTTGGAAGGTAGGCCTAAAGGCCAAGTCGGGCTGGTCTTGGGCTTAAGTTCGTTGTGTCGACCTTTGCGCAAAGCTCGGCTTGAGTCGGACCCAACCTAGCCCTGTCTATGAATAAGTCTAATATAATTATATCCAAATTATTCAGTTAATGATTCAAAACAATCTAATGTGTAACCATAAACTAAAGCACTCTTAAGCATGTATATAGACCAATGCAAACAAATGAAACCAATAATTGATTTTATAGAGGATGATACTCCACAAAAATATGTGTGTTTGGCTTATAACAGGACTATGGTGTTATTGAAACCTTGTTTTACTTTTCATTTCATATGAAATAAATCATTTATCTAAAAGGAATTAGCTAAAGGGAGTTAGAGGGCCTTGTCTTAAAGTTCTCTTGTTAGAAGCTTCCCTTCAATGACTTGGATTTAAAAGGAGTTCATGCATCATGTGGCTGAGATAAATGTTTGTTTTGAGTCTTGCAAGTTTGTAAGGGAAAGTTGGTTGAGTGCAAGCTGTTATCACTGGAGTCAATCAAAAAGTCTGAAAATCCTACATAATCCTTTAACACAGGCCACTCAACAGTCAGTGCAAACAATCACTTTTTTAAATTCCTTTCAATTGATGGAAAAGGCTCGTTTATTTGACCTTATGACATGCATGATCATAAATATCTTTGAACTACTTGTGCTTGACTACACATCTAATTATGCTTCTTCTATAGCCATATTTGTCCCAAGGTGGAACGATGTTGTATGAGGAGACTAAAAGTAGTGAAAGCCACCTACATCCATGATGTGCCACATTCTCTCTACTTAGCCCTATCTGATCATTGGTGAAATATTGGTACAAAAACAGTTGAATCATGTGTGCAAGTGTCAGCAAACACTCTGAGCTGATTTCTGCTCATCAGATGTATTGAACTTGAGGTAGGTTTGGGAAAACAAACACCAATTAAAGCTAACTAAACCTCAAGCCAAACAAGCTAAACAGGACTGCTCTTTTCCTAATATAACCTAGAATCATACTTTAATTAGTTAATATGCATTATGGAAATAAAACATACTCATTAGTATAAATTCTTTACTCAAAGTTGCATGACTAGATTCATGTACAAATTCTCTTCGAGCACAGACTGATCATGTACAGAACCTGAAATACAGTTGTTTTTCCATTCTTTACTCAACAGGTTTATATTAAGACTATGTTGGAGTGGTGAAGTCCAAAAAGCATTTGTACTACTAACACTGATAGGAAACTTACTTCAAATCAACAAATTCTATTCCATTTCTCAATAAAAATATGAAATATTCAGCTAGCATACTTTTATCACTTTTACAGATCAAAGTCAATTCCATAGTTTGGGAATTTTATGAAATATAAACAAAATCCAGAATGTCTCATTTAGTCTGTATCCATTAACCACTAACATTTGAAAGTGATTAAAGACCGGTACTTTTCTCAAAACTTCTAGGATTCTACTACCCAAGTTATTCCAAATCTTTCTACAACTTGTAAAACTTGATACAAGTCCTGCAAAAATGCTTCCCAAAGTCCAAATTTTATTGATGCTAGCACCCAAAAGACATGAAGAAATGTGTCCAATATTACATGAACAAACTGGTTTCTACCAGTTTCTACAAAAACTTAACTAGAGTCGCCAAATTCACCAAAAAAATCAACTGAAACCGTGAAAGTAGATTGGGTTTTGGACTACTTTTCGCTCAAAATTCTACCAAGATGCTCTGCTCTTTTGGCCTATCGAATGACATATATGGCATACCGAGCTATCGGATGGCATATATGGCATACTGAACAACCTACAGAAGGATGACTAAGGACCTATCTCTATAAATCTCAGTTTTGGATTCTTTTCACAAACAAAAAACAGCTATTTTTTATTTTTAAACATCACGTGACAAGAAAGCCTCTAATGGTGGTCTGTCGAATGTGGAATTTATGTCAACAAATATTCTGAACTCTCATCATAGCAACAAAAGATCTTTGTGTGAAAAACAGTTGAAATATAACTATTTTTAATGATTCGAGTACCTTTTATAACTACTTATATGATGCACAACCTATGCATATTGTTTTTTCCCCCAACAATCGAACATTACTTGTAGAAGGCTTTGCATGTATACCTTCCATTTACATGACATTTTACATAAAGGAGTTCTTTTTGAAACTGAACTATTAATCGAAATCTTGAAGTCTTATACTAAAAGAATGTCCACTTACACTGATACATATCATGACCCGACTTACCATAGTGCACCAGTATTGAGCTGGTTCATGTCAAATTTGTTGGTACAACATCCAAACATCTATTTCATGCTATTACCAATATAAGTAAACTCCTCAAAATTAGCAAAATTAGCAAAGTGAACCTTTTCCATTTTATCTCCAATATGTGGAGCAATTATCCATCTAAGTCTTCTTATGCGGAAAATATTAACTTCCCAGTATAAGGTTAGGCATGGGATTTTTTACCTTATACTTTTTAAATGGCAATCCCTTGTCTTGCTCTTTAGTGATTTTTGATCCATTTAATAATACAGAATCACCAAAACCAGCAAAATACATCATGTAATGGATGGTCTTGGTAAATTTTCTCTTGGAGCCCTTATTAATGATTGTTATATAATTTTAGGCAATGCAATTTTCTACATAGAGTCTCATTTAACTTTAATCTATTTCCTAAATATGTGATCGGTATTCCTAAACTTCGGAAAACAACTCAGTTAGGTTATAGTCGTTTGATCTGTTTCAATGTCATTTTATCTTTACTAATACTTCTATTTTTGTGAAGAATCTAATGCCAATCCGCATCAACTGGATCCAAATTGCCTTTCCATTGTTAGTTATTAGACTCATTATAATTGTCATGTTTTTCACCAGTTTCATCTTCTATTTAGATGTGACAACTTTATCTTAATTTACAAAGCTCACAAGATCACCTCTTCCTTGGTTTGGCAAACTTCTAGACATCCATCATTCGGTTCTTAACCATTTTCTTTACTTTGTTGATTTGATTATGTGCTTTGATTGGATAAATTTTCTCTAATCAAAATCAGATCATCTCTTGAACTTGTTGATATGATTATAGATCTAGGTTGCATCTGAGTTCAAAGGGTCATATTTGCATCCTTTAACTTTATCTAATAAGGTCCACATTAATGTGTTTCATTGATGAGCTTGGTCCTGTATGTTTCCCGCTGCTTCTTTTCTTTTTTCCTATGGCAGGTTGCCTATACTTCACTACTACACTCTTGTCAGTTTGTGCGGTAGATGCAATCTACTTCATAATAGAAAGGATTAACAGTCTATATCTATTTTTTCTTTTAATATGGAAATTGCTATGTGCTCTAAAATGTAAAATTGGTTGCTAAGCTTGGACCCTTGCAAATAGGCAATGAAAGCAGAAGATCAATCATAGGTAAGTAAATGGAATGATTAATGATTTTTGTCTTGTCTTAGTAATCATTAATAAGCATTATAGCAAACAGCTTAATAGCATTACATAAGAGATTAAGAATAGCTTAAAAAGTAGTGTAGAATACCTAAAAGAATAATAAACTAGGTCAGATTTGAGCTCCATATTAGATCTGGGCTTGTGGTTTAAGGATTTCTTTGTGGTACTTTAGATGGTTAAGAGATTTTTTTAATTAGACTCAAGGGTCTAAATTGCTTTGGGATAGAAATTTATTATACTTTTATATACAATATAGAGCTTTCCTAGTTTTTTTTTTCTTTTCACTTAGGAGAGGTGCATCGCTGCCTACCTATTTGCAAAGTGTATAGGTTGAATAGAAAGTCTGGATTGTTATTCACAACACTTCATCTAATGCAATATGGTTTATCGCTTATGCTGGTGACTATCAACTAGATCTTTTTCCTGTCCCTATAGCTCTCACTAGGTTCGGGTACCCAAAGATCATTCATGCGTTCCATAGAAAGCTAATAATTTGAAAGGATGATCAGATCAATTAGTGCAACTCTATCTTTCTTGGGTCTTCTTGGCCAAAACCATACAATTGGCTAGGCCTTTTAAAAGGAAGGACTTTTTTTTCAAAGAACTAAAAGGAAGGACTTTGAATAAAAAAATGATCTAGATATGATTGTGGAAATATGCTACTTGGTGATGTGTTTAGTCCCACATTGGTTGTGTGCTGGGGAGGCTTGGTACTTATAAAGTGCCAATGAACTCAAGTAATACTTTATGATTAGCCTTTTTGGATGCGGTCTTAAATTGTTAAATGGTATTAAAGCGGACTTGGCCCATGCCCTATATAGTCTAGGTGACACTGTAGCACAAGCATATTTGGAGTTGACCATAGGGTGATTGTGGTGTGGTTTTGTAAGAACCTACGACTTGACCTAAAAGGATTAGCTAGATGATATTATTTGGATTCATTGGCCCTATTTGGACAATCGATGTGGGACTAAACACAACTGTACGGGTTTTCACTTAAGGGTCCAAGTCCAATCGAAACCAATATAAAAACACTAAACCACGATCAACTTATGGTCAGCCTTAAAAAGGACTCTTGCTGCAATGTCTCCTAATTCACATGAGGCATGGGCTAGGTCCATTCTGATAATATGTCAGCCAAAAGGGTTAGTCAGAAAGTATTATTTGAGTTCTTGGCTAGCCTTTTTGGGTGAGGTCTTGGGTCGTTCCAATAATACTCCTAGAAAAGCAAAGATGTTAAAACAAGGTGTGCCTATGATGATGATATATTTAAATTACCTTGGCCAAAGGTAAGAACCATATTATCGATTATGTATCACCAGCTCATCTATAGAGATCTCCAGTATTTTGATAGGTGATCTTCCCTCTTCAAATTACTTTTTTGTTTGCTTATATTGCCACATGTCATTATCCAAAATGCTAACAAAGTGTGTTGACTTGCTAATTTAATTGATAGATATTTCAGTCAAAGTCAAAGAAGACGTGCATTTTTATCTTGCATCCTCTTTTGTAATATTACAGGGATTTCAATACCGACTTGGTGACTTTCAAGTGAGGGTGGGAAAATGTGGTCCTTCCCTCTCTGAGGCTTTGAGGGGAATCATGATGGAGGTGTGAAGTAATTAATTCTTTTCTTATATGTGCTAAGTTTAATTAAGCTTTTGTGATTTTTAGGGAATTATTTCAACACCTGCCTGTCATCCTTAAACTTTCAATCTAGACATGTTGCATGCACGGAGACTGTTGTTCTTTCTTTCTTATGTTAGTGTTTTGTCTACTTTAAGATTCATGTTGCTTTTGCTATGTCATACCTTTGATCATGGTTAAATATGTTGTGAACCTTAGTTAAGGAATTATGAACTACATCTTGGCGTTCTTCATTTTGTGAAGGATAACGACACTAAACAATGAGAGGAATTATACATCATTTCTTCGATAAGCTAGGAATTGTGTTTGCATCTAAATTAATATTATCAATTAGTGGACCCGCAGATTATTTTTAATGCTTCAAAGGAGATTACTTTTATAATGGTCACTATAATCATTCATATAATGTTTTGTAAATAATCAGTGTCTGATGATCTGATCCTTATCAACAACAAAGTAGGTTTTCCTTATAAGGGCTATTTGAGATTGTTTTTGTTTTAAGTCTACATGCGGACCACTTTGAAATGGTGTGCTTCCCTTGTTAACCACCCGACGTAATCTCCCATCTCATTGCTTCTGTTCTTGTGCTTATCCATAGGTGGGTAACTTGAGGTTAAGTTCCCGTGCATGTGAGTTTTGCTTTTTTTTGAGTTGCCAAGCCATCAAGGTTAACATGACTTAAAGCTAATAGAAGTCCTGTAACCTGAAGACTTCACCAAAGCCCATCCAAAAGATAGTTTTATGAGCTTGAAGTAATACAAATCAGGTCAAGCATGCTTGGAATTAAGAAGGCAATGACTTAAAGTGAAGAAAGAGAAAAGTTGGAACTTACTAAAAGATGTATACATGGGGCCATGTTATGTTGTTTGACATGGGGAAGATTTGGACTTGGAGAGAACATGGCAAATCCAGGTTCTGGTTCAATCTATCATTCTGATGGATTGAACAACAAATTTTTAGAGGTCAGAACAAGCATCTGGAATGAGTATTAAGTGCTGCATGACATGAATAACTTTCGAAACAATTTTGAAAATATTTGTGCTTATTGGCTGATAACTACAAGTCTTTGTTATTCAAGGATGTTAACAACATATAAATTAGTTAAATTCAAAGTCTTCCATAAGTCTTTTATCAATCAGTATTGGAAATTAAATGCATCGAATTGCCATCCACCTCATCAAATGCATAATTAAACCCCCTTAAATACTTGGGCCCCTTTGGGCATTGGAGCACCGAAAAGTGCTTCTTTGAAGGATAGAAAATCTTGTGGATGACTTTAAGATGTTTGGTATAAATTGAAACAGATCTACTAAGGGGCTTTTAGGCAAAAACTCTACTTGAGACGTATTAGGAAACATTTTTTTCTGAGTGCTCACCCGAGTGAGCGGGTTCAAGCCGCAGCAATGAAATAGTATCAAAAAAGTTAATTTAGTTGCCATGTCATTTGAGTTGGGTGTTTTCTATGCCATAACCATGCATTTAAAGATTTTGAATTTATTTACATATTATTAATATTAAAATATAAAAATAGTTAACAATATTCTATAATAAGGGTTTCGATAATATGATCATTATTCTAATATAATATAATATAATTATAATAAAATATTATTTCATTATAATAATATTATTGTAATATACTAATATTTCAGAAATGTTGTTATATTTTATAATAAATATGAAACTTTATTATTTATTATATTATCTAGATTACTTATCATAATAAATAATTTATAAATTAAGTATCTTTTGTAATAGCGGTTTTGATAGTATAAAGAGTTAGCATTATGTAATTTTTTGAGACTAAGGCCTTGTTTGGCTGGGAAAAATATGACATAGGAAAATAAATTCTATATCAGATTAACATGTTTGGTACGAGAAGTGGATGAGAGAGGGGGTAAAATAAATGTTGGGTCCCATATCTATTTTTTTTTGAAAGAGAAGGTAAAACAAATACTACTAGAGGGTGATATTTGTTTTTCTATGTTGGATTGCCGAATGAAGGTAATCTGAAAATATCATTTCTTGACGAAAATATCCTCACTTATCTTATGTTAATATTATATGATTAACATTATTTATACTAACATATATATTATATAATATTATATTAATATATTTAAGTATATTAAGATATTTATTAATAAATATTAATTATTAATAAATAATTAATTGATAAATATTAATAATCAATAAATCTAACATAGGATTTATTAATAGGCGATGTTCTTTCATCTCGTTCAAGATTTGGGGAAGGCTGTTAGTACCCCATTTTTCCTCCAAAAGCTCAACGGTCCGTTGTAAGCGGTAAGGTTCGCCGGGCAATGGGCGATTTTCCTCCGTTCGCAATTCCATTACGAGGTCACCTATTAGATTTTGGTACCGTGTAATATTAGATCCCGTCATGGGGACTTGTTGCAGTCGGGGGGGGGGGGGGGTCGGGTCCTTTTTTGTATTTATTTATGTACCAAAACATACTAAAATTTATTTATAATAAGAAATACATTTTTAATATATAAAATTAATTTTAAAATATGTATTAACTCATGTAAATATATTTCAATATTCAAAATAGCTAATATTGACAGCAGTTATATAAGTGGGCCATGAATGACCAATAGATGGACTAAGAAAAAAATGTTATTATTTGAATTGTTTATTCAAGAGTATTGTTAGAAATTTGGCAATATTCCTATATAAGATTGCATCTAACCAAACAAGTAATCCTTTTTCAATGCCATTTTTCAAAGTAATTTTCCCACCAACCAAACGTGGTAAAATTTATTTTTTCCCAAAATCATTTTTTTAGATAAATGATTCTCAAGAATTGTCAGGTTATACTATAACCTAACATAATCCAACTAAACGAACTCTAAAAGTACTTTATCATTTTGGTTACCAAATAGATGTTCAAGTTCCACAGTCCTTCGGAAATGTAGTTACCAGATAATAAATAACTTTTTATTAAATGTTGTATTAGTGAAAGCTCTACTGTCTAAGGAGCTACAAACAAAAGCTCTACTACCTACAGCGATGCCAAACTGGGTCTAATAATGATCTGTGAATGAAATCTTGGCCAGCTGTTATGCAAAGTTGTGCATGGCTGTTCTGAAAGTTCCAATCAGCGCATGCAGAAGATCATGCACACAAGCTTCATACCATTGATATAGGTGGGAATGGTTTTATGCTACCATGAAGTGATAAGTTGGGAATGGTTTTATTATATTTTTCTGTTGATGGGTGAGAATCTTGGGAAAAGGTGGATGCTTGTAATTTAATCTTTGTTTGGTAAGTTGAGAGGGTTGGGACCGGAATGCAAGGCATTAAAATTCTCAGCATTGTTTTCAAATAAAAGATGGTTTCATATTTGGTCTCTAGAGGAACAATTGTAGTTTGGTGCTGCTTTGCTAGAACAAACATGCTAGCAGCTAGTTTTTTTTGTTCTTTCAAGTTTTTCTATTTTTTATTTTTAGAAAACCCTTTGGACATGAACACTATTCTGTTATCAGCTGAAACCTGCCTTAGATATTGAACATTGACTTGTTCTTTTTTTATTGCCATTCGATCTAAGACCAAGCAGATGGCTTGTAGTGTACCGGCCCTTATGAAGCACCTTTGTTTTGACATAGTCAGGGTGAACAGCACCCTCTCTACTATGATGAAGAACCACATCCTTGTTGCCAAAACGACCCTGTTCATTTTTTTTTTAAGTTGCCCTTTCAAATAGGGGATGAGACCTTTTTTTGTGTGGATGGCCTTGTAGTTTCCATCACTAAAAATCTTGTCTAACATGTGGTAGGACTCATTTAACTCAGCTCTGTACTTGTTCCAGTGAATGAGAATGGTGAAAAAAGTCTCAATGTACCTATCTTTTTTACGAGCTACCTCAATCTTGCACATGTTGTGCAAGCGAGAAGACTGTGATCCAGCCAAAACCCATGTTAGCTTCCCTTTCTCATTAAAGATGGGGCCCCACAGAGCTTTTTTTGTATTAGATAATAAGAAACAATGATCAAATCATGCTGGTTCCAAGTGGATGGTATTTTAGTCCAGCATGTGCATGCTGGACTCTGGGCTCCCCCATTATATAGCTGTATATTCATATCGTAATTTTCAATTAGCTAAATTTGATTTTGTTTATAATACATCTTTAGCAAGTTATTTGTTGTTTTTCTTTTTTGGCAAAATTCTAACATTTTCATATCATCACTACAGAATGGTTGTAAAACCTAGCATTTAACTTTCTTGTCCTTTTTTGTAGGTAGAATACCTTCCCTTGTCTTCAATAGAAAAATCCAGGCAAATTCTGGAAGATTTCTTTGACATATGGCAGGACATAGTAAAACAGACGTCACTGCCTGGCCATTTTATTCTTATTGAACCAAATTTTGCAGACTATGGCCTTCAAGACCATTATACTCCTCAACATACAGCGGTACAATATGCAAGTTGCATGGCCCAACTGATGGCTGCTGTAAGAAATTAGTTGTCTTTAAACTAGAGGAGATAAGAGGAAGTTTACCATACCTTCTATTGTTATTTTTGTCAGAGTTCATTGCACCTTTCAATATTGTGCCTTGTATGTGGTTTCTCATAGGGGTTGATAGGCTGGTGGGGGAACGATTATAGGTTTTGGATTTATGCTTATTTTGATAATTTAGTTTGGACTGATATATATTGAAAAAAAATATTTGCTATCCATTCTTTCTTTTCCTTGCTCAGTTATCCTAAATCGGCCCTTGCTGTTGTCCGTTATGATTTACCTTCTCTAATCCAATCAATGGATCACCCACAGCTTTTTGCTTGTGTCTCATATTCACTTCAGCAGCGTTCAGAATATATTCTTACACAAACGCTTTCTTTGTATGATATTTTGTCATGCAGAGTCTTATTCTATTTGTTTTGAGATCTAAATTTAGGTTTGTTTTTTCTTTTATTTCTCACAAGTTTAAGCATGCTTGAGCTTTGCTACAATTCTGAACTTGTCAGTTTTAATCACTCCCAAGTAATTATGCTCTGTTTGGTTGCTTAGGGTATTTTTTGGGTCCCGCATATTCTCTCACTAAATTTTCCTTATACTTTCAATGACTCGTGACAAAATAATAGCCCATCTTTGTGAATTTGACGTTCATTTAACTCGAACCACTATATGGATTCTCTGATTCCTAGGAAGAAAATCCAAGGGGAAGGAGGAAAGAGGGATAAAATTCAGATCTGAGGATCCCTTGCTGGAATTGTATCTCCTATGGGTTGCTCCATCTCTGGGTGATGAAATTACGCCACTTGCATGCTTTGTTTGGGGTCAAGTTGAGATGCAAATAGGGCCTGCCAGCCTGCATGTCAAATGCCTTGGCTTATTTTTGTGGCACCTAACCTGGCCCATTGTATTGAATATTATGCATGTTTGTTTTGGGTATGACAGAAACTACAACAATAAATCCTAGTATGGTCAAACTAATTAGTTGTCTCATGCTCATTGTAAATCACTTCAGGAGTTAATGTCTTACCCAATTGTGAATGGAGCCTCAGAGCAAGGAATAGTGCATGTAGGGGTGGCTAATTTCAGCATGAGACTGGGGCCCTTAAGAGTTAACAAGCTAGCTTGCAATGTTGCATCATGCTGAAATCTGGAATTATGGAGAGAAACTTGTGTTACAATTCTAGTTTAGTTTGCATTTGGTTCCAGAGAAAATCGACGTTAGGTGTCATGTTGAAGGCTAGCTTAAACTACTTGTCATGTTGAAATGGACTTTACACTTGTTAAGCTCCCATCATACTTGTTCTCCTCTACTTTTTAGGTGTCAAAAAGAGTGACATGTATTTTGGGTGCCCGGACGCATGCGCGTGCGAGAGAGAGAGAGAGAGAGAGAGAGAGAGAGAGAGATGTGGATATTCCTCTCTTAGGTGATCTCTTGTTGGGCCTCTCCTTGGTCCCCACTAGAAGATTTCCTCCTCTTTCTCTCTTTTTTTTTTTTTTCTCCTGAGAATATGTACATCGTATCTTCTTTCTTCTATCTTTTTCTTTCTTTCCATTGTTAAGAAGCTTTAACTCAGATATATTCTGATTTGGAGTTTATATGGATCTCCCTACTATGAAGTTTGAAGAATTTGGTTTAAATATGGATTTAATTATTCTTCGAGGTGATAATGCTTAACTATTAAATTCGTTTAACTTGATTCAATCATTGTAGGTCGGGTTAGATTATCTGCCAGGCTTGAATTAAAATTTTTGACTCACTTAATAAATATGCCAGGCTTAAATTGACATATTTTTAATCTATTTTTGTATCCGAGTGAATCTGTATCTAGTCTAACCCCACTTTTAATTGTTCTCTCCTGGAAGGGGGGTATATAAATGCAAAGGAAAAACACACAAGCTGGAGTCTCGCGGCTTAAGTATTTTTTTTAAACTTTTTTTTAATTTTTTTTTTATCTCTGCACAATTGCTTTTTTTTTTTTTTTATTTGGGTAAAACTGCACAAGTGCCTTGAGTACTTTAAACCACAACCAAAAGTGCAAGCTGGTGCGGTTGAAACAATAAGGCACATGCTATATCTGCGCCTATTAGAAAGTATTGGCACATCACTAGCTGCTTGTTAATTGCAGTGTCATTGCCATGCTGGTGCTAGGTAAACAAACCACCAATATAACTAGGGATGTAATAGGTTGTTAGGGCTAAATGAGGTTAAACCCACATAGGTCGCTTTCCAAGCATATGTCCAAAAGATTGATGCTGCGGGTCAAGAGACGAAGGATGGGTTAATGCACCATTACACAGTATATCAATAACATCATATTCAAACCAAACCAATATGGACTTAGATATGTAGACCTACCACCATCAATAATAAAATAGCCTGCAATGATCTATTAGATCTCATATCAGTTGTTTCAATTTTGACATGATCGCTGTTAATGTCTTTGAGCTTAAAATTATAAAAAAATACCAAGCTTTCCTGCAATAATATGATTTGAGGGATTTTCAATGTTCCTTGAATTGAAGAAACATTAGCAAATGTTTGGTATAGCTAATCTGATATTTTTTTTTTGTTAGGAACGCTCCTCAGAGATATATTAAACTAGGCCCTAGAAGGAAAAAGTCTATTTTTATTAGATACCTAAAATATCCCAAGGATTATGTGTTCGTTGGAGAACAAGCCGATGGAAGTGTGATATTATATATTTAGATGATTTTTCTAGCAGAAGCGGAGCTACGTACCGAGGACTTTCCACTTTTATAAAATAGAAGATCTAAATCCTGGCATATCTAGCCAACCGGTTGAGAAATAAGAGATAATTCCTTAGCCTCTTGGGGTGAGTGGAAGCGACAAACCGAGTGGATTGGCTCTAACAAAGCATGATCAAGATGATTTGCAACCACATAAAAGCGTTGGTAGTCGGATCTCTCATCGTCGTTTTGAGATTGAGAGAGAAGCATTCATGGTAGCTCCAAAAATATTGAGGTGTCCCCAATATTTCAAGAGGCTATCTTGCTGCTGTTAGGGAGCAGATTAAAATGAAGGAGGAAGAAATGGGGTTTATGAGAGCAAACTATGTTTCAGGATTTTGTTGACCTTCTGCCTGGGCGTCAAATGATCAATAACAAATGGTTACTTCAGATATAATACAAGGTGGATGGATCCATTGAGGTATGCATCTTGTCGTGTGGCCAAAGGTTATACCCAAAAGGAGGAAATCAATTTTGAGAAAACCTTTCTTCAGTAATTAAATTTACCTCGATGCACCTCATCCTAGCTCTTATCACATATATAGATTTAGATCTCTAAGAAATGGATGTTAAAATTGAATTTTTTGATAGACAACTAGATTAAGAGATCTAGATAGATCAACCCATTGGCTAGTTGGCTAAAATCTAGAAGTGCAAATTATGCAAATTCCAACAACCTATCATGGCCTAAAGTAGTCACACGACGACCAGTTCTTTCTTAATCTGAGGAATAAAGTATTAAATTTGAGGAATAAAACTCCAATCTTCCCACCAGTTCTTTCTTTCTTTCTTTCTCAAAGATTAGACTCTGAATTATAAGAAGGAAATTCCATGTTTCGCAGAATTCCACACTTAATTACTTTTGTGCGATCGTTTGATGTCAATCTTCGTAACACGTGTGCTGCACGTGCTTAGTACGAGTTCACAAAAAAGTGCCACCCGTGTTCGCTTGCCAGCCGGTTGCCAGACAGGCGGCCGCAAAACTCGTGGGAGCAAATACACCATACTAATAAAATAGAAATGCTAATGTAACAAACATGTTTCACAAGCAATCCAACAAACGAATCAAATCGCCCCAAACTTCGGCCACTGGTGGGACCCATCACCCCCACCTCTCGCCGCTCTCCATATCTGCTGGTTCTAAATTTGAGTACATGTGGTTGTCGCTTTAGTTTATTATTTTTCTACCAGCGCATACTCGAAGCGCGAGACAGGCGGCGATCCCTCGATCCCTCCGCCCTCCGCCCTCCGCTCTCACCCGAAGCATGACCAGCTCCTCCGTTCCCTCCAAGAAGGTCTTTCTCTCTCCTAATCTCTCTCTCTCTCTCTCTCTCCCTTTCTCTCTCCCCTTTACTTGTCTCTTTATCGCTCTCCAGGCTTTGAGCAAGATCGCGAGCAATCGCCTCCAGAAGGAGCTGAAGGAATGGCAGGCCAATCCCCCGGTCGGCTTCAAGCAAAAGGCCACCGACAACCTCGAAAGGTCTTCGCCGCCCAGAGCTCCATCTCCACCCACCTTCTTCTTTTTCTTTTTTTCCTCTCTTTTGATCAATTCGGTTTGAAACCCTCTTCTTTTCTTTCGATCACAAGGTGGATCATCGAAGTGGTCGGCGCCCCCGGGACGCTCTACACCAACGAGACCTACAAGCTCCAGGTCGATTTCCCCCGAGCATTACCCCATGGAAGCTCCGCAGGTGATGAGATTCGACCGCTTTTCTCGATCCCTTTTTTTGTCTTTTTGGCACTTGGTTTCGTATATATTGGTGCTGTTATCTGATATATATGCATATATATATATATATATATATATATATATATATATATATATATATATATATATATATATATATATATATATATATATATATATATATATATATATATATATATATATGCATATGCATATGTTTGATGATCAGGTCATCTTTCTTCATCCCGCACCGTTGCATCCTCATGTTTATAGCAATGGACATATTTGTTTAGGTAACCCTCCACTCTGCTATGTTTGTTCCTTTATTAACTTATTTATTTTTTACATAGTCTTTTGCTAATGTTATTATGGTGTATTCATAAATCTTCTTCACGAGATTTATGATATGCTATATTATGTATGGCAGCCCGTGGATATATTTTTAGTTATTGGTGTTCTGGTTCTTAGAAGGATGCTGGGGATTTCTATCGGATACTGTGGTTGCTGAAAAAGCTATGCAGTTGTTAAATGCTTTTTTTTGTCCACATAGTATTATGCATTTAAAGGATGAAAGATTAGTAAACTGGATTGTTCTCTCATTTTTGTTAGACTCGTGCTCTTCTTCTTGGTTATTTTGGGTTAATTATTTTGCATTTGGATCTTGTTATATAAACGCATAACTCAAATAAGAGGATCATCAAAAGGGATGCTTTGCTAAAACAAGATCATGGTTGGGACACCACATATTAGAATCTTAAATGGTGGTAACGAAGTCGTTTAATCATCCTTATATTAGATTGAGGCAAGTATTAGGGTTTGCCATGTTAGCTTGTCCTACTACTACTACTACTTTATATGTGTGGCCCTTTACCCACGCTCCTTCCACTGAAAATTAAAAAAAAATAAAAAATACTTAAGACATTTCACCAATAGGATAGGAGCAAGGTATGCCGTCTCAGTACTGAGCCCTATATTGGTGCGATCTTGTCATTATATCGGTACGCCCGGTACAAAGGCCGGTTCGACATACCAAGTATCGGTACGCCACCTGTACTTTGTACCAGTACTGAACTGTTATGGTACGATATGCTCCGTACCACCTGATTTGTTATGGTATGGCTTACCATGAGCAGGAGAAACCCTTTCCTTTTTTATTCCTACCTCTCTTCCTTCTTTCGTTTTTCTCTCTTATATACAACCAGACCTATTATCTATCTTTCCTTCCTATCTACAACTTTTCCCACATCTATGTAGCTGGGTGGCACTAGGCACTTATCCAATATCTTTCCTTTCTCCAGTACATTACATGATGCTGATTTGTTTTCCAGGGAAGGAATACATTTGCATGTTGTTCCTTGGCTGTTCACTTTTAATAAGGACATTGGGTATTTGTGTCATAGTTGGATTTTGTGATTTAAGTTGAGAACTACCTTACAAGCTAATAGTGCACATAATCCCCATATAGATGGTTGGTTTGAGGTGGTTAATTCCACCGTGGTTATCTTCTAAGATATTTAGCAAGCAAGAGACCAGCTTAGTGCAGTTTGACCTTGCATAAGCTGGTCATTAAACACATTAAGATGAAAAGCTCTTTAGTGCTACCACATACCTCTTGTCCTAGACTTCTCAGTTATGCCATATGTGGGAGTGCACCACTCTGATGCTAATTATTATGTCTACGATATTTATGAAGTTTACAAAGTGGTACTGAAGAAGTTAAAGTTGAGCCATATTTGGTGTAAAGAGGCAACATATGAATGCAGATCAAGTTTGAAAAAAATCATTCCATTTCAGTTTCAGATTTGTCAGGTTTGTGGAGATTCAGTTTCGGCAATTTTGGTGATTTTGAAAGTTTGACACCAAGTTTATAAATTTTAGACCAAAAAGAAATAAGTCTAAAGAAATTGAAAGATTAGAATAAAATAATGAGAAAAGCTAAGAATAGTTAGTACACCATATTTTACAGTATTTTGTGAGACATAGCTTCTTTAGGTCCATAGTTTTGACAACGTTATGTTGACGTTCATTTGAATTTCATTGTAATTCATTAAGTATACTGGTGAAAACATGCCTAGATACATTATTACTTCTTGAAGTTAAAGTGTTAAGAAATACATTAGATTTAATTGCGAAGCTCTTTCTTAAGCTAGTGCACTCAAATATCTTCCTGCATTTTTTAAGTAGAACTCAGAAATGTATTGAATTTTAAACAATTTCTCATTGTTTTGGGGTTAAGTGGCTAAATCAAATACATGGAGCTTTTAAATGCTATTGTAGAATGTATGGTACTTTATTGCTCAGACTAGTCTTTTTTTAGAATACTATTTTAAGGGCCATTTCGGAGGCCTTGAGCCATCTCTCTCTTCTTTTATCTAAAAAGAAAGAAAAACCATGAGATGCTAAGCTCTGATATAAGCATTTGCTACATGTCGGAATGAGGATTAGACTCACTATCACCTGTTAATGTCAATTCTATGTCAGTTATATATATTTAGATTAGTTGAGGAGGAGATTAAGGATATTTTTGATGTCCTGATGTTTTAGACATGATGCAACACTTTTTACAATAGATTATTCAATGCAAAGGCTGCTCATTGACATATAGCATTAGGTAGATGATTGGGAACTAGGAAGATAATGCGAAAACCTGTAACAATGATTTATTGAGGCACGTTTAACAGGGATGAGCTCTACTCACCCATGGGGAGTTGATTCGAGCATTATGCTTTCTTTTTTCTTTTTGCTTGTTTTTAAGCTGTATAATGTGTATTTGAGCTCTGTTATCTTTTAAGTAGGTTAGTTTACCTATCATGTGAAGGGGGTCCACATCCCACTTTAAGTCATCATGTGCATGCGACTAGCACATGATCACTGAATTGGTGGTCCTTGTTTCAATATATTTAAATATTATCTGTCATGATTCACCTGGAAAAGGGGATAATTAAGAGGGATGCTTGGCTGAAAGAAATATGTGTCTAAGGGCTTAAAGAGACATATGTCCAAGCAATAAGGTTTGTTATGATGCCCAAGTATTATGGACACTGCAAAGGTAGAGTAGGGAAGACACCCATTCCCTCTTTCTTCCTTCTCTTTTCTTCTTCTTATTCCTCTTTTCTATGAGAACAGACTACACCTCTCTTTCATACACCCTCTCTTTCCTATCTTCTCTGCCCCTTATATTCTTCATTCCTTTTGGCTGGGTGATAATAAACATCTCTAATGCATGTACTGAGGTATTGCATGCTGGTGGCTGCCAGATTAGTGTAAGCACAATATGTCGTTCTATGATATACTAGTGCTTGGCAAGCTTGGCGCATGTCGAGTCCTAAGCACTGGCATGCAGTTATTACTGTGCTAGTGCCGCAAACTGATTAGACACTGCACTATATTGTGCATGCTGGCTGGTACTTTAGTCCATGCATTTGTGTTCCTCTTCTTATTTATGCAAAATATGGACTGGTCTGATGGGTGGCTGCTGCATTTTTATTCTTTCCCAAGGCATGATTAGGACCTAAACTGCTCTCCCAAACCCTGACCATCCTGCTGCCTTTTCTATTGAAAACCTTCCACTGCCATCTTCTTCCCTCATGCGATTTTCCTTCTTTGCTTCTAGGACTAATTACATACAAGTTCAATCTGATAAAATACTAGCCTGCTTCCCTTATGTTGAACTCATTTCTGCCTTTAAAACCTTTGGTGGCGTTTGGTAGGAGCATAAAACCCGTTTGTAAAAAATAGGTATAGACCTGGAATAGGCTCTGCTCCATTAACCCTTCTTATGCTCATTGTTTGGGCGGAGCCTATTCCATGTCCATCTTGGAATAGCCTTATGCCCACTCTTTATGCCCATTTCACCCTCTTAGGTTGTACTCTTGAATTTAATTTGGAATTATCAAATATATTGTATAAATATTACAATATAACAATCAATATCAGTTATAATATACATTTTATATATACTACTAATATAAAATATTATTATTCTATTACTACAATATTAAATGTTATAATATTGTGATATTATATCATATAATATAATATCTTAATATATCTTGTACATTATAATAATTATTAATAAGATTAATGCAATATAACAATATTTTCATATTATATTTGTTATAGTAAATGTATTACTATCATATGATAATAATTTTTATCAAGGTCGATGGTATTGGTATTTGGATTTATATTGGTTGCTTGGTATGGTACCGTGCCATCCTAACGCACGGCATACCGATAAATGGGAGTTGAAGAGGGAGAAGGAAAGAGATGAAGAGAGAGAGAGAGGGAGGGAGAGAGAGGAAGAGGGAAGGGGAGAAAGAGGCCGAGAGAAGGAGAAATATCAAAACGGGGGTGAAACCATGCCGGTCCTCCGCTGGTATAGTTCGGTACGCTCCGAACCGGACGGTTCAGAATGGTGCCACCTTTCTTGATTTTTTATAATATATTTTTATTATATTACTATGAAGCATTTATATTTCTACAATAATGTTGTACAATACTAATATTATATAATAATATAATATTAATATAATATTATTGTTACACAAAATATTGTTACTTGATATACGTATTTAAAATATTAATGTTATAACACGAAACATATCCATATAATGTATTTTATTTATTATATTTTATAATAATTAATATACTATAATACTATAATATTATAATATGTAATATATATTATGAATCTTTAATATTGAAATTAAATTTTAAATATTAATTAAATCATATGAAATGTACTATAGTAGGAGTTTTTTTTTTTTTTTTTTGCTAAAACGGGCAACTCATACTACTCGGGTACGAACACACCCAACAGAATCTGCATACAAAAGGTCCCGGAATGCTCCAGGCACGTCATCCCCACCAACCCAAAAGGTGCCTCCTGAGTGGCTCGCAACATACGCCGCCACCCAGTCTGCCGCCCCATTCGCCTCACGATATAGATGCATAACCTGAAAGGAAAACCCCTCACTCACCATCAACCATATATCACGGAGTAAAGGGTGAACTCCTCCATCACTATGAGGGCCCTTCCGGATCCAACTAATCACGGTGGCTGAGTTACCCTCCAGGAAGATGGAGCTCGCCTGAAGTACCTGTCGTGCATACCGTAATCCCATCCAAGCCGCCGCAGCTCTGCCCCTGGGACCGAGGTATCGAAGATCTGACAACCCCCTGCTGCCACCATGTTGGAGCTTGGGCCCCTAATAACAAAACCTGCTCCTCCTCTCCTACCTCCATCCAAGACTGAGCCGTCGAAATTGACCTTGAGGAAACTTGGGGGTGGGGGCTCCCAGGTGAAAAACACCGTGTGAGTAGCTGCCGAAGCAGAATGGGGGCCCCAGATGTCCTGAGCTGTCAAAGGTCTATGATCCAGATCTACAGAAAGAAACTCTACTGCCTGAGCCCAAGCCCTCTCCATCACAAATCGTGGGGACAGGCTAGGCTTACCAAAAACACGGGCGTTCCTGGCCATCCATACCTGGTAAGCTGTGCAGGACGCCCTAATAGCCACAGACCTCATCTGGGTGGAGATGGAACACCGCCGGACCTCCTCCAAAAAACTATCCCTCCGGCTCCAGACCGCCTCCTGAATCCCGGATAACCTCCAAGTCCCCCTCGCCCAGACACACTGGAATAGTGCATGATCCACTGACTCATCTGCCTCACAATACTGGCACAAAGGAGGAATGCTAACTCCACGACGGCTCAGCTCCAAGCTCGTCGGCAAACGATCCCATGCTACCTTCCAGAGGAATAATGCAACCCTCTGGTGTAGCCCAAACCTCCATATCCAGCCACAGTCCCTACCCAGGTCTGACTCCTGCTGAAGAACCCGAGCGACATCACCAACCCTGACTCTGGCCCTACAAGTGGTGCTCCAAACCCTAACATCTGGACCTGCCGATCCCGGGATGGGGAGGGCTCGAATCCGCTCTGCTAAGTGCTCTCCGAAGAACTAGCCCAACCTGTCGACATCCCACTCTGCCTCCCCAGGCATAAGGAGGTCGTGCACTTGGAGCCCCACAGGCCCCTCGTCACTGATCATCGTCGGCCACAACCTCAGCGGAAGTGCATCCACCCAAGGGTCCTCCATCACATCAATGCTCCGTCCATCGCCAATCAGCCACCTAGTATGTGCCAGTGCTATAGGTATATACCTCCCAACCTCACGCCATATGAAAGATGCCCTCCGGCCGCCCACCACCTGCCCAGCTGAGCCTGGCCGACCATATCTCGCTATCATGGCCTGACACCAGAGACCATGTGGCTCCAGAACAGTCTGCACTGCACGTCGCGCCAGGAGTGCCTCCCGCCTCGCCAACAGAGACTGCACCCCCAAACCACCCTCCCTCAGAGGAAGGCATACTCTCTCCCAGGCCACCAAGTGTACCCCATGGCCCCTCCCAGAGGAGCCCTACAGAAAACTACACATAAGCCGCTCTATCCCCACCAGCACCGTCTTCGGCACACTAGTATGGGCCATAATATAGACAGGCATGGAGCAGAGAACTGACCTAACGAGCGTCAACCTGCCCATCATAGAGAGTGACGAGGCTCTCCAACCCTCGAGCCTGCTCTGCACCCTCTGTATCAAAGTGGAGCACTCCGCCATCCTCAGCCTCCTCCCTGTGATGGGGACACCAAGGTAGTCCAGTGCCCCCTCCTGCTCCCGTATCTCCAATATCGCCCTGATCTCCCGTCTGACCCTCCGCTCCGTGCTCGGACTGAAGTGTATGGATGACTTTTGGCGATTGATTCTCTGCCCAGACGCCGTACAATACTCCATCAACACCCTCTGGATGGCTCGCGCATCCCTCACCCTCGCCCTAGCCAGAAGCAGGCAATCATCTGCAAAAAGTAAGTGAGAAATAGGGCGAGCACCCGGGGCTGGACTGTAAGCAGCCAGCACCCGGTCCTCGCAGGCTACATGTAAAGCACGGGATAGTACATCAGAGCAGATGATGAATAGGTATGGGGACAAAGGACAGCCCTGACGAAGCCCCATAGTAGCTCGAAAGAAAGGCGAAGGCGTACCATTAACCAAAATGGAGAAGCTAGGCCCCTGCACACAGCCGAGAACCCAGTCAATCCAGATCTGATGGAAGCCAAAACTCTCCAATGCCTGTCTGAGAAACTCCCATCGGATCCGGTCATAAGCACGCTCCATGTCCAGCTTTACTGCCATCAAACATCGCCTCCTCGAAGCTCGCTGTAAGTCTCCCATCATCTCCTGAGCTAGCAAAATATTATCTGATATACTCCTCCCAACCACAAACGCACCCTGCTCCTGACTGATAATAGTAGGCAACAGAGCCTTCATCCTCCCAACCATAAGCCTCGCCACAATTTTATACACTGTGGTACACAAACTAATAGGCCTGTAATGACCGGGCTCCGACGCATCCCGTCGCTTCGGAACCAAAGTAATATAAGTAGCCTGCCAGTCATCTGTCATCACTGCCCTACTGAAGTATAGCTGCACTGCCTCCACCACTGATCTCTGAATAATACTCCAATATCTCTGAAAGAAAAAAGGTGGAAAACCATCCGGTCCTGGGGCCTTGTCCCCTGCTAATGCCCAAACTGCCTCCTGCACTTCTGTATCTAAAACAGGCTGAATCAATGCTTCATTATCAGCCTCCTCAATTCTGGCTGCCGGCCTGGGGAGCTGACCCCGCACATAAGTCCCCCCTGCCTCCGTCCATCTGGATCTGAAAAAGTCAACCATCACCTGTCGCACTGCCGAGTCCTCCTCCACTCGCTGGCTCGCCCCAACTCTCAATGATCGTATCATGTTCCTTTGCCTCCTGATGATCGTCGATTGATGAAAGAAACTAGTGTTTTGGTCCCCCTCCTTGACCCACTGCGACCTCGACTTCTGCCTCCAAAAAATCTCATGCTGATGCAGTAACGAGTGATGAGAGGTCAAGTGACGACGCAGCTCTGCCATCTCCTCCTCCTCAAGCTCTCCATCTCGATCCTCCCTCCCCTGGAGCTCCGCAATCAACCCCTCTGCCTCCTCTAATCTCCTGAAGATGTTGCCCACAACCTCCCGGTTCCATCTGCGAAGGCGTCGTTTAGTAAGCTCCAGTCTGCGCGATACCCTCTGCATAGCATCTCCCTGCACTGGCATGCCCCAGGCCCTCCTAACTACTTCCCAGGATTGGGGGTATGACAACCACAGCTTCTCAAATCGGAATGGGCTATGATGGCTGGAGCTCAACGCTGTGGAAATCAAAAGAGGACAATGATCTGAGGCGATCCGAGCAAGGTGACTGACCTGGTATGATGGGAATCGCTGAATCCAGTCCGGAGATGCTAAAGCCCTATCCAGCCGCTCCCATACTCTCGCTCGTCCAAGCTGGTTGTTACACCAAGTAAATCGCGGCCCAGAGAAGCCAAGGTCCACGAGGCCGGTCTCATCCAAGAACTCTCGGAACTCCCTCCTATCTCCAAAGTCGGAGTAGGCCCTACCACCACGTTTCTCATTGGAGCTAAGAATGCAATTGAAATCACCCACCACCATAGTCGGGATCCCCTGAGTCAACAAACGGGTCAGCTCGCCCCAAAGGACTCTCCTCGTCCGGTAATCAGTACTGGCATAGACCCCACACAGGACCCACGGAGCTACATTTGGTTCCGAGATGACCATCACAACCTGCTGAGTGCAATTGCGAAAGACATCTACAGAGGCCACTCCCCGCTTCCACAACAACAAAATACCTCCAGACAAGCCCTGGGATTCTACTACAAAGGAATCCCAATCAAAAGCTAGGCGCCGCTGCACCCGACGCAAACCTTCTCCAGATACCCGTGTTTCATAAAGAAAACAAATATCAGGGCAATGAAGCTGCACAAATCTCCTGAAGGACGACAAAAATGAAGGCTTGGCCGCCCCCCTACAATTCCAAGCTAAAATCTTCATATAACACAGTGGGATAAGTGTTTGCCCTGTCTGCGTGGGCTTCTCTTTCCCTGTTCATGAGGCTTAACCTCCTCTCCCAAATCCCCACCTTCCTGGATCGCCGCCCGCAGCAAATCAGCCACCTTCCCATGATCCTGGATGGGAGAAGTAGACCCCTGTCCCGTGCCCCCTAGAGAGCTTCTCATCACCACCACCATAGAAGAGGCTGGGGAGAGCCTTACCGGAGCTGCCAGAGGTTTGAGAGCACCGTCCCCGTCCTCCATCTTAAGCTTCCCCTTGTTTTTCTGACACGGCATGGACACCACCTCCCTTTGTGAAGCTTTAGCCGAGCTCAGCTCCTTCCGGTGGTGCAGGCCCTCCAGCACTTCCTTGGCCTGAACCTTGCTGCCATCGCCGGCCACACCCTCACGCTGAGCTAGGGTCTCGCCTGCCACTGCCGTTCCGCTCGCCATGGGCGCTCCGTCCTCCGCACGCTTGGTCCCAACCGTTCCGGCAGCAGGTGGAGCACCGCCCAACGTCGGACGGCTAGGGGGTCTCACCGGCGGCAGGGAGGCACTCCGGAAGTGCCTCCGACCATCCTCCCTCCGGCGTAGGCACGGGTCATCGAAGGAGGGCGATGAGATCGATCGGGGCAACTGAGTCGACTCAGCCCTACCAACTCCCACAGCCCCCTTCCGCTTGGCTGGGCTTCTGGCCCTTTTCAATGGGCTTGGGCCCTGTCCATGGGCCAGCCCAGTAGCAACATCTAGGCCCATTATCCCGTGGCCCGACCCATCAGTGAGAGGCAGGCCTGGGCTTGGCTTGGCCCGTCCCGAGTCGGATCCACCCTGCTGGCCAAGACAAGTGGTCGAGCCCAACCCCTTGATGATTTCCGGTTCAGACCCCAGAACCCCACCAGTTTGGGTCATCTCCGCGTCCGACACCCGTGCTCCCGTCTCCTTCGTCTCCGGCGACCTCCTCCTAGCCAGCTTAGAAGGCTTTTGCCAACCTTCCGTGTTCGTGGGCGACAGAGGGAGATTCGGCGCAGCGATAGGAGACCTCGGCCCCAGATCAGAGGGAGGATCCTGCACCGGTGTTGTTTGAGCGACCTTCTCCACCGAGGCCTTCTTCATCGGCTTGTTCGCCTTCGGTCGCCATATCTTTGTTGTTGTCAGCCACGGGCCGAAGGGAAGCCGACTCCCCAATTCATCACCCTCCTTCGCCTCAGATGACAGCCCCTGGGGGGGCTCCTCCATCCCAGTCCGTTGGGAGCTCTGTTCTCCCTGTTCTCCGGCCGTCGCCGGGGCCGTGGGAGGAAAGGGGCAAGCCCCCTCCCCGTGCCCCAACCGAGCACACTTGTAGCAGAATCCAGGCAGGTTTTCATAACGGAAAACCTGCCAGTGTAGGTCGGTTCCTACCTGGATGAACGTCCCCGGCCTGATCGGCACCCCCGCATCCACCTCGATCTTGACACGGGCAAAACCGAGTTTCCGGCCCTGGTCGGTGACCTTGTCCAGCGCCAAAGGTCGTCCAGCCTTCGCCGCGATACCCCAGATCAGCTCCCTCGTCCAGTACTCCATCGGTAGACTTGGTAGCCGAAGCCAAACTACCGTCCGGCACAGCTTGTTGGTCCCCGGAACGAAGTTCGGCCGCCATCGCTCCATGGTCAGGAGCTGACCAGCCACCAACCAGGGACCGCCTTCCATGGCCGCCTCCCGATCCTTCTCACTCCGGAATCGAAACGCAAAGGTCTCGTCCGCCAGCATGAACTCCTCGACATCGTAGTCGAGTTTTCCAGCAGCTCGCAGCTCCCGGCTAATCCATTCCACCGGTACGCGACGACCCAAGCTCCCCATAATCACCGCAGTATCACGCCACGCCGCCCGGGCCACCTCCATCTTCTCCGGCGAGATCTCCACCACATCCGTGTACCGTCGCTTCAAAGCTTCGAGCTCCGCTGTCGTGATTTGGTGATTGGTCCAGGTCGGAGCCCTCGACGAGCCCTTTACCACATTCGCCCACGTCCGGCCCATCTCCGGCGCCTTCGGATGGGTTTTCTCCCCTTTGTCCCCCGAGCTCGTCTCCTTCTTCTCCAGCTCCACGGGGCCCTTCGTTGCCATCTTCTACAGTGCCCTAATCGGACACCGTGGACCCCCTCCACTCCTCGCGCACCAACCGTTTGGGAAAAGTCCCCACCCACCGCACGAGAATTGACGCACCTAGGCACACATCCCGAGTCACTCACTCTCTCTCCTCCTCACTCACTCTCAGGATCCCAGAACAGTGTTTTTATAGTAGGAGTTTTGCCATTTAAAAAAAATGGACAGTTTATTCCAACTTTTGGCTTATTCTAATATTTTGGATAACCAAACAAATTTGGCATAAACACATGGTATCAAGGTTTGTCGTACTAATAGATACCGTATTGTACCGGATATATTGTACCGTATCAGCCGTACTGTACTAGACCGGTATGCAATCTTGTATCATATGGATACTCGATATGCCTTACTATCTTGTACTATACCGCATACCGATACTATAATAGGATGGTACTGGTATAGAATCCGGTACCAAGGCGGCGAACCTTTCCTGTCATAGCTATGCCACTTAGCATGACTTTCCTCGTTCCCATTTTCCTTGTGCTCTTACCAAACGATACCTTTATTTCTTTGTTGTGAAGTGATTGAGCTTTTCTCAGATCTTGGTTGCTCAAGGTGTTGTCTAAAGTAAAAAATGACTGTTCATATTGGTGTCTGTATATATATATATGTGTGTGTGTATATATATGTATATATATATGTATATATATATATATGTATATATATATGTATATGTATATATATATATATGTATATTTAAATTTTAGACTTGATTAAAGGTTAAGCTTACTCAGAATTCTAATATTTTTCTTCTATTATTTGCTGGATTTGATATTTCTTCTTGAAAAATACATTTAATTGTTCTTTAGCCCATAAATTTATATGCGAGACTTGAAGAAATCTTGAAGCTAATTCTCTTTTTATTTTATTTTCCTCTGCCAATTGCCAGTTTTGATAATATTTGCTTCTTGGAACGTAATATTAAGTATTGTTTAGACATCAAACTTATCATCTGCCTTAGCATTGTGTTTAAAGCTATAGGATGGACCATTGAATCGATGCATAGATAGTGTAACTGGATGATTCAGTCATTCGAAGATCCATACAGAAGATTCATGAATATTCAAAGGTTAAAATAGGATTCATGCTTATAATAATTCATGAGAAAGGATGAGAAGATTCTTGAAGAACACTTCATAGGTTTTGTTGTTAAAGGAACAACTAAAATCCTACTATGATTTTAAATTCATTGTGGAATAATCTGTTCTATCATAAGATGGATCCACCATATTGCTTCATCCAATAGTATTGCAAGTGTCCATTTGTCGTAGCTGATCTTTACCATCTTTTCTTAAGGATTAGGTACTAGTTGATCTTTGCCATTTTTTGTTAATGATTACATAGTGACGTTAAAGTCTAGAAAAGTCAAAAGGATCTTGAGGCAAAATTTTTGCAACATAAGACTTTGATCTGTTGTCGATATTAGTTGGTATTTTGCTTTAAGATTTAGTTATATTAAAAATTTTGGGTTCTTGGACCGCTTAGCTTCAGATCCAAGTGTTTGTTTGAGCTTTTTATACTATTGATTCAAGTGCCGAGCTTGTTCATTTGGACGAAATTATCATCTGAATAATCTTTTATGCAGGCTCTTACATAATTCCCAATTTTTATGACACCATGGTGATGCAAGAACACTTAGGAATGGCCCAAAATGCGATGATGGACCAAAAGGGCTAAGATGGATGCAGAAAACATGATAGATAGAAATTTATTGATTTAAATTTAATTAAAAGCTTGGAGAATTTGTGTTTTAAACTTTAGAAAGGTAACACTTCTAGGGAAAAAGAAGGCCTTTAAAGTTTAGGGCAATCAAAGATCATCCATAAAAGATTTATAACAAAAAACTCAAATTACAAGATTAGTTCTTTCTTCTGCTGAACGTTTGAGGAAAGGAGTGCAGGAGGTCAGAACGTAAGTGGAAAAATTATAATGTAAAGATAGCAGAAATTTGATCATTTAATCAAATAATCTCAGCACAAAATAGGAAAATCTGATATCAGTTTCTTTGTTAACGCAAGAAACTAAGCATAATAAAATTGTATGTTGTGAAAAATCCACTGCAGTTTAATGGAAAAGGAAGAAAAATAAGACAAGGGTAAGATATGATAGATTAGGTGAGGAAAGAAACTAGAGTGGAAGAAGTAGAGAGAAACAGAGCTGTATGGACTAAAGGTATCAAAACGTGGCCCAAGAGATTTTTTTTCCTCAATCATTCAAACCATTCATATACATCAGTTCTCATATTCGCTCAATGAAAACCATCTGGCTACAAATGTTCCCTAACTTTCATCTTTTATTCTTAAAAAATTTACAACTTAGGATTCAATTAAAATCTAATGCATAACTTGGAAACCAAGTAATTTGACCGCAAGATATTAACCCAGAATAGGACCCTTAGAGGCTTCGTCGGAAAAAAAGGAAAACCAAAAGTAGAAGGGCTTTAATTGGTCTTCTATCAGAACAATGGTAATCTGGCATGAGTAGTGCCATGAACAGTAATACCTTTAAAAATAGAATTTCTATTTTTAATAAAGCTTCTCTAAATGACTCTAAACCATTTAAACATCAAATAAACTAAAAATCTGAACTGTTTAAGCAACTTGGAGGCTCTAATCTGCTTAGTGGGTGTGCTGATCATATGAATGTTGGCCAAGTATGCCATCTTATCTTTTGTATTGCATGATTCGGCCCATGTTGCTTTAATTGACAATCGAAAGCCTTCTTGACTGATTCTTTCATCAATAGCATCCTCCATAGGTGTGCATTAATCGATCTTTGGTCAGCAGGACTTCACCTGGTGTTACACCTCTCCTTTTTCTTTTCCAATCATACCCTCTAGCTCTAAAATGACAGTGAGGTCTGCTGATGTGTGTCCTAAAGTAATAAGCGACACTACAAAAGGTAAGCAAGAGTGTCCTGCAGAAGAAACAAGGACATATTTGGATAGATCTAAGGGCCTTTTTGGACCCCATCCACATATGACATCTCCTTAGATGAGAAACACTTTTGGAAAAGGTCTGGATTATTGAGAAAAATTGAGAGATTGGAGAAGCAACAGAACCCATCTTCCTTTTTTTATATGGATATGGAAAATGACATTGTTTTTCGGTTTTTATATCCTATTTTTTAGAGATTGGGTGCATGGCAGTCTCCTTGGAATGCTTAAGCTTCTCGTTTAATACCACCTCTCCTCGACATCTTTGTTCTTTTGAGGAGGCATCACATGGGTGTGATTGTTCATTTTGGGCATCCAAATAAACCCCAAGGTTTTCAAAGAAAAAGAAGATGGAGGGTCTTCCTGAAGTTTCAGAGTTCAGGAGATGGTCGTATGTTACAAGGTTATGTTTAAGAAAAGATAAATGGTTCATTATGGTTCATAGCTAAGATCTGTTTTTCTTTATCTTTCCTTTTTCTTCTTAAATGCTTAGTTGGTACTGCTAAGAAATTTTAGTGGAGCAGCCATGTTGCATTGGCCACCCTTTGCTGATCAAAGAAAAGCCCACCTGAAAAAGGTTCTTATTTGCCTCCTTAGGCTTATGGTTGGTTTATTTTAGTGTTTTCTAGCTCCATTATTTATATGATTTCTTTTTGTGATTTTTAGTTTCTGTTTTTAGATGTACTATGCCTTATTTGGCACCTAGTATGTGATTAATTAGTTTCCTATTGTAGAGTCCTAATTGGACTCAAGTTGATTAATGTGGCCTATTGACCCTGGTCAAAAGCCAGCTGCTGTCTTTCCTACAGACATCCAAAGTGGACTCAAATAAGGGAACTAAAGGTGGCCAACTAGTCCCCTTGAAGTAATGATTTGTGGAATCTTATTTTTCCTATTTTGAGAGTCCAAAAGGATGGGTGTAAAGTATCCAAGTATCCTCAAGAATCCAACATGACAACCTTAATACATGGACATGAGGACATGGCCGTATAAGCACACACAAGGCATTAGGTTGAGTTATTAGCTTTTTATGGGAGAACAAGGTTGGAATTTTGCACCCCAATCTTGTCAATTGCAAATTAAATGAAAAATGCTATGCTAACATGATCTGGACCTGAAAATATTGGTTTGGTGTTTGTTGGGTACAAGACGCTATGCTTGCTTTGCTTGGTTGGCATGCCTTATAGGTGCTAACCTATTTTTTTTTTTCCTCTTTCTTCTCTAGCCTTATGCTTCTTTAGTACTGCTTGGAAGACCCTTATGGAGAGGCTTGATTGTGAACATCACCCCTACCCTTCTCCATTATCTATGACCCAGGTTGAGAAAAAAGGGCAGAAGAAGGAAAGAAAAATGAGATAGAGGAGGGAAAGGAGGAGTTCTTGCTGCTTGCAATTCAACTTAATTATTGGCACATCATTGCGTATTGCAACCTCCAACTACTCTTTCAGATCTTGTGTGCTCAACCATATATAAAGAGGCTCACCAAAGATCCAGGATAACAAAGAAAAATCTACCTAATGAAGATAAGTAGAGCTTTCCAGTGGGGCTTCATGGACCAGCTTCTAGCAATCAAATTTTGGTGGAAATGGTGCTTGTTGACAAACATGAGGTTCCATAGCTTTTATGCATCAGATGGAAGGTGAAGATGGTGACACTGCTAATGGTATTGGAGATGGTACTGATCGATGTTTGTAGTTGCTTGGTGGGACCTATTGCTTTGGTGATAATACTATGAAGGTGGTGGTTTTATAAAGTTAGGAGGTCTCATGAAGTTGGAGAAGTAAAGCCAACAAAATATTCCCTTTTCAATTTGATTTACTTATAGCAACATTTTTAGATAAAAGTCATAGGCAAATGGCAGAATACAAAATGAAAAGTTGGCTTATTTCCTTAGCTGGATGAGTTGTAAATAAATAGTGTGGTACCTTCACTGAAGGAAGCAATAATTTCAAATGTACAATTACATTAAGTTGTGTCATGAGTTTTGGTCTTTTTCCTACTAATCTGTCTAACTCCCTACTTTGCCGCATGTAAATGCTGTCCCTCTCGTGTCCTTACTTGATCATACACCAAAAGGACAAAGAAGTTTAGCCACATGGCCAAGCATGCACCTCCATAGTCCTTAGTTGGCAAGTATTAATGTAAACTCCTATGACATCCTTAGTTGATCCTCCAAACTGGAAATCTAAAGAGTAAATTTGCTGAGTTTTGGTCAACCTTTAGTAACCACCGCTCTAGGAAAATGAGGCGAGAAAATATCATGAAAAATTCAAACAAGACAATGTGTTGGTAATGCTTTAGGTCAAATATGATGGTTATGATTTATACCAATAACATAATATTGGAAGAATTTAAAACTTGACATTTTGAGAATTAACAGTAAGAAAAGTCAAGGGAGAATTTGTTCATTTTGGACTTCAACAAAATGATCTTTTTTATGTCAAACAGATCCACCCCTCCAAAATCGTTCTTGAAATGCAGAAAGTTTAATGAAATTTATTTTTACAGTGGAAAGAAATGTTTCAAGAATGAAAACAGTGGTAACCAAAAGTTGCACGCTACTACTCAATGAAACCAGAATCAAGAAATTTAGAAGGATAGCAAGAAGAATTCATAATGATGTTTTCTCTAAGGAACTACTTGATACTTACCATGCATATGATCTGCCATCCTTGATACTTGATACTTACCATGCATGTGATGAAAATAGCCAACTCAAGTCTCCCACATGCCCAACCTGTATCTGTGGATGACCTAATGCCAAAGAGTGCTACATGGATGCATAGCTCTATCCTAGCTGTTGCTATAAACCTCCAAACCCCAGTAGTCAAAGATATTCTCCAAAGGTGACACGCCCATTTCAGAATCCTTCATAATCTCTCCTCTATGCTAGCTTCCTAGGCATTTATTTTATATTTTTTTTTGATCCCTCTTTCCTGCTTCTACCCCCAGTTATAGTTACAAAGCTCCAAACGAGCATCAGATACGTCTTGCGCCACTTGTGCTAGTAGTGGTCGCATCTATATGAGAGACTAGATGAGATACGTGAAAAATAGTCTTTCCACCTCCCTTTTTCTTTTTTTTATATTTTTTTTTATATTGCAATTTATCGATTATTATATGATGATACACATGATATCCATAGGCATGGGAGTAACAATATGTGCATATTACCTACCAAGGTTTGAAATACAGTGGTACTGGAAGGTACCAGTCATGTCTTGGTACGGTAATTACCGTGGTACACCCCCATATTTACTCTTGTTTTATCATTATGTCTTGGTACATTGTTCCGTAAAGTCTTGGTTTGCTGCCGATACTTCTTAGTATAGGGAATACCTTACCATGGTCTGGTCAGTTTTTCAACCCAACCACAGATGTGATTAGAAATTGGAGAGTGCAACTCAATGGGGATTGAGCTCAGTCATTCCTTTTGCATTTTAGTCCACCTTGCCCCTTTCGAATGAACGAAGGGTTGACTGCAACATAACTAGTGGCTTCCCCTAAAACCGTCCTTTTTAAACAATCCTAAGTCCACTATGTGAACCAAAACAAAGATAGGAAAGCCCACTTTATAGAAATTTACAGTACACTTTAGTTTCTGGATTCTTTCAAAAAACTCAAAAAGGTATTCATTTTTTTAGGCAAATATACAGTAATGGGCGCATACATCCATTGCTTTGCAGCCTAAACATTGTTCCCATGGAACAAAGGACTACCACATCCTTAATCCTTTTGGGGGAAGAATATACGGCTAAACAATACTAACAATTTGGGGACTGAAGAGAATGTAAAACATGTTTGATTTTTTTGGGCATAAGAATGTTCACCTATAAAGAGGGTCCAAATGCTCAAAAATAATGCTAAATCAACACATTGAGATGGATTGGTGAGTGCAGCAGGAAATAAAGTAGTTAAGTTGCAGTAGTTAGAATTTAATGTGAATTAGAGTAAAGCTTTTTCAAGAGTGTGATGATGCATGTGCATAAGATGTGAGGATTAAGCACACAAAACCTTAGATTACTTGACTGCAAATTGTCTAAAGAATTTTTAGAAGTTTCTGAGACTTGGTTGGGAACAATGCTAAAGGTTTCCAAGAATACCTTAGCTGGGACGAAGCTAGGGTTATTCTCATTTGGCAGAATCCGGAGCAAGTCTGGTTGTGAGAGTGGGTCCAGATGTGAATGTGGGGAAGAGGATACTTTAGAAACACTTGGAAGCTCTTAGGAAGCGGGAGTAGGTTCGAAATTTTGAGAAGATTTTGAAGCAGGTGCATTACTTTGGTATAAGGTTCAGGCTGCTGAGGGATATTTTATGAGTTTCATATGTTCGAAGTCTGGTGCATTTTGTATGTATTCAGAAAAAAGGGAATACTGATGAAGGCCTTGAAGTACCCCAATCTTAGAGTAATTAACTAGGGTTCTTGTAAAAAAGGTCTTTGTATGTTTTGAGTGGAAGTGTATCTTGCTTATATGCAAAATGCAAGAAACTTAAGAAAAAAAATTCTTAGTTATTGTATTAACTTACTGCTTGAATCTTTAACTTTAGATGTTTTTTTGATATACTCGAACTAATCAAGTTCCATATCTTGCACATATTCCTGATACAGCTTTCTGTCCTTTCGAATATCATATGATGATACACAAAATGACATTTCTCAAGGCTGCTAAATGTATTTGTGATAGTTGGCATCTAAATATTCTTTTCATCCTATCCTTTTTCTCTAGACAATCATGCCGTTGACATCTATATATTCTTTTTGTGTATGTTGAGTTTCAGCGTATATTATACTGTCTAATCCTAGGTTGGATTTTAGAATTAAATGTCACAGTTCAGTTAGATTAATTCATTAATGAATTATATGAAGTTGCTGTCGAGTGGTTTATTTCAACCAGACAGAATTTAACTACCCAAATCAAACCTGACAGTTCAGTTATATTATACAGTCTAATCCTAGGTTGGATTTTGGAATATTATAGGTTCGAACTGGTTATGCAACCCTATTTCGGCTATTTTCCATTCCCTTTTCATCAATGACAACTGGAACAAAAGAATAGGAGTAGTTTTACGGGTTAACTTAAATCTCACGGTTCAGTTAGATTAATTCATCAATGAAATATATGAAGTTGCTGTGGAGTGTTCTGTTTCAACGAGACAGAACTCAATTACCAAAATTCAACAAATATTCAATTAAGAAGATCTTTTTCTGTAAGTTTTGACATTCTAGTGTTGGCTCTGTGGCAGATATACTGTATGATTCATGGTCGCCAGCAATGACTGTAAGTTCTGTTTGTATTAGCATTCTATCCATGCTATCAAGCTCGACTGTAAAGGTCCTTGCCTATTTCCATGTCTCTTGCATTCCTTGTTCTTTTGTTGCACTCTCTCCGTTCTCGTCATTCTTTTGCTTTTAAACCTGTTTGACTGCAGCAACGCCCTGCTGATAACGACCGCTATGTTAGAAACTGTAAGAACGGTAGGTCTCCTAAGGAGACTAGGTGGTGGTTCCATGATGACAAGGTGTAGGAAGAAAAAGCAGTAGGTGGCAGCCCGTCCTCTTAAATCAAGGGCTCAAGAGCTTACTGTAAACTTGCATGCGGGGTGTTTGTAAGGTCTTATGTGCTGCATCATTACTAATACAGAGAAATAAGTCAATGCAGAGGAAAGCTGATGGATTGGGCTGGCTTTGGTGACTTTCTTGTTGTCAGCTTTATTTATGATGAAATTACTTCTCGTGCTTATCCATGCCTTACTGGATCTGGCCCCATCAGTTGTGAAACTTATGTTGACTGCAATCTGCAACCAATAATAAGCAGTTGATATAATTATTGGGTTTAATCAGAAGAGAAGTGTGATGAGCTAACATCTCAAATAATCTTGTAATGGTAAAACAGGATATCCAAAGCTCCCTGTCCGCCTGGCAACTGATTCATGAAGTCGCCCCATGGATGCTGGAATTCTGTTGGTTAAGCTCCTGTCTGCGGCGGATGCTGGAGCTTATCGTCCGTAGATGCTCCTAAGCAATTACCAGCATGCAGGAAGAATGTTTTTCCCTTTTCTCTCACTTTAGTCTCTTCTCTTTGGTACATGCCTGCCCTAACTCTCTCTTTCTCCGTTTTAAGGGAAGGAGGAGAAAAATAGATCCCGAGCGCACATAATCTGCAGGAAATTTGACCATATAACCGCTATTACGTTAAGGTGTCTCTTAACATGCTGACAACTAAAATCATGAACCATGTATATATTTTCTAAAAAATATTATTTTGAAGATGATTAATAATTTCATTTGAAATATCTTACATTACGTTGGCATGTCATTTGTTAGCTATAAACGGTTCTCAACGCCGCTCGCTTGTGTAGGGCCGATGCTTTAACCTGGTGAAAACTAGGTGTTTACGCACCTTTAAATATCCTAAACATTTATTTATTTTTTTTAATACTTGCATTTGGAAAAGAGTGAGAATGTCCATGTTATTTAATTGGCACCATGGTCTCGGTTCAGGCACCGATGCAGTACGGCTATTAAAATCGGTTCCGACTCAGATTGGGTCCGAACCGATCGGTTCATGGCCTGTACCGATGCAAACCAGCTCGGTTTGTTCGTATCGGTATGGAGTGTTCTTCACGGAAGACAGCGCACTAAGTGCCATGCGCTGTGGCACTTTTGGTACGGTACTGGTTCGGCTCGATTCGGTATCGATATCGGACTGTACTGGTACATCGGTTCGGTCGATATGGTGAATCTTGATTGGTACTAAATAATTGGTGGTTTCCATTTGATTGGTATATTTGAATTAGAAAAATGTGTTTATACCCTTTTTAAGTGCGAATAATATAGGGCTATTTACCTTGACGGTCATCCGTTGTCCCAACCTATCTTTTCCCGCCAACATTGGAATAATGAAAAGATTGCACAATTCTCAGACAAATTTTTGCTTTCAACATAATAGTAACCATGCATAGAAATGTTTACAGATCAAACATAATGCAATCATGAGAGTAATTATTGAAAATTATTTCATGATTTAGTACGATATATGTGGACTTGATCGGATGGCTTGGGTAGCAGTGTTGTGTATGTGACACTTTGTTACGTTAGATCGAGACCTTTGAGGTGCATATTCAAGCAAGGAGGAAAGCACTCTGCAAAAAATAATTTGTAATAAAAAAAAATTAAATCTCCATTTTGGAATCTCTTAGGGAAGCATTTCATTCACAAAAAAAAAGAGAGAAAAATGTGAACTTTTCCCTCAGGAGAGAGCATGTCACAATTAAACATAAAAACACAAAGTTACCCGGAAACCTGTTCGGATATGATCTTCTGGAAACGTTACCCTGTGACAAGAAAGATTTGAAAGCCATTGGACTTATAACAAAAGGCCATTGGATGAAAATCCTACTAATCACAAATTTTAAGGGATTTAAAACACCAAAAATAGAGCGGTCCCACAGACATTAGCTTTTTCAAAAATGTTTTGAATCAAACTATTAATAGAAAATGTAAAAATTCTGAAAACCTCTCTCAATTTGTTTCTTTGGTTCATTACGCCAATGTGTATATCAACCTGAGCATTCATTTAACGAGCCTTCTTTAAAGGAAATATGGTGAACTAAAGTTCTTAAAATAGGCCTTTACCTCAAACTTTTTCTACCCGTAGACAATTGGCTCTATGAACACATGCTGAAAGTACTGCCAATATTGCATATTCATGAATGCTTCAGGCTCAACCTGGAAATATAAAGATTGAGTGCCATGCCTCCGACATGAGATTGCAAGCCGAAGGTTGCAGCAACTGCCGCACATTCATAGAAAGCTCTCTTCACGAGTATGCAAGGCATTTTCAACATAATATCATAAATATGCAGAACTAATAATATGCAATTTTAATTTATTAACTCAACTTACAATGTCTCGCAATTTTAACATTAGTCTAAGGTAATACATCAATTTAAATAAACTCTAATTTAAGATAACTTGTGCCACAATTCTGCTAGCTGCTCTCCTATATCGAAAACTATGGTAGGATCTCTGAATCTATAAAAAAATAAAAAAAAATCATATAATGATCTAGACAACCTAGTAAGTAATGAATACCTTAACTAGACAATCTATATAATAATATAAAATATAATTACAAAATACAATGAATTAGTATAAAGACATAATAAATTTTGGTTCAAAACGCAAATCCATTAAGATCCATATCTTTCAAATCATAAATCCAATTCAAACCAAATCACATTCAACTAAACAACTTTTAACTATGACCACACTTATACCCCATAGCTAGGTCAGAAATACAACTGCACTTATACCCTGCAGAGTGGGCCAGACTACCATACTTATACTTTTCGGAGTAGGCCAGAATACCACACTTATACCCTGTGGAGTAGGCTAGAATACCACATTTATACCCTATGGTGGGGCCAGAATCAATAATAGTCAGGGTTCAAATGCATAATCCCCAATTGGTAGGGTTCAAAATATAATCAGGCTGAGAGTTCAAATTAATACACATCAAAGCTTTTTTTATAAAATAATAGATATATCATAATCCAATCAAAATATGCATATACGATGTAAGAAGAGTAAATTTTTTAATAATAGTCCAAACAATATTACTCCAATTTACATATCTATTTTTTCATTCAAATCACCATCTCATAAAATTCATAAATTACATATAAATTCATTACCAATTTATTCAATATAAAAATAATATTATATAAATGAAGAATCTAGAAAAGGCAGATCATTACTTATCTTGCAAATGCAATCCAACTAATAAATTCAATTAATCTCAAAAATCTTTTCGAGAACCTAATATTTCAAAATTATACTTTTAATTAGAATTTCATCATAATTATTTTAAAATAAAAATTCTAAATTCCAACACCCTCAGAGGGCTGACAATGCTAGAGTGCCTGACTTTTAGGTCCATCCGATCAAGGTGATTTTATCGAATCATGCTCGAATAAGGGCGCAGATAGCTCAACAGAGATCGGAGGTGATCAAATCGAACAGTATTTGGCAAGAATCAGGATGGGAGCTGACGCACCGTCCAACGACCCTGGATCAAAACTCTTCACCTAGATCGATCCAAAATTACTGAAAATTGTACTTAGGGTCTAATCCATTATAGAGAAAAAGTCCAGATAGAAAGAGAAACTTTGTAGAGAGGAGAATAGAGAGAGAAAGGATGAGAAGAGAGAAAAATAGGGAGAGATGAGAGAGAAAATAGAGAGAGGAGAGAGAAAAAAGAGAGAAGAGGGAATAGGAGAGAGGGAAGAAGAGAGAGAAATGCCTCTCTCCTCTCTCTCTTCATGAACGGGGAAGTTGTATTCCCCTTCTCTTTTTTCTTTCTCTCCTTCCCTCTTGGCAGATCCAAGGGGGTGGCGGCCATGGTGGCCCAGCCCCCGCTCGAAAGCGGCCACATGTGGCTACAGCCCTAACCAAACCTGACGACCGGTGGTGGCAAAATCGTGGGAGAAGAAGACCGATATAGGGTACCCCAGTTTCGGATGAATTACTAGTGATTTGTTGGCACAAATCGAAATGAGGCACGACTAGAAGACTGGAAGAAGAAGAGAAGAGGAAAGGCTTTGGTCCTATCTCAATCCGGCGAAGATTCGATGGCTCCTTTTGGCAACAAATCGAGGAAGACGATGGTAGAAGAAGCTTGGGATCGGTAGCTTGATCTTGGGTGAACTCAAAGGAGGAAGAGTCTTTAAATAGATAATTTTGGCCTTATCCGACCGGTCTTTGGGTGGCAATGGGACTCCTATCACCATCGTGATTGAGAGGAAGAAGACTCCTAGCCAAAGTCTTCCTCCCGGTCACTTCTTCTTCCCAATCCTCATGTGCGTCGCTCATGAGTTGGCACAAATGTGGCGGGGCCGATTAAGTGAATTGGGCCTAGTTCACAGGTTTCACATTCTTCCCCCCTAAAAATATTTTTATCCTCAAAATTTTCATAGCTATAGTTCAAAGAGAAGAGGATCAACTCATAACACTTTGCAAATCAAAATTATTGTATTTGACCAGTTTCAAAATAATTTAATTCACCACGCTTTCACTGCTCCCTCTAATTTAAACCTCCAATATTCTCCGAATTTACTAAATGTCAATGAAAAGACCCAAAAGAATCAAATAGATAATGTGCATTTTTTTTTTATTTAGAAATCTTTGAATAAGATGTCTAAATTCTTCACATAACATATTCTATAATTAATATAAATTTATATCCCAACATCCTTAGTGTCTACCCACCTATACTCATCCTATGTCTTATTCTATAACTTATAATTTATCCATTTATGCTCTGATACCATTTTAATTGTCACGTCTCTGACTCGAGATCGCGAGCTGGGGGTCGCGGCAATTGCCGTACACTCATAGAGAGCTCTCCTCACAAGCATGCAAGGCAGCTCAACATGATATCATAAACATGCTGCGGGACAGTTTAAACTAATAATATGCAATCTTTAGTTCATTAACTAACTCAACATATAATGTCTTACAATTCTAACATTAGTCTAAGGTAATACATCAATTTAAATAAACTCGAATGTAAGATAACTTATGCCACAATCCTACTAGTTGCTCACTCATATTAAATACCCAAGAAGGCTAGTTCTTTGAATCTGTAAAAAAATAAAAAAAATTGTATAATTAGCTAGACAACCTAATATATAATAAATACCTTAACTAGATAATTCATGTAATAACATAAATATAATTACAAATTACAATGAATCAGTATAAAGACAATCAATTTCGTTTCAAAACACAAAACTATTAAAATCTATATCTTTGAAATCAACAAAACATATTCAACTAAACAACCTTTAACTATGGCCACACTTATACCTTAACTAGGATACGTCATTTATATTCTTCGAAGTAGGCCAGACTTCTACACTTATATCCTATAAAGTGGGCCAGAATACCACATTTATACACTATGGTTGGGCTAGAATCAATAATAATCAGGGTATCAATGCATAATTTCCAATTGGTAGGGTTCAAAACATAGTCAAAATAAAAGTTCAAATCTGATACACATCAAAGCTCTTTTTATAAAATAATAGATATATCATAATCTAATCAAAATATGCATATACGATATAAGAACAGTCAATAATTTAACAATAGTTTGAACAATATTACTCCAATTTACATTTCCATTTTTTCATTAAATCACCATCTTGTAAAATTTATAAATCACATGTAAATCCATTAACAATTTATTCGATGTAAAGATAATATTATATAAACAAAGAATTTAGAAAAGGCAGATCATTATTTACCTTGCAAATGCAATCTAATTAATAGATTCAATTAATCTCGAAAATTCTTCTTAGAGCCTAATATTCCAAAATTATTCTTTTAATTAGAATTTTATCATAATTATTTTAAAAATAAAAATCTAAATTCTAACGCCCTCACAGGGTTGACCACACTAAAGTGCCAGACTTTCGAGTTTGTCTGGTCAAGATGATTTTATCGAATCATACTCGGACAAGGGCAAAAATGGTTCAACAGAGATTGGGGGTGATCAAATCGAACAGTATTTGGCAAGGACTAGGATGGGGGCTAACACGCCGTCCGACGATCCTAGTTCAGAACTATTCGCCTAGATCGATCCAAAATCATTGAGAATCGTACTTATGGGTCGAATCTACTCTAGAGAGAGAAAGTTTAGAATATACTCAAGATGAGAGTTCAAATCTGATGCACATTAAAGCTTTTTTTATAAAATAATAGATATATCATAATCTAATCAAAATATGCATATAGAATGTAAGAACAGTAAATAATTTAACAATAGTCCGAACAATATTACTCTAATTTATATATCTACTTTTTCATTCAAATCACTATCTCATAAAATTCATAAGTCACATATAAATTCATTAACAATTTATTTGATATAAAAATAATATATATAAATGAATAATTTAGAAAAGGTAAATCATTACTTATCTTGCAAATGCAATCCAATTAATAGATTCAATTAATCTCGAAAATTCTTCTCAGAGCCTAATATTCTAAAATTATACTTTTAATTATAATTTCATCATAATTATTTTAAAAATATAAAACCTAAATTCCAACACTCTCACATGGCTGACCACGCTAGAGTGCCGGACTTTCGAGTCTATCTGATCAAGGTGATTTCATCGAATCATACTCAGACAAGAGCATAGATGGTTCAACAGAGATCAGGGGTGATCAAATCGAACAGTATTTGGCAAGGATCAGGATAGAGGCTGACGCGCTGCCCGATGACCCTGGATGAGGACTCTTTACCTAAGTTGATCCAAAATTATTGAGAATCGTACTTACGAGGTCCAATCTACTCAAGGAAGAAAAAGTCCAGATAGAGAGAGAAACTTTGTAGAGAGAAAAATAAGAGATATAAAGGATGGAAAAGAGAGAAAGAGGTAGAGATGAGAGAGAAAGAAGAGAAGAGGGAAGAAAAGAGAGAAACCTCTCTCTTCTCTCTCTCTTCATGAATAGGAAAGTTATCTTCCCCTTCTCTTTTCCCTTTCTGCCTTCCCCCCGCAGATTTAAAGGGGTGGCGGCCATGGTGGCCCAGCCCCCGCTTAAAGGTGGCCACAGGTGGCCGCAACCCTGGCTAAACCCGATGGCCGGTGGCAGTAGAATTGTGGGAGAAGAAGACCAAAACAGGGCACCATTATTTCAGATGATTTTTCAATGATTCGCTGGCACAAATCGAAGTGAAGCACGACTTGAAGACTGGAAGAAGAAGAGAAGAGGAAAGGCTTTGGTCCTACATCAGTATGGTGAAGATCCGATGGTTCCTTTCGGCGACAAATCTAGGATGATGATTAAGAAGAAGCTTGGGATTGGTAGCTTGATCTTGGGTGAACTCGAAGGAGGAGGAAGGGAGTCTTTAAATAGATAATCCCAGCCTTATTCGACTGCTCTTTGGGTGGCGATGGGACTCCAATCACCATAGCAATCAGGAGGAAGAAGCCTCCTTGGTCGAGTCTTTCTCTCGATCACTTCTTCCTCCCAATCCTCACGTGCGCCGTCGCACGTGAGTTGGCCCAAATGTGGTTGGGCCAAATAAGTGGGCCAGGCCCAGTCCAAAGGTTTCAAATTGAGGCTATTAGACAACACTCATATAAGTGAATTTCTAAACAAATATATTCTAGTAACATTCTTTGAGAAAATGTTGCATTCGTGATAAGCATAAATGAACCACTTTCTATGTTGCTAGCAAACAAAAGTTATTGAATAAAAATAAAGTCATAGAAAACTTCATCAAATTTATGAAATTACTATTTAAAACTTAATGTTAGGTAATAGAAATGTGAAAAGTATACAGGAATCTATACCTAGAAAAGTACATGCATACATGAACACACACATACAGATACTTATCTATCTGTATGTGTTTGTCGTTACAGATATCTACATAGAGTTGGGTTGGGATGACCAAAGCAAGAAGTTACTTGGATGTCTATCCACTCGTCAGTGACTTACTTGATGCTGCAGTTGTATGGCTAGTACTTAGACCTGCAATGTCTCAGCTATTCACAGTGAGGTTGCTATAGTTTGACGAGCACATGAATATGGGCCCTATCAATCAGGGTTCTTGTAGTATAGATTGGCTGCAGTAGGTTCACTATCGGATTAGGATTGCATTTAGATGGGATCTAGACCTTGACAGATTATGAGAGATCCTATGTGATTTATGAGACCGAGTTCGAAAGACCTTGGCTAGGGCATTTTGGAAAAGAATTTTTCCAATCTCAAACTCGAATCAAATAAATTTTGACATATGACAGATGACGAAATTTGACGAGTTATCCATAACCTTCGTCTTGTCGGGATCCATGATAGAGGTACTGTATCATACGCTAACTGCACTTAGAGGTTCATCTATTCCGTTCTGCTGGGTTGCCACTATATGCTGCTAGGTGTCACTAGTGGATTGTGAGACTCGAAGGCATTCACTTGATGATTAGTAAACCCTGAAGAGAAGAGTTAAAATTGTTTCAATCCATTGAAAGGAGTTTCAATGATATTGTGATGGAGATCACAATATATCTCACTACCAGACAGAATAGAACCTATGGGGTCACACACATAAGAGGTTTTCGTTTCGATGATTGGATTGTGATTTAGAATTGCAATAGATCATGATTATCAAATTGATTGATAATTGGTTTAACCCACTAAGAGTTAGTGAGTTAGTGAAGGAGGATTTGCAATTGGATTGCAAATTTGATTGATTCAATTGGACTAAGTCAATTAGGCTTAACCTTATTGGATAAGAATGGAAAGTCCTAATTGATTAGAACTCTTTATTTAATAAGGAACTTAATTCATAAAGTTCAATTTGGATCCTAATTAGATTAGGATTCACATGAGTCAAATTGGAGGACAAATTGGGTCCTAATTGGATTAGGTTTCAATTAATCAAGGGAGACCACATGTTTTCTAATTAGATTAGAAAATCAAAGCATGAAAGAAAGGGAGTATCCCTTCCTTCATGCGGGTGAAGCAAAGAAGGAAACAAGGAGGGGCGTCCGCCCCTCCTCCTTGTCACACACCAAAAGAAAGGAGGGGCGTCCGCCCCTCCTTTTCTTCATGGCCCCCTCATGCCCTCTTGGCTTGCCACATGGCACAAGGAGAGGCCCTGTTGCTTCTCCTTGATTCTCTCCATCCCTTTTAAGTAAGAAGTTGGGAAGAATTTGGAAGGATGAATCAAGGAACCATTTCTCCTGAAATTTTTTCTTGTTTAAACTAGGCATGAGATACCTATAAAAGGAGGGGAGGCATGAGGGCTGAAAAGCATTGGAGATTCATTGATTTTAGCCGCCCCACCCTCTTCCTCCTCTTCTTCCAGCTGTGAGCAAGAAAGAAGAAAAGAAGAGGCACGCCCTCTTCTTCCTCTTACTCCTTCTTCCTCTCAAAGCAATCAAGGAGTTAATTGAAAGAGAGAAGAAATCAGCCATCAGAAGTGATCTCTGCAAGGAAGCTAGCACCCCAGTAAGATCAAGGTGCTTGGAGCGATCTATCTTGTGTGGATACCTATAGAGGCCGGACGATTATGCGGCTTCAAGCGAACTCGAATCCATCAATCATTAGATAGCAGTGAAGATCTACCCGCTCAAAGATAAAGATAGGATCTTTACAATTCTTAATTGTAGATCTGAAATTAATCAAGTTTTAAATTTAAATCTATCCTTTAGATTTCATAATTTTCTGAGTTAGAGAACTCAGAATTTTTTTTTGAAATCTACGTTTCCTAGGACGTTCATGTAATGAACGATCCCGCACGTGTATTTCTGCTGCGATCGTTGCAACGCGTGCGGGGGTAACCCGACACACATATTCCCTATGGCAGGGTCATAACACCGACTAATCTTCTTGCAGTGAGTCCTTCACGATGGTCATATGCCAACGTATCTGCCCCCATTGGCGGGATCCTCAACATAGCCAGGTTGAAGTTTAATTAGTTCTCCATTTTATATTTCAATTTTGAAATATTGTTCATAACTTAATTTCTTTCAATTTATCAGATTCAACTCAACAGCTAGAAACTATGACCACATATTCTCTATGGCAGATTCATAGCACCGACTAATCATCTTGCGGTACCAACATATTAGACCCCATTAGCAGGGTCCTCAACATAGCCTGAATGCGAGCCCAAATCTATTTTGAGTTATTATCTTTTCTCACATTATGTTCCATGTTCCAGATCGAAAGACACGATATCAAATCAATCAAACACTATCTATATCAAAAGCAATACATTCAATCAGAATTATATAATATTCTAAAAATAGACATATTACACCATGCATCAATTTCGTAATCAAGAATAATTTGATTTGTAAAACATATATTTATTGATAAATCTAGAAAAGATGTTATATTACTTATCTTGCGAACGCGATCCACAATAGATCTAATTAATCTTGCAAATCTTTCGTAGAACCTAATATCCAAAAATCATGTTCTTCTTCTAAAATTCATCATAATATATGAAACCTAAATTCTAACACCCTCCCATGGCTGACCACACAGAAGTGCCCGACACTCTGGATCAGAGCCCTTCACCAGGGTTAGTCTAACATCACTGTGAACAGAGAGAGAAAGTTTAACATGAGAGAGAAACTTTGTAGAGAAAAAACTAAGAGGGAGAGGAGAGAGAAAAGGAGAGAGAGGAAGAGAGAACAAGGTCTCTCTCTAGCCAAAGGAAGAAGAAGGGAGAGGGAGAGGGTGGTTACAGGTGGTGCCCGGAGTCATGGACCCACGGCCACCACTGTGGACGGTGGCCGACGGCAACCGGCCGCCGGTAGCGAGGAAAAAACCCTCCTAAAATAGGGGTTCGGTCTCCGCCCCCTTAACAAATTAAACCGAGACATCCTGATGATGGGTGCTCCAGCCACGGTTGCAAACCATCGTGAGGGACTGGCGGAGACCTCAGCAACCATATCCGACGACATTATCAACCAGAAAGAACGAATGAAATCGAAAAATCCAAAGAAAATAGGAGAAATATAGCATCTGGTTCTTCACAAAAATTAGGAGATTATCGGCCGGATCCAAGGCTTTGAGAAGTCCGAAAGAAGGAGGAGAAGATAGATCAAGGATAGTTGGGACCTTACCTAATTGGAATCCGACTCGGAGTCGGATTCTGTTCGACCAACTCGGGAGGAAGAAGACTCCATTGGGAGTCTTCTTCTCAGGCACGTGCGTAGCGCGTGCCATTTTTTTTTTTGGGCCAAAGCAGACTTCTGGGCCGGTCAAATGGACCTAGCCTAGTTCGCTTCCAAGCTTTAAAAGGCCTAGGTATTACTTATAAGATGGTCAATGCATAACTTAGAAGTATCACTACCACGTAACAATATATACCCAAGATGATGCTGGGGGAGGAATGGAATAAGATACTCTCCTCTTTCCCTTAAAAACAAAACTTAAAATGAGTATTAGGTAGGTCAAATGCATATTCTAAGTTCACGCATGGAGGTATGATTGAGATGCATATGGAAAGAGATTGAAAACAAGAGAGAGAGAGAGAGAGAGAGAGAGAGGAAGAGAAAGAAAGAGAGCATAGCCTGGATGGGCATTTCATGGAACCCTTGAGTGTATTCTTAGAGTGTAGCTCTTCTAGCTCCACCACCTCCCTGTGACATAGCACGACTCTCTCGAGGCCTCCCGTTAGTTAAGAGTTGAAATAGAGAACAAGTGATTGATCATCTCTAGCAAGAGGGGAGTAGTGGAGGGCTATTTATAGAGGTTTAAGGGGGTAGAAACGAACTTTTATTACTTTAATTCCGAAGAGGCAGGATGCCATAGAGTCAAGTCACTATCGCCCCATTAGTCTCTACACCACCTTTTACAAGATCATAGCCAAGATCCTAGTAAGGAGAGTCAGAGATGTACTGGCTGAGTTGGTTAGCCCTAAGCAGGGGCATTTATCGGGGGATGGAGCATCTCTGATAATGTACTGATTGTCCAGGAGTTTATATGTGATCTCAAGCAGGCTTCACGCAGGAGGAGACTGATGGGCATCAAGTTGGATATGGAGAGAGCATATGACAGAATGGATTGGCACTTTCTGGCGCACTCTCTAGAGATTTTGGCTTTCATCACTAGTGGATCAGATGGTCATGAGCTATATCCGGGCACCCTCCTATGCCATTCTGGTGAATGGCTCACCTATGCGATTTTTCGAGTCCTCAGTAGGTATGCGATATGGATGCTCGTTGTCTCCTTTGCTGTTCATCCTATGCTCGGACACTTTATCTAGAGCCCTCCATAGTGCTACTGAGACCCATGAGTTGGAGCCTTATAGATCGAGGGCAAGTACATCCCAGATCTTCCACTTGTTATTTGCTGATGATTGCCTTCTGATGGTTAGGGCGAGTCGGAGGTCGGCACGGGCACTCCGAAGACTAATTATGGAGTATTGCAGTGCATCCGGGCAGCGTATTAACTTGGCCAAATCGGCCATATGCTACAGCTCGAAGATTGAAGCTTAGGTGAAAGGTGCCATATTAGAGATCTTGGGGATTAGCGAGTAGGATGGCAACATGCGGTACCTAGGGATTCCCATCACCGGCCGACGACTATGCAAGATTGATTGCTCTAGGGTGGAGATGACGTTTCGGCAGTGACTGTAGGGGTGGCAGGCGAGTACCCTCTCTATGATGGGTAGGGTCGCTTTGGCCAGGTCATTGTTAAGCTCGATACCCTTATACTTGCTCCCAAACACCATTGTTCCAATTGCTTTACTAAGGCCATTGGAGTAACTGCTTCAGAGTTTTATTTGGGGCGGGCATGCAAGCAGAGGTGGCACCCACCTGCTCACTTGGGAAGTCCTCTGTCAGCCAACAAGGAGTGGGGGTCTCGGCATCCACTCCCTCCTCACCAGGCGGGAGGTGTTGGCAGTTAGGCATGTGGTCAGATTCATTTTAGAGCCAGATGGGTTATGAAGCAGGTTGATGAGAGCCAAGTATGCGTGTCGGTGATTTATTTAGACCGGGGCGTCAGTGCTCTTACATCTAGCGCGAGATGTGTGCACGAGCCCTGCTGGTGCTCCCCTATATCTTGTGGGTAGTGGGGGACGACCGTAGGATTGATGTGATCAAGGATAGATGGATGGCCAGACTGCTGTTATCTAGATGGCTTACTATGTTTGACTCTGTTGCGACAGCCGGTAGCAGAGTTTGTGATCTTCTAGTTTCGGAAGAGAGCAGATGGGATGCTGATTAGATCCACCTTTATTTCGGCGACGCCCTAGCAGAGAGGATATTGGCTACTCTCCTACCCTTAGAGAGGATAGTGGATAGGAGGGTATGGATCCTGATAGAGAGGAAGGGAGTTACAGTTGGTGATCTCCAGGCTATAATAGACTCAAGGCCCACCCATCAGCTGGAGGGCTATTGGATCTGGCGGTTACGAGTCCATCCATGGGTCGCCTTTTTTCTTTGGAGGGTGGCATGGGGTATTCCACCCCCTAGAGGGGTCTTGCCTCTGAGGGGGATCAACATACTTGTCGATTGTGAGGGATGCCCGGGGGAGGAGAAGACCATTAACCATATGTTGTTTACTTTCCTGCGAGCGATTTAGGTTTGGGGCCTCGCCTTGGCCTACCGACAGAGTTTCACTTCTTCGAAGATTTTTCTGAGCTAGTTGAGAGACTCAGCTCGAAGACCTGACATGGTGGAGAGGAGAGTGGTATGGGCATATGTGGCATATCATATATGGCTGGACATGAACGCGAGGATTTTCGATGGCGGAGGGTTCTACCCGAGATCAGTGGTGGACAAAACATTTGCTCATGTAGCTGAGCTGGTTAGCTCGGCAGCTCAGAGTTTATCTGGAGCTGACAGGGACATCTGGGGCTCCTCTTTGGCTCCTAGAGCGCCTAGGTATGCGATGATACCAATAGTATCCTGGGCGCCCCCACCTTCTAGTTTTCTCTCAAGGTAAATTTCGATGGTAGTATCTCAGAGGGCGGCAGCAGATGTAGTGTGAGTTTTGTGATTAGAGATCAGGACTCCAAGCTGATTGCAGCTGGATGCCGGCGTATTTTTGACGAGTCAGTCCCAGTGGCGGAGCTGGGTGCAGCGTGGGAGGGCCTCGTCCATGCCAGAGTGCTCTTGGGTGTGCGGCGAATCCTTCTTGAGGGCAACACGGCTACAGTGATCGACTGGATCTAGAGCGGGCATACCAGGACAGATTTGCACCTCTTAATTCGTGATATTTGCCATCTTCTAGAGGAGTCTGATTCTTTCCGTATTTTGCATGTGCTTCGAAAAGCGAACAGTGCGGCAGACTGGATCGCTTTCTTTGCAGCACACCACTCTAAAGCTGTCACATGGGGGGTATTGGAGCATCTGCCATTAACACTAGAGCGTATTCTGTACTGTGACTATTTCGGACGTACTCATAACCGTATGTAGTGAGATGCCGATGCACCAAAAAAAAAAGAAGCCCAGCTTATCAGCAATTCAAGTTAAAAATCAAGGACATCTGAAGCATGTGGGATAAGAAGGTTCTAATGCCAGAACTTGGAATCTGAGGGTCTGGACACCAAAACTTTGGTATCTGAACATCCGAACATCTAACCTCTAGCATCTGAGATACTAAATGCCAATACATAGTTTTGAGAGATTGAGAATGACTCCTAGTGTAACAAATTTCAAAATTTTAATACGACCACAGATGCCAATTTGCCGATTGGAGTCTGAAGCTATGGATGCTGAACGTTGGTATACCAAAATTTTCTTAGACCATTCTGTTGCCCAGATAGACAACCCAAGAGGGGGGGGGGTGAATTGGGTTTTAAAATAATTTGAATAATTAATACGATGTGGTTGACTAATTAAAAACTATTGCAAGTTATTTAATTAATGCTAAGTGCTGTGAGTGATGTGAGGAAAAGAAGAAGAGAGACAATCCAACACAAACACAAGGTTTTATAGTGGTTCGGAGCTAACCCTTGCTCCTACGTCCACTCCCCAAGTCTCACTTGGGAATTCACTATAACCCCCTTGGATTACAGCCGGTTGTTTTCCAAGCTCACAACCAAACTTGTTGTTTTACGAGCTCACAACGAACTCGGTCGGTTTTCCCAGGCTCACCGACTAGAACCGCCCCGATTGTTTTCCCGGGATCACAATCAAACCCTTACACACGTTGGTTTTAACTCGGCTCACCAACCAACCTCAATCCCCTTGATTCAATCCCCGATTGAACTAAGTAAATACAAGTTGTAGAAAGAAAACAGAAAATGAGCTTCTCAAAAAGCAGATGAAAACAATATGAACAATAAATGAAGTTAAGAAGCCTCAAACGCTTTTAGATTGGAGATGAGGAATGGCTTCTTAAACTTCTGGTCTCCTCTTGAAAGAGTAGTCGACTTGAATGCAGGAGAAGGAGGCTTTAATTGCTGGAAAGATGTAGTTGGAAGCAATAAATGCAGATCTTCCTCTTTTTCGTTGAAGAGCACGTTGCAGAGCTTGAATGCTTGATTAGTTGGAGTGGAATGGTTGTTCTCTACCTTGCTACAGTCCTCTGTGGCTATTTAAGCCAACCCCCATGGAAACTAGCCGTTAGAGTGCTTTTTCTGCCCGTTCTGAACACTCTGCGCAGCCTGACAATATGACCGTTGGTGGGTTGGAGTCGACTCGCGCGATCAGGAGTCGACTCGGCTGTAGCGGGAGTCGACTCAAGCTTTTCCGGAGTCGACTCGGCAATTGTTCCAAATTTGAATTAAAGTTGCCTTCACGACTGGGAGTCGACTCGTCTTGACCTGGAGTCGACTCGTCAACTTCTGGAGCTGACTTGGCAATTTTGGAGTCGGCTCATCCACTGAAGTCCGTGGATCCAATTTTGAATTTTGTCCACTCGAGTCGACTCGACTGTCCTGGGAGTCGACTCGAATCTCAGAGCCCGAACTCCCGATCCTCTGTCTTTTGGCTCGTCCAGTCTTGAAGTCGACTCGAACTTCCTTGGAGTCGACTCGGCTCTCAGTTTCCGAAAGATGGTCTTCTGCCTTTTGACGTGAAGCTGTCTTGGAGTCGACTCGAGCTGTCTGGGAGTCGACTCGAATCTCAGAGGCAGTAACTTGGTTTTCTGTCTGTCTTGGGGTCGCGGTGTCTTGGAGTCGACTCGCGTATTGCGGGAGTCGACTCGAATCTCAGAGTCCATAAAATGCTCTCTAACTTTTTCTTTGTGTACCGCTGAGAGTCGACTCTTGCTTTCTCTGGAGTCGACTTGCCACCTATCGGAGTCGACTCGCGTTCCACTGGAGTCGACTCGAATCTCAGACCCGAAAACTGTTCTCTGACTTTTCTGTCTGTGACTGCTTGGAGTCGACTCTTACTTCCTTGGAGTCGACTCGGTGAACATCGGAGTCGACTCGCGCACTTCGGGAGTCGACTCGCTGACAGGTTCTGAGTTGAAGCTTTCTGTCCTTCTGTCTGTTCTCAGTCGGAGTCGACTCGTACTTATCTGGAGTCGACTCGAGCTCGTGCCAGTGAACTTGATACGCTTGGAGTCGATTCGTGATACTCGGGAGTCGACTCGAGTCTCAGACATTGGTTCAAACAGACTCCTTAACTTATCCAAAAATTATGAACCAAGTCTTGGGACACTTAGACAGGATTTTCACTGAAATACTCAATTGAATTCATTAGTAATCAAAAGATATACTCAAATGCTTTGAGCTCATCAAAATCAAATGGGGTTTTAATCAATCACTCCACAATCTCCCCCTTTTTGATGATGACAAAACTTTGAGTATATGTAAAATGAATTGCTCAATAAATAATAAAATAAAATCCATAAATGAATTCAAATGTCTGGTAATTCAATTTATCCAAGCTTGAAAGGAGTGAAACAATAAATTTCGGAGTTAAAGCTCCCCCATTCATTTGGAATTATATAAGCCTTCATATTATGCAATCAATTGTTTGGCTTATATGTCATTAATGATTTAGTTTGATTAAAATTCAGATTCTCCCCCTCAACATATGCATTCAACTATGTTTTGATTCTCTGAATTTCTTTTTAATGCTTTGAAGTTTTTGAACTGAATTTTTTGTATTTAGAGGGAAAATCTGTCAATTTGTTCTTGTGTAGGATTCAGCTAATCTCCGAATATCCCTTGAATAGATTCTGGAGGTTACTCCATTAGGAGCCCCAAAAGAGAGATAATGAGCCTCGAGGTACCGAATCCACTTAGAACAAATTTGTGTGTTTTTAAGAGTTTTATGTTTTTATTGATTTCCATTGATTTCTTTTACATATTTCGCCCCTTTTACATACTTTATACATATTTCTCCCCTTTTTTTTTACATATTTTATTTCTCCCCCTTTTTGTCATCATATCAAAAAGGAGGCAATCACACACAATCAATGGCACAACCAATCATCAAATGGCACATAATTGAAGATAAAATATCTACTCATTGTATTGATATGAATGTAAATACATGTGAGAATACAATAAGTAAAGTAAAACAAGACAAAACACAAAAACATCTATGGCCTCCTCGAGGATGAGGCACCTCCTCTCGAGGATGTGGGTTCTCCTCTCGTGGATGTGGCTCCTCCTCTCAATCGGCTCTGCTCCATGAGGAGGGTGACTGCATCTGTAACATGGCCAAGCTGCGTGATAATAGACGTAGTGGCTCTGCTATGTGTAGTGGAGAGCTCAGTCACCGACGTCTGAAGCCCAGTCACCGACGTCTGAAGTGCGTCCAGCTTGTCGATGAGTACATTCGACAAGCGCTCGGCCCACTCGGTGGTGGTGTGCATGTCACGACCTATGTCCTCTCGCATCTGTCGAGTGGTGCTCGTGACCTCACTCATGCTGTGGAACTGGGCCTGGACCAAACTCCGGACATTGTAGATCTCTTCCCGTACATGAGCCGTCATGTCAGTCACGGCCGTCAAGGAAGGGACCAACTGAGAAGATACGGGTGCAGGAGTGGGAGCAGGCACCGCACCTCGGAGCTCCCGAAGCAGCTCATCCCTCACATCTCTGACTATCTCCTGTCGCAGCTCCCGGAGCTGCTCAGGATCAATCCGGACCTCCATGGATGGTGGAGCCGAGGAGGAAGGTCCGGCGGAGGTGGTAGGAGCAGGAGGAGTGGATGGAAGGTCTGGATGGTCTGGAAGGTCTGGGTAGTCTGAATCGGGCTCAGGACTGGGTGAAGGTCTGGTGGTCTGAGCGGTGAGGGTAGACTTCCTAACCCATACCCCCTCTCTCTTCCGAAACCCCATCCTGTGTAGGGTCCCCGCACGCGTGCGATCAGTCCATCGCAAAGCGCGAAAGGGCTCCCCCTCAGGAATGGGAACCTCGTACTCCCTAAAAAGAAGGGTGAAAATCATGCCGTATGGGAGGGTGAGCCTAGGTCTATCTAGGGGCTCACACATATACCTATAGATGAGCTTAGGGAAGTTGATTGGGGTGTCCTGAAGGATATAGAACATAAGAGCTAGGTCTCTCTCATTTACAAAATCAAATCTCCCTGTCTTAGGAAAGATGGATCTAGACAAAATACTCAAGAGGATCCGCACCTCAATCGGTAGTGAGCTCGCGGATACCTCGTCTAGAGGTGACTGGGGTGGATGTCCTAGAACGGCCGTAAGGGCCTCAACCCTATCCTCAGGGTGTGCGGGAGCCACCCCTGCTAATGGAAGGTGGAAGATGTGGGCAATAAGATCCTCCGTGACACGCAAAGGGACACCGGCTACTGTGCCCTCGATACCTCCATCTTCCCGATGGACGGTACCATAGAACTCTCTAATAAGGCCCGGGTATGTGGGGAGGTCCAGTGTAAGGAAGTACTCTAGGCCCTGGGCCCTAAGTCTATCACCTATGGTGAACCCTTCCCGGGAGAGGAAGTCGAAATCGACATACCTCCCGGTGGAGACGACCTTTCCGGCCAATGGCCTCGCGGGAACCGCCCTAGGCGGGGAACGAGCCGGAGGTGGTTGCCTCGCGGGATCGTGCCGCGCCTTGGAGCGCCGCTCGGGACCGGCCTCGGGTCGGGACCTCTTCCTAACTACGGTCTTACGCGGCATTTTGACCTAAACTGAGAGAAAAAACCTAGAGGACGGTGAAGGACCGACGGAAAAGACTCGGAACCGACCGGGAATGACCTAGGAAGGGAGGAGAACTCAATGTCCGACGAAGAATCGATGGGAAAATGGCTTGGAGACGATCGGGGACGACCTAGGAGTCGGCTCTAGGGCTTTTTGAACAGTGGCGGCTTGAAAGAAAAGTGTTTTCGAAACGACAAATCTAGGGTTAAAAAGTCGGATCCCGACTGCGAGTCGACTCCACTGAGTCGCGAGTCGACTCGACATCGAGTCGACTCCAGAATATGCGCGAGTCGACTCTCCTTATGCGCCTGTGGACCTCGAGTTGACTCCCGACAGTATGCGAGTCGACTCCCCCTCTGCTGCCATCTTTGCGAGTCGACTCCCGCCAATGCGCGAGTCGACTCCCCCTTAGGAGCCGGCTCTGAAACTTACTCGAGTCGTCTCTAACTTTGGCACGCACCTAAAACTCATGCTATAATCGTACCGAATGACGGAAAATCACTTAATTAAGATCTGATTTGATGATCATTGGAAAGAAACTCTATTTTTAACCACATTGTAATCATCAAAATCAATGTATCTAGTGGAACCACTAGGATGGATCAATCACTCCTAATCCCCTCCTAAGCACACTAAACCTCTCTTCACTTAGGAGTTTTGTAAAAATATCTGCTAATTGATTATCAGTACAAACAAATTGGAGTGTCACATCACCATTCAATACATGATCTCTTATGAAGTGATGTCTTATCTCAATGTGTTTAGTTCTTGAATGTTGAATTGGATTTTTAGTTAGGTTTATGGCACTTGTATTATCACAATTAATGGAAATTTTATCTTGTTTAATGCCATAATCTTCTAATTGTTGTTTAATCTATAAGATTTGAGCACAACAACTCCCGGCTGCAACATATTCAGCTTCTGCAGTGGATAATGCAACCGAGTTTTGTTTCTTGCTAAACCATGAGATAAGGTTTTCTCCTAGAAATTGACACGACCCGCTGGTACTTTTTCTATCAAGCTTACATCCAGCGAAGTCTGAATCTGTGTACCCTATTAAGTTTAGGCTAGATTCCTTAGAGTACCATAGCCCTATGTTCTTAGTTCCTATTAAGTATTTAAAAATTCTCTTAACTGCAACTAGATGTGATTCTTTAGGATTAGCCTGATATCTAGCACACATGCACACACTAAACATAATATCAGGTCTACTTGCAGTAAGATACAGTAAAGATTCTATCATACCTCTATAAAGTTTTTGATCTACAGATTTACCTGATTCATCTTGGTCTAACTTGCATGATGAGCTCATGGGGGTGCTGATTGACTTGTTTCCCTCCATGTCAAACTTCTTGAGCATCTCCTTGATATATTTGGCTTGATTGATGAAGATGCCTCCTTCAGACTGTTTGATTTGAAGCCCGAGAAAGTAGTTCAGCTCTCCCATCATGCTCATCTCAAACTCACTCTGCATCAAATCAGCAAATTTCTCGCAGAGGCGATTGTTAGTAGCACCGAAAATGATATCATCAACATAAATCTGTACTAATAACATATCCTTATTTTGCTTTTTCAAAAATAGTGTTGTATCTACATTTCTTCTAGAGAATTCATGTTCTAATAGGAATTTGCTAAGCCTCTCATACCATGCTCTAGGTGCTTATTTTAAACCATAAAGTGCTTTATTTAGCTTATATACATGATTGGGGTATTGATGATTTTCAAAACCAGGAGGTTGTTCTACATATACCTCCTCATTAATATACCCATTTAAAAATGCACTTTTTACATCCATTTGAAATAGTTTGAAGTCCTTAGAGCATGCATATGCTAATAGTAGTCTAATCGCCTCAAGTCTAGCTACGGGAGCAAAGGTTTCATCAAAATCTATACCTTCTTCTTGATTATACCCCTTTGCTACTAGTCTAGCCTTATTCCTTATAACAATTCCATTTTCATCAAGTTTTTTTTTATAAATCCATTTAGTACCAATAATTGGATATTCAGAAGGTCTCTCTACTAGATTCCACACTTTGTTTCTAGTAAATTGGTTTAGTTCTTCTTGCATTGCATTTATCCAATTTACATCATTTTCGGCTTCTTCTATATGTTTGGGCTCAAAGTGTGAAACAAAAGCTAGATGGTTATTCAAATTCCTAAGGGATGCTCTAGTCCTAACGGGTTGAGATGGATCATCTAGAATTAGTTCCTTAGGATGCCCATGAGCATACCTCCAAGCTTTAGTTAGCCCATGATCCATAATAGCCTCTTGGCTTGATGATTCTCCTTCAATCAACTTTTGATTATCATCTTGTAATCCCATCTCATCTATCTTTTCTTCAAGTATTTCCATATCATCATCAAAATTAACCTTCTTACTAGACGAGATGTCACTAGAGTCATCAAAAACAACATGTATAGATTCTTCTATAACTAAGGTTCTTTTATTAAAGACTCTATAGGCTTTACTAGTTGTAGAATAACCTAAGAATATTCCTTCATCAGATTTAGGGTCAAATTTTCCTAGATTATCTTTCCCATTATTATGCACAAAATACCTACATCCAAAAACATGAAAATAATTAACCTTTGGTTTTCTGTTTTTCCACAGTTCATAAGGTGTTTTCTTTATAATGGGTCTCAATAGAACTCTATTTAGTATGTGACAAGAGGTATTAATGGCTTCTCCCCAAAAGTACTTAGGGAGGTTACTTTCACATAACATAGTTCTAGCCATTTCCTCTAGTGTTCTATTCTTCCTTTCCACCACTCCATTTTGTTGTGGTGTCCTAGGTGCTGAGAAATTATGGGTTATTCCCTTCTTACTACAAAATTCATTAAATGACTGATTTTCGAATTCGGTACCATGGTCACTTCTAATGGCTATGACTGAAGACTCTCTAGCATTTGTTACTTCCTTATGGAACTTCTTAAACATAGAAAATGCTTGATCCTTATGCACTAGGAACATGACCCATGTGTACCTAGAGTAATCATCTACTATAACTAGACCATATTTATTTCCACCTAGGCTTGTTGTTCTAGTTGGACCAAATAGGTCCATGTGTAATAATTCTAGAGGCCTAGAGGTAGAGACACATTTTATGGATTTAAAAGAGTTCCTAGATTGTTTGCCAAATTGACATGCTTCACATATTTTGTTCTTTTTAAATTTTAATTTTGGCAAACCTATCACGGAGTCTCTGTTAACTAGTTTAGTTATTGTGTCCATGCTTGCATGACCTAACTTACGGTGCCATAACCAACTAGCATCATTATCTTTAGTTTCATTTACAACTAAACATTGGTTATGTTTTGCAAGATCTTCTAGGTCTACAACATATACATTTCTACGTCTAATCCCTTTAAAAACTAAACTATTATCATTAGGGTTTGTTATAATGCATAGTGATGGCTTAAACATAACATCATACCCTTTATCACATAATTGACTAATGCTTAATAAGTTATGCTTAAGACCATCAACATATCTAACATTATCAATAAAAGTAGAAGGGGTGATTTGAACTTTACCAATACCAATGATGTGACCTTGGTTGTTGTCTCCAAAAGTCACAGCACCTCCCTTCTTAGCTTCAAGGGTGAAAAATTGATCTTTGTCACCCGTCATGTGCCTTGAGCAGCCACTATCCAAGTACCAGCAGTTTTTGTTGACCTTAGCTGCAAGACACTCCTACACAAGCAAATCATGTCATCTTAGGTACCCAAGTTTTCTTGGGTCCTTCATGGTTAGTCAAGTTGGTTCCTTTTGGAACCCATACCCTTTTAATTTTCCTTTTTATTTTATTTTTTCTAAAATTACACACATTCGCTTTATGACCTATAGTACCACAGCAAAAGCAAGTTATTTTCTTAGTTTTAGTTTCTCCAGCTTTAACAAAGAAGTTACTAAGAAGTTTTTGTTTATTTCTTGGTTTATACCCTAAACCCGCTTTATTAAATACGGCTCGTTGACTATTAAGTATCATGTTTAATTTTTCAGAACTATATGTAAATTTTTCAACTAAGGGTTTGTATTTATTAAGTTCTTTAGTTAGAGTTTGATTTTTTGCTTTTAGGTCATTAAGTTCTTTTGTGAGATCCTTATTTAAGATTTGTTTATGATTTTTAAGTTCTGAAAGTTCCTTAGTTAGTTTTTCATTATCTTTAGTTAAGGTACTAGTCTTTTGAGTTAAAAGTTGGTTGCTTGTCTTAAGTTCTATATTTTCTTTGATGATTAAATCCTTATCCTTAACTAATTTATCGTATTTATGTAGGTATGATTGATTAGCTATTTTTAGTTCTTTATTCTTAAGATTTATGGCCTTATATTCTACCATTAATTCATTAAATGCATCATAAAGTTCATCAAAAGAAAAATCAGGATGCGTATCGGAAGTTACCTCGTTTTCATTGGCCATGAAGCAGAAATTGGCCTTCTCTTCTTGTTCATCATCTGATGAGGAGGATGATGAGTCGGAGTCGGATAGTGTTGTGACAAGAGCCTTCTTCTTCTTGTACTTACTCCCCTTCTTCAGTAAGGGGCACTCAGCTCTTATGTGACCCGGCTTCTTGCACTCGTAACACCCAATCCCCTCATTTTTCCTTTCCTTACCTTTGTCCTTGCGGTAGGAATTTGAGGGGCCTCTCCTTTGATGATAGGACTTCTTGTGGTTGATGAATTTCTTGAACTTACGCACAAGAAGAGCCTCACCATCATCTTCCTCATTCTCTTCTTCGTCACTGCTGCTACTGCAAGACAAGTCCTTGTTAGATGAAGTAGACTTAAGAGCTATTACCTTTTTCTTGTGGGAGGACTCCTCTTCGCTGTGTTGCTTCATGGTTAGCTCGTGAGTCATTAGGGATCCAAGGAGCTCTTCAAGTGGAAGCTTGTTCAAGTCTTTAGCTTCTTGGATTGCCGTCACCTTGGCTTCCCATGACCTTGGTAGGCAGCGAAGTATTTCCTGACAAGATCACTGTTAGTATAGCTCTTGCCAAGGCTTTTTAGGCCATTGACAATGTCAGTAAACCTAGTGAACATGCTAGTGATTGTCTCATTAGAATCCATTTTAAATAGTTCATACTTATGAACCAATATATTAATTTTGGATTCTTTAACTTGATTCGTGCCCTCATGGGTCACTTCAAGTCTATCCCAAATCTCTTTTGCAGAATTGCAAGTAGAGACCCTATTGAATTCATTTCTATCCAAGGCACAATAAAACACATTCATAGCTTTAGAGTTTAGTTGTGCCTTTCTCATGTCATGTTCATCCCAATCCTTTTCTAGTTTGGGTACCTTGATACCCTCTACATATATGGATGGGATGTATGGGCCATTTACTACAATGGTCCACATCTCATAGTCTTGGGCTTGGATGAATATTCTCATCCTAGCCTTCCAGTATGAGTAGTCGGATCCATTAAAGAAAGGGGGTCTTTGGGTGGACTGACCCTCAATGTGGGAAGATCCAAATGGGGTTGTCATTTTGATCTTTTAACTCTTGGGTGGAAGAGTTTAGGCTCTGATACCACTTGTTGCCCAGATAGACAACCCAAGAGGGGGGGTGAATTGGGTTTTAAAATAATTTGAATAATTAATACAATGTGGTTGACTAATTAAAAACTATTGCAAGTTATTTAATTAATGCTAAGTGCTGTGAGTGATATGAGGGGAAGAAGAAGAGAGACAATCCAACACAAACACAAGGTTTTATAGTGGTTCGGAGCTAACCCTTGCTCCTACGTCCACTCTCCAAGTCTCACTTGGGAATTCACTATAACCCCCTTGGATTACAGCCGGTTGTTTTCCAAGCTCACAACCAAACTTGTTGTTTTACGAGCTCACAACGAACTCGGTCGGTTTTTCCAAGCTCACCGACTAGAACCGCCCCGATTGTTTTTCCGGGATCACAATCAAACCCTTACACACGTTGGTTTTAACTCGGCTCATCAACCAACCTCAATCCCCTTGATTCAATCTCCGATTGAACTAAGTAAATACAAGTTGTAGAAAGAAAATAGAAAATGAGCTTCTCAAAAAGCAGATGAAAACAATATGAACAATAAATGAAGTTAAGAAGCCTCAAACGCTTTTAGATTGGAGATGAGGAATGGCTTCTTAAACTTCTGGTCTCCTCTTGAAAGAGTAGTCGACTTGAATGCAGGAGAAGGAGGCTTTAATTGCTGGAAAGATGTAGTTGGAAGCAGTAAATGCAGATCTTCCTCTTTTTCGTTGAAGAGCACGTTGCAGAGCTTGAATGCTTGATTAGTTGGAGTGGAATGGTTATTCTCTACCTTGCTATAGTCCTTTGTGGCTATTTAAGCCAACCCCCATGGAAACTAGCCGTTAGAGTGCTTTTTCTGCCCGTTCTGAACACTCTGCGCAGCCTGACAATATGACCGTTGGTGGGTTGGAGTCGACTCGCACGATCAGGAGTCGACTCGGCTGTAGCGGGAGTCGACTCAAGCTTTTCCGGAGTCGACTCGGCAACTGTTCCAAATTTGAATTAAAGTTGCCTTCACGACTGGGAGTCGACTCGTCTTGACCTGGAGTCGACTCGTCAACTTCTGGAGCTGACTTGGCAATTTTGGAGTCGGCTCATCCACTGAAGTCCGTGGATCCAATTTTGAATTTTGTCCACTCGAGTCGACTCGACTGTCCTGGAAGTCGACTCGAATCTCAGAGCCCGAACTCCCGATCCTCTGTCTTTTGGCTCGTCCAGTCTTGGAGTCGACTCGAACTTCCTTGGAGTCGACTCGGCTCTCAGTTTCCGAAAGATGGTCTTCTGCCTTTTGACGTGAAGCTGTCTTGGAGTCGACTCGAGCTGTCTGGGAGTCGACTCGAATCTCAGAGGCAGTAACTTGGTTTTCTGTCTGTATTGGGGTCGCGGTGTCTTGGAGTCGACTCGCGTATTGCGGGAGTCGACTCGAATCTCAGAGTCCATAAAATGCTCTCTGACTTTTTCTTTGTGTACCGCTGAGAGTCGACTCTTGCTTTCTCTGGAGTCGACTTGCCACCTATCGGAGTCGACTCGCGTTCCACTGGAGTCGACTCGAATCTCAGACCCGAAAACTGTTCTCTGACTTTTCTGCCTGTGACTGCTTGGAGTCGACTCTTACTTTCTTGGAGTCGACTCGGTGAACATCGGAGTCGACTCGCGCACTTCGAGAGTCGACTCGCTGACAGGTTCTGAGTTGAAGCTTTCTGTCCTTCTGTCTGTTCTCAGTCGGAGTCGACTCGTACTTATCTGGAGTCGACTCGAGCTCGTGCCAGTGAACTTGATACGCTTGGAGTCGACTCGTGATACTCGGGAGTCGACTCGAGTCTCAGACATTGGTTCAAACAGACTCCTTAACTTATCCAAAAATTATGAACCAAGTCTTGGGACACTTAGACAGGATTTTCACTGAAACACTCAATTGAATTCATTAGTAATCAAAAGATATACTCAAATGCTTTGAGCTCATCAAAATCAAATGGGGTTTTAATCAATCACTCCACACATTCTACGAGATCGCAGATACTTCTGAGGACATTGAAATTCAAAATTTGTTTTGGATGCCATAAGGATGGTGTTGAAGGTCTAGATACCAATACCTTGTCGTTAGAACCAAAGGAGTGGGAAAATCAAAATGATTCAACTTGAGCCTTGGGATGCCAACTTCCTAGCATCCAAGGTTCCGATGGTAGCACACGAGCATCTAAATTCTCAGGGCATGTAGTAAAGGAGCCAATGTGCAGAGTGCATGATCTATATGATGGTTAGAGCTTTTAGGGATGAAATTGTCCCAAGTTTAGGGGCATCCTATTAGATAACATACCCGCATAGCATGCAGGGGTTCGGGGGTTGAAAGTGGGGTGACCCGAGACGGAGGAGCATGATTCACTCTCTGCGAGATGGGTCCAGACATTAAGTGGAGGGTGAGCCTGCCATCCGTCAGGTCTTACTCGACTTTTTCCGCACTAGATGGACAGAGGATGAGGAGGCCAGTGATGGGGACCGCCCTCTGAGAGTGGATGTTGGTATTCATGACGCTGAGAGTGTATCCTTGATCCAGCCGGTGTCGGCGTTGGAGGTACAGGAGGCAGTCTGGGCCTTGACTCCTGACAAGGCCCCTGGACCTGATGGTTTTCCCCCTTTCTTCTTTCGACGGTACTGGGGTATTATCCGACCAGCGGTGGTGGAGGCTATTCAGTGCTTCTTTACCCAGGCAGCTATGCTTGTGGGTTGGAAAGCTACCTTCATCACGCTCATGCCTAAGCGTCAGAATGCGACCGAGCCCTGTCACTTTCGTCCTATCAGCTTGTGCACAACCTTATACAAGGTTGTGGCAAGAATTATGGTGGGCAGGATGAAGCCCCTCTTACCTGATATCATTAGCCAGGAGCAGGGGGCTTTTGTGGCTGGCAGAAATATTTCTTACAATGTTATGTTGGCCCAGAAAATGATGTGGGATCTTCGGCGAGCTTCGAAGCGGCACAGCCTAATGGCAGTCAAGCTATATATGGAGCGGGCTTATGATAAGATCAGGTGGAGTTTTCTTCAGCGGGCGTTGGAGGCTTACGGTTTCCCCAGGCAGTGGATTGATTGGGTGATGGGGTGTGTCCGTGGGCCAAAATTTTCTATCTTGGTCAACGGCACACTGTCATCCTTCTTTGAGTCCACCTTAGGATTACAACAGGGATGTCCGTTATCCCCTTATTTGTTTATTATCTGTGCTGATATCTTGTCACGGTCTTTGGAGAGGGTGTGCGCTAGCCGGGAGTTGGAGGCCTATGCCCTAGCCCCGGGGGCTCGTCCTACTCCCATTTACTCTTTGCTAATGACTGTCTTCTTTTGACCAGGGCACGGATTTCAGATGCTCAGGTTCTTCGCAGGGTGGTGGCAGACTACTGCGTGGCGTCCGGCCAGAGAGTGAATTTGCTTAAGTCTACCATTTCTTTCAGCCCCAGCACGGAGAGCAGAGTCAGACAGGAGATTAGAGCGATACTGCAGATACCAGAGTAGGAGGGGGCGCTCACCTACCTAGGTGTTCCTATTACTGGCCAGAGGCTACGGGTGGCAGAATGCTCGGGTTTGGTGCAGCGAGTCCAGAGCAGGTTGGAGGGATGGAGGGTGTCCTCCCTATCCATGATGGGGAGAGTGACATTGGTTAGAGCGGTGCTGGGATCCATACCGGTGTATCTTATGGCCAACACAGTGGTTACGAAGACGATTCTGTTGAGAATCGAGCGCCTTCTTCGGAGCTTCTTATGGGGGTCATACGGTGGAGGTCATGGAGTGCACCTGGTGGCATGGGAGCAGGTTTGCCTTTCTACTGGTGAGCGTGGCTTGGGGGTGCAGTCCCTCATAGAGAGGCGCGAGGCGTTCCTTGCTCGGCACGCGGCTCGGTACTTGTTAGAGCCACACGGCCTCTGGAGTCAGGTGATGGCAGCTAGATATGGTCGGAGGGTTTCAGTGGCGGCGTGGAGGGGTCGTCGAGTCTCCTTCATGTGGCGCGAGATCGGAAGGTACATGCCATCTGTATTGGCACATACTAGGTATTTGATTGGAGACGGCCGGAGTATTGATGTGATCGGGAGTCCCTTCCCCTGAGCTGCTGGCCGACTATGGTTGACACCGAGGCAGTAGAGGGGCTACGGGTGTGTGACCTCCTAGTCCCAGGAGGGGCAGAGTGGGATGAGGCCAGACTCAGGTTGTTGTTCGGGGCACACCTAGCTGCGAGAATTCGGTCCCTTCCATTACCCGAATGTGGGGGGCCGGACGTTAGGGTGTGCGGTACCTCGAGCCGGGCCAGTGTCAGACTGGGAGATCTTTCCCGCATTATTCAGGCAGAGCACGAGCCGGGGCCGGACTGCACTTGGATTTGGAGGTTTGGACTTCACCCGAGGGTAGCTCTCTTCCTATGGAAGATATGCTGAGACCGCCTTCCGACGAGAGCAGAGCTGAGCAGGCGAGGCTGGGGGGTCCCGGTAGAGTGTGAGATGTGTGGAGCTGAGGAGTCAGTGGACCATGTGCTCTTCCAGTGTACATAGGCGAGGGCGACATGGCAGTGGACTGGGATCCCGCAGGGAGCGCGGAGTGCGTGACTACAGTTTCTCAGGGTGATACGACAGTGGTTAGCCAGTTCACAGACTCACGAGGAGGGTATCAGAGTGACTTGCACAGCATATCAGATTTAGCTGGCTAGGAATGCTCGTACTCTTGGCGAGCGTAGGATGTCACCGAGGTTTGTGGCAGATCTTGCTCGGGCACAGGCCACAGAGATCAGGCTCACCCTATCTACAGATAGACCTTTGACAGCTTTGGACACCTGGGGTTCCCCCTTGCTCCGGCAGCTCCTCGGATGGTGTTTTTCACCTGGGAGCCCCCACCCCCGAGCTTCCTCAAGGTCAACTTCGATGGATCGGTTTTGGATGGTGGCACGCGTGGCGGTGCAGATTTTGTCATACGGGACTCGCACGCTAGGACAGTAGCCGCAGGTGGCTGCCAGTTGTTTGATACATCGGTCCCCGAAGCAGAGCTGCGGGCAGCCTGGGCAGGCCTTCATCATGCACGGGTTGTGTTGCGGGCCAGCTTGATTATGTTGGAGGGTGTGTGGAGTGATTAATCATAACCCTATTTGATTTTGATGAGCTCAAAGCATCTGAGTATATCTCTTGTTTACTAATGAATTCAATTGAGTGTTTCAGTGAAAATCTTGTCTAAAGTGTTTCTAGACTTGGTTCATAATATTTTGGATAAGTTAAGAAGTCAGTTTGAACCAAAGTCTGAGACTCGAGTCGACTCCAGAATATTACGAGTCGACTCCAAGCGTATCAGAATCACTAGCACGGGCTCGAGTCGACTCCGGATCATTACGAGTCGACTCCGACTGAGAACAGACAGACGAGCAGAAAGCATCAACTCAAAACCTATCAGCGAGTCAACTCCTGAAGTGCGCGAGTCGACTCCGATGTTTACCGAGTCGACTCCGGAGTAGTATGAGTCGACTCCAAGGAGTTACAGACAGAAAAGTCAGAGAGCGAATTTCGACCCTGAGATTCGAGTCGACTCCTGTGGAACGCGAGTCGACTCCGATGGTTGGCAGGTCGACTCCAAAGAAAGCGAGAGTCGACTCTCAGTGGTACACAAGGCAAAAGTCAGAGAGGAGTTTTCGGACTCTGAGATTCGAGTCGACTCCCGCAATATGCGAGTCGACTCCGAGACAGCGCGACCCCAAAAAGACAGAAGACCGATTTACTGTCTCTGAGAGCCGAGTCGACTCCCAGACAGCTCGAGTCGACTCCAAGGCAGCGCTACACCAAAAAGGCAGAAGGCTATGTTTCAGAAACTGAGAGCCGAGTCGACTCCGGGGAAGTTCGAGTCGACTCCAAGACTGGACGAGCCAAAAGACAGAAGATCGGGAGTTCGGGCTCTGAGCGTCGAGTCGACTCCCAGGATTGTCGAGTCGACTCGAGTGGGCCAAGTTGAAAATTAGCTCCATGGATTTCATGAGATGAGCCGACTCCGAAAATGCCAAGTCAGCTCCAGAAGTTGGCGAGTCGACTCCGGGTCAAGTCGAGTCGACTCCCAGTCGAAGAGGCCACTTTAATTCAAATCCGGAACAGTTGCCGAGTCGACTCCAGAAAAGCATGAGTCGACTCCCGCTACAGGCGAGTCGACTCCTGATCGCGCGAGTCGACTCCGACCCCCAACGGACATATTGTCAGGTTGTGCAGAGTGTGCAGAACGGGCAGAAAAAGGTGTCTAACGGCTAGTTTCCGTGGGGGATGGCTTAAATAGCCACAGAGGACTGTAGCAAGGCAGAGAAGCACCATTCCATTCAGAGAAATCAAGCATTCATTCTCTGCATACTTGTCTTCAACGAAAAGAAGGAAGAGCGCCATTAACTCCATCCAACTTCTTCTTCCCAGCATTTTAAAGAAGCCTCCTCCTGCATTCAAGTCGACCAGACATTCCAGAGGAGACTCAAAGTTCAAGAAGCCCTACTCTACTCCAACTCAAAAGTGTTTGAGGGCTCTTAACTTCTCTCTAGTTTATATTGTAGCAAATCTGCTTTTTAAGAAGCTCAGTTTTTCTGTTTGTTTCTTATTCTTTCCATATTGTCTTTACTTAGTTCAATCGGGGGATTGAATCAAGGGTGTAGAGGTTGGTTGGTGAGCGGAGTGTAAAACCAACGTGTAAGGGTTCGATTGTGATCCCGGAAAAACAATCGGGGTGGTTCTAGTCGGTGAGCCAGGGAAAACCGACCGAGTTCGTTGTGAGCTCGTAAAACAACAAGTTTGGTTGTGAGCTTGTAAAACAACCGGCTGTAATCCGAGGGGTTATAGTGAATTCCCAAGTGAGACTTGGGGAGTGGACGTAGGAGCAAGGGTTAGCTCCGAACCACTATAAAAGCCTTGTGTTTGTGATTGTGTGTCTCTTTCTTTTACTCTCATTTCATTCACAGCACATAGCAATTAATTAATCATCTTGGTAAAGCATTAATTAGTCATCCACAACATTTTAATTGCAAAATTATTTTAAAACCCAATTCACCCCCCCCTCTTGGGTTGTCTATCTGGGCAACAAGTGGTATCAGAGCCTAAACTCTTCTACCCTAAGAGTAAAAGATCAAAATGACAACCCCATTTGGATCTTCCCACATTGAGGGTCAGTCCACCCAAAGACCCCCATTCTTTAATGGATCCGACTACTCATATTGGAAGGCTAGGATGAGAATATTCATCCAAGCCTAAGACTATGAGATGTGGACCATTGTAGTAAATGGACCATACATCCCATCCATCTATGTAGAGGGTGTCACTGTACCTAAACTAGAAAAGGATTGGGATGAACATGACATGAGAAAGGCACAACTCAATTCTAAAGCAATGAATGTGCTTTACTGTGCATTAGATAGGAATGAATTCAATAGAGTCTCTACTTGCAATTCTGCAAAAGAGATTTGGGACAGACTTGAAGTGACCCATGAGGGCACGAATCAAGTCAAAGAATCCAAAATAAATATATTAGTTCATAAGTATGAACTATTTAAGATGGATTCTAATGAGACAATCACTAGCATGTTCACTAGGTTTACTGACATTGTCAATGGCCTAAAAAGCCTTGGCAAAAACTATACTAACAGTGATCTTGTCAGAAAAATTCTTCGCTGTCTACCAAGGTCATGGGAAGCCAAGGTGACGGCAATCCAAGAAGCTAAGGACTTGAACAAGCTTCCACTTGAAGAGCTCCTTGGATCCCTAATGACTCACGAGCTAACAATGAAGCAGCACAGCGAAGAAGAGTCCTCCCATAAGAAAAAGGTAATAGCTCTCAAATCTACATCATCTAACAAAGATTTGTCTTGCAGTAGCAGCAGTGAAGAAGAAGATCATGAGGGAGATGATGATGAGGCTCTTCTTGTGCGCAAGTTCAGAAAATTCATCAACCACAAGAAGTCCTATCATCAAAGGAGAGGCCCCTCAAATTCCTATCGCAAGGATAAAGGTAAGGAAAGGAAAAATGAGGGGATTGGGTGTTATGAGTGCAAGAAGCCGGGGCACATCAGAGCTGAGTGTCCCTTACTAAAGAAGGGCAGCAAGTACAAGAAGAAGAAAGCCCTTGTCACCACCTTATCGGACTCCGACGCATCATCTTCATCATCGGATGAGGAATAAGAAGAAAAGGCCAATTTCTGTTTCATAGCCAATGAAAATGAGGTAACATCCAACACGCATCTCGATTTTACCTTTGATGAATTGTATGATGCATTTAATGAATTAATGATTGAATATAAGGCCATAAATCTTAAGAATAAAGAACTAAAAATAGCTAATCAATCTTACCTACATAAATACGATAAGTTAGTTAAGGATAAGGATTCTATCACCAAAGAAAATGCAGAATTTAAAACAAGCAACCAAATCTTGATACAAAAGAATAATACCTTAACTAAAGAAAATGAAAGGCTGAACAAAGAAACATTAGAACCCAAAAACTATAAACATATAAATGAGAGTATCACAAAAGAACTAAATGATCTAAAAGCAGAAAAACAGACACTAACTAAAGAACTTGAGAAATACAAACCCTTGGTTGAAAAATTTACATATAGTTCTGAAAAATTAAATATGATACTTAATAGTCAACGAGCTGTATTCAATAGAGCAGGTCTAGGATACAAACCTAAAAACAAGCAAAAACTTCTTAGTAACTTCTTTGTTAAAGTAGGAGAAAGTAAAATTAAGAAAATAACCTGTTTTTGTTGTGGAACTGTAGGACATAAAGCAAATGTATGTGACTATAGGAAAGGAAAAACTAAAAGAAAAATCAAAAGGGTATGGGTTCCAAAAGGAACCAACATGACTAACCATGAAGGACCCAAGAAAACTTGGGTACCTAAAATTATATGATCTGCTTGTGTAGGAGTGTCTTGCAGCCAAGGTCAACAAAAATTGCTGGTACTTGGATAGTGGCTGTTCAAGACACATGACGGGTGACAAGGATCAATTTTTCACCCTTGAAGCTAAGAAGGGAGGTGCTGTGACTTTTGGAGACAACAACCAAGGTCACATCATTGGTATAGGTAAAGTACAAATTACCCCTTCTACTTTTATTGATAATGTTAGATATGTTGACGGTCTTAAGCATAATTTATTAAGCATTAGTCAATTATGTGATAAAGGTTATGATGTTATGTTTAAACCATCACTATGCATCGTAACAAACCCAAATAACAATAGTTTAGTTTTTAAAGGAATAAGACGTGGAAATGTGTATGTTGTAGACCTTGAGGATCTTGCCAAACACAACCCATGCTTAGTTGTTAATGAAACTAAGGACAATGATGCTAGTTGGTTATGGCACCGTAAGTTAGGTCATGCAAGCATGGACACAATATCTAAACTAGTTAAAAGAGATTCGGTGATAGGTTTGCCAAAATTAAAGTTTGAAAAGAATAAAATATGTGAAGCATGTCAATTTGGCAAACAATCAAAGAACTCCTTTAAATCTATAAATTGTGTCTCAACCTCTAGACCTCTAGAACTACTACACATGGACCTATTCGGACCAACTAGAACCACAAGCCTAGGTGGAAATAAATATGGTCTAGTTATTGTAGATGATTATTCTAGATACACTTGGGTCATGTTCTTAGCTCATAAGGATCAAGCTTTTTCAGTTTTCAAGAAATTTCATAAAGAAGTAACCAATGCTAGAGATACTTCAGTAATAGCTATTAGAAGTGACCATGGTACCAAATTCGAAAATTATTTATTTGATGAGTTTTGTAGTAAAAAGGGGATAACACACAATTTTTCTGCACCTAGAACACCACAACAAAATGGAGTTGTGGAGAGAAAAAACAGAACTCTAGAGGAAATGGCTAGAACTATGTTATGTGAAAGTAACCTCCCTAAGTACTTTTGGGGAGAAGCCATTAATACTTCTTGTCATATATTAAATAGAGTTTTATTGAGACCTATTATAAAGAAAACACCTTATGAACTTTGGAAAAACAGAAAACCAAAGGTAAACTATTTTCATATCTTTGGATGTAGGTGTTTTGTTCATAATAATGGGAAAGATAATCTAGAAAAATTTGATTCTAAATCTGATGAGGGCATATTCTTAGGGTACTCTACGACTAGTAAAGCATATAGAGTCTTTAATAAAAGAACCCTAGTTATAGAAGAATCCATACATGTTGTCTTCGATGATTCTAGTGATATCTCTTCTAGCAAGAGAGTTAATTTTGATGATGATACGGAAATTCTTGAAGAAAAGATTGACGAGATGACATTACAAGATAACAGTCAAAAATTAATTGAAGATGCATCATCAAGCCAAGAGACTATAGTAGATCATGGGCTAACTAAAGCTTGGAGGTATGCTCACGGGCATCCTAAAGAATTAATTCTAGATGATCCGTCTCAACCTATTAGGACTAGAGCATCCCTTAGGAACTTAAACAATCATCTAGCTTTCGTTTCACATTTTGAGCCTAAACGCATAGAAGAAGCTGAAAACGATGTAAATTGGATAAATGCAATAAAGAAGAATTAAACCAATTTACTAGAAACAAAGTATGGAATCTAGTTGAAAGACCTTCTGAATATCCAATTATAGGTACCAAATGGATTTATAAAAATAAACTTGATGAAAATGGAATTGTCATAAGGAATAAGGCTAGACTAGTAGCAAAGGGCTATAATCAAGAAGAAGGTATAGATTTTGATGAAACCTTTGCTCCTGTAGCTAGACTTGAGGCTATTAGATTATTATTAGCATATGCATGCTCTAAGGACTTCAAACTATTTCAAATGGATGTAAAAAGTGCATTTTTAAATGGGTATATTAATGAGGAGGTATATGTAGAACAACCTCCTGGTTTTGAAAATCATCAATACCCTAATCATGTATATAAATTGAACAAAGCACTTTATGGTTTGAAACAAGCACCTAGAGCATGGTATGAGAGGCTTAGCAAATTCCTATTAGAACATGAGTTCTCTAGGGGTAATGTAGATACAACACTATTTCTGAAAAAGCAAAACAAAGATATGTTATTAGTGCAGATTTACGTTGATGATATTATTTTCGGTGCTACTAACAATCGCCTCTGCGAAGAATTTGCTGATTTGATGCAGAGTGAATTTGAGATGAGCATGATGGGAGAGCTGAACTACTTCCTCGGGCTTCAAATCAAACAGTCTGAAGGAGGCATCTTCATCAATCAAGCCAAATATATCAAGGAGATGCTTAAAAAGTTTGATATGGAGGGGAACAAGTCAATCAGCACCCCCATGAGCTCATCATGCAAATTAGACCAAGATGAATCAGGCAAATCTGTAGATCAGAAACTATATAGAGGTATGATAGGATCTTTATTGTATCTTACTGCAAGTAGACCTGATATCATGTTTAGTGTTTGCATGTGTGCTAGATATCAGTCTAATCCTAAGGAATCACATTTAATTGCAGTTAAGAGAATCTTTAAATACCTAATAGGAACTAAGAATATAGGTTTATGGTATTCTAAAGAATCTAGCCTAAAATTAATAGGATACACAGATTCAGACTTTGCTGGATGTAAACTTGATAGAAAAAGTACCAGCGGGTCTTGTCAATTTCTAGGAGAAAACTTAATCTCATGGTTTAGCAAGAAACAAAACTCGGTTGCATTATCTACTGCTGAAGCTGAATATGTTGCAGCCGGGAGTTGTTGTGCTCAAATCTTATGGATCAAACAACAATTAGAAGATTATGGCATTAAACAAGATAAAATACCCATTAATTGTGATAATACAAGTGCCATTAATCTAACTAAGAATCCAATTCAGCATTCAAGAACTAAACATATTGAGATAAGACATCACTTCATAAGAGATCATGTACTGAATGGTGATATGACACTACAATTTGTTTGTACTGATGATCAATTAGCTGACATTTTTACAAAATCCCTAAGTAAAGAGAGATTTAGTGTGCTTAGGAGGGGATTAGGAGTGATTGATCCATCCTAGTGGTATTTTCCACTAGATTCATTTGATTTTGATGATTAGATTGTGATTAATATAGAGTTTCGTTTCAATGATCATCAAATTAGATCATAATTTAGTGATTTTCCCTCATTCGGCACGAACATAGCGTGATTTTTAGGTGCGTGCCAGAGTTCGAGATGACTCGAGCAAGTTTCAGAGTCGACTCGTAAGGGGGAGTCGACTCGCGCATTTGCGGGAGTCGACTCGAGATCGATGGCAGCAGAGGGGGAGTCGACTCGCATACAGACGGAAGTCGACTCGAGGTTAACAGGCACATAAGGAGAGTCGACTCGCGCCTATTTTGGAGTCGACTCGAGGTCGAGTCGACTTGCGACTCAGAGGAGTCGACTCGTAGTCGGAATCCGACTTTTTAACCCTAACTCCATCGTTTAGAAAACACTTATTTTCACCGCCGCCACTGTTCAAAACCCTAGAGCCGACTCCTAGATCGTCTCCGGCCGTCCCTAAGCTTTTTCCCGTCGACCTTTCACCGTCCATTAGCGTTTTACTCCATTCTAGGTCAACCATGCCTCGTAAAACCGTTGTCCCAAGCCGGAAGAGGCCCCAACCCGCAACCGGCACCGAGCGACGTTCCAAGGCTTGGAACGATCCCGCGAGGCCACAACCTCCGGCTCGTTCCCCGCCGAGGGCGGTTCCCTCAAGGCCGTGCGCCGGGAAGGCGGTCTCCACCGGGAGATACGTCGATTTCGACTATCTCTCCCGGGAGGGCTTTACGATAGGAGAGAGACTTAGGGCCCAGGGCTTAGAGTATTTCCTCACCTTAGATCTCCCCACATACCCTGGACTAGTTAGGGAGTTCTACGATACCGTCCATAGGGGCGATGGGGGTATAGAGGGCACGGTAGCCGGTGTCCCATTATTCATTTCGGAGGATATCATTGCTCAGGTCCTCCATCTTCTCCAAGTTGGGGTGGCACCCGCACACCCTGAGGATAGGACTGAGGCCCTTACGGCCATTCTAGGGCATCCACCCCAGTCCCCCTTGGATGAGGTATCCGCTAGCTCACTTCCAGTTGAGGTGCGGATCCTCCTGAGCATCCTGTCTAGGTCCCTCTTCCCGAAGACTGGGCGCTTCGACTTTGTTTCTGAGAGGGACCTCGCCCTTATGTTCTACATTCTCCAGGACACCCCAGTCAACTTTCCAAAACTTATTTATAGATATCTATGTGAGCCACTAGATAGACCTAGGCTCACCCTCCCCTACGGCATGATGTTCAACTTTTGTTTAGGGAGGCCGAGATTCCCATTCCTGAGGGGGAACCCTCTCGCGCATTGCGATGGACAGATCGCATGCGTCCGGGGACCCTACACAGGATGGGGTTTCGGAAGGTAGAGGGGACCTGAGTTAGGAAGTCTTCCACCTCCACACATACCACCAGACATTCCCCTAGTCCTGAGCCAGACTCAGATTATTCTGACTTTCCCTCCACTTCTGCTCTTACCACCTCAGCCGGACCCTCCTCCTCAGCTCCTCAGGTCATGGAGGTCCGGATCGCTCCTGAGCAGCTCCGGGAGTTGCGGCAGGAGATTGTCCGAGATCTGCGAGATGATCTACTTCGGGAGCTCCGGGGTTCAGTGCCTGCTCCCACTCCTGCACCTTCGTCAGCGTTGGTCCCTTCCTTGACAGTCGTGACTGAGATGACGGCCCATGTGCGGGAAGAGATTTACAACGTCCGGAGCCTGATCCAGGCTCAATTCTCCAGTATGAGTGAGGTCACGGGCATCACTCGGAAGATGCGCGATGACATCCGGAAGGACATGAGCACCACTACTCAGGGGGCCGAGCGCTTGTCGAACGTGCTCATCGACAAGCTGGACGCACTTCAGAAGTCGGTGACCGAGCTCTCCACTACACATAGCAGGGCCACTTCGTCCATTATCTCTCAGCTCGGGCATGTTACAGATGCGGTCACCCTCCTCATGGAGCAGAACAGATTGAGAGGAGGAGCCACATCCTCGAGAGGAGGAGCCGCATCCTCCTCGAGGAAGCCTTAGATTATTTTGTGTTATTTTGACATGTACTTTTTTGCTTTACTTATTGTATTCTAAAATGTATTTACATACACATCAATACAATGAGTAGACATATTCTCTTCAATTGTGTGCAATTTGATCTCTAAGTGATTGTTTGTTCTGCTTACCTCCTTTTTGATATGATGACAAAAAGGGGGAGAAATATTTAGTAGATATGTAAATGGAATCAACATAAAAGAACTCAAAATAAGAATCAAAAATTAAAACATAATTTGTTCTTAGTGGATTTGGTACCTCGAGGCTCATTATCTCTCTGTTGGGGCTCCTAATGGAGTAATCTCCAGAATCTATTCAAGGGATATTCGGAGATTAGTTGAATCCAACTCAAGAACAAATTGTCAGATTTTCCCTCTAAAAACCAAAAATTTTAGTTCAAAAACTTCAATGCATTAAAAGAAAATTCAGAGAATCAAAACAAAGTTGAATGCATATGTTGAGGGGGAGAATCTGAATTTTTAAGAAAGCTAAATCATTAAATATATATAAGCCAAACAATTGATTGCATGATATGAAGGCTTATATAATTCCAAATGAAAGGGGGAGCTTTAATTCCAAAATTTATTGTTTCACGCCTTTCAAGCTTGGATAAATCAAATAACCAGACACTTGAATTCATTTATGGATTTTATTTCCTTATTTATTGAGCAATTCACTTTACATATACTCAATGTTTTGTCATCATCAAAAAGGGGGAGATTGTGGAGTGATTGATCATAACCCTATTTGATTTTGATGAGCTCAAAGCATCTGAGTATATCTCTTGTTTACTAATGAATTCAATTGAGTGTTTCAGTGAAAATCTTGTCTAAAGTGTTTCTAGACTTGGTTCATAATATTTTGGATAAGTTAAGAAGTCAGTTTGAACCAAAGTCTGAGACTCGAGTCGACTCCAGAATATTACGAGTCGACTCCAAGCGTATCAGAATCACTGGCACGGGCTCGAGTCGACTCCGGATCATTACGAGTCGACTCCGACTGAGAACAGACAGACGAGCAGAAAGCATCAACTCAAAACCTGTCAGCGAGTCGACTCCTGAAGTGCGCGAGTCGACTCCGATGTTTACCGAGTCGACTCCGGAGTAGTATGAGTCGACTCCAAGGAGTTACAGACAGAAAAGTCAGAGAGCGAATTTTGACCCTGAGATTCGAGTCGACTCCTGTGGAACGCGAGTCGACTCCGATGGTTGGCAGGTCGACTCCAAAGAAAGCGAGAGTCGACTCTCAGTGGTACACAAGGCAAAAGTCAGAGAGGAGTTTTCGGACTCTGAGATTCGAGTCGACTCCCGCAATACGCGAGTCGACTCCGAGACAGCGCGACCCCAAAAAGACAGAAGACCGATTTACTGTCTCTGAGAGCCGAGTCGACTCCCAGACAGCTCGAGTCGACTCCAAGGCAGCGCTACACCAAAAAGGCAGAAGGCTATGTTTCGGAAACTGAGAGCCGAGTCGACTCCGGGGAAGTTCGAGTCGACTCCAAGACTGGACGAGCCAAAAGACAGAAGATTGGGAGTTCGGGCTCTGAGCGCCGAGTCGACTCCCAGGATTGTCGAGTCGACTCGAGTGGGCCAAGTTGAAAATTAGCTCCATGGATTTCATGAGATGAGCCGACTCCGAAAATGCCAAGTCAGCTCTAGAAGTTAGCGAGTCGACTCCGGGTCAAGTCGAGTCAACTCCCAGTCGAAGAGGCCACTTTAATTCAAATCCGGAACAGTTGCCGAGTCGACTCCAGAAAAGCATGAGTCGACTCCCGCTACAGGCGAGTCGACTCCTGATCGCGCGAGTCGACTCCGACCCCCAACGGACATATTGTCAGGTTGTGCAGAGTGTGCAGAACGGGCAGAAAAAGGTGTCTAACGGCTAGTTTTCGTGGGGGATGGCTTAAATAGCCACAGAGGACTGTAGTAAGGCAGAGAAGCACCATTCCATTCAGAGAAATCAAGCATTCATTCTCTGCATACTTGTCTTCAACGAAAAGAAGGAAGAGCGCCATTAACTCCATCCAACTTCCTCTTCCCAGTATTTTAAAGAAGCCTCCTCCTGCATTCAAGTCGACCAGACATTCTAGAGGAGACTCAAAGTTCAAGAAGCCCTACTCTACTCCAACTCAAAAGTGTTTGAGGGCTCTTAACTTCTCTCTAGTTTATATTGTAGCAAATCTGCTTTTTAAGAAGCTCAGTTTTTCTGTTTGTTTCTTATTCTTTCCATATTGTCTTTACTTGGTTCAATCGGGGGATTGAATCAAGGGTGTAGAGGTTGGTTGGTGAGCCGAGTGTAAAACCAACATGTAAGGGTTCGATTGTGATCCCGGAAAAACAATCGGGGTGGTTCTAGTCGGTGAGCCAGGAAAAACCGACCGAGTTCGTTGTGAGCTCGTAAAACAACAAGTTTGGTTGTGAGCTTGTAAAACAACCGGCTGTAATCCGAGGGGTTATAGTGAATTCCCAAGTGAGACTTGGGGAGTGGACGTAGGAGCAAGGGTTAGCTCTGAACCACTATAAAAGCCTTGTGTTTGTGATTGTGTGTCTCTTTCTTTTACTCTCATTTCATTTACAGCACATAACAATTAATTAATCATCTTGGTAAAGCATTAATTAGTCATCCACAACGTTTTAATTGCAAAATTATTTTAAAACCCAATTCACCCCCCCCCCCCCCTCTTGGGTTGTCTATCTGGGCAACAGGGTGACTTGGCCACTGTCATCGGGTGGATTCAGAGGGGATTGAGGGGTGAGGGCACAGACCTCCCCTTGATCCGTGACATCGTGGTGATGATGAGAGATGGGATGGCCATCCAGGCCAAGCATGTACTCAGGGAGGCCAACGGGGCAGCCGATTGGGTAGCTGGCTACGTGGCCCACCATTCGGGGTATGCCCTTTGGTCGGGGGAGGGGGAGCTGCCATTGGCACTCCGTGAGTTATTGTATTTTGATCTTATTGGGTGTATTCACACACGTACTATATGAAGCGCCTGTTTTAAGCAAAAAAGTGGGATGACCTACATTGATGTGCAATGAAGTAGTGCCTTGCATGCTAGATCATGAATCATCTCAGAGAATTTTAAACTTTCATATCCTTAAGACCTTCACAAAGCTTGAAAGGAAAAAAGAGAAGGTTATAGGGGTGAAAGTGGACCGGATAATTTCTATCCAAATCCATTTTTGCATCTGAATATATTCGGATATAGATAGAAATCTGAGTATTTGAATAAAATTCGTATACATGTCCATATCTGTCAAAGAAAAATGGATATCGATAGACAACTACTCGATTTGTATCTAAATTTTTAATTTTATTGGTAATCTTATTTAATTTTATATAGTACTCATGAACTTCTAAAAAATACATGACCATATTAACATGTTATTAACTTAATTTACTATCCACTTAATAATATCTTTGATTTTGTGGTGATAAAATTTAATTATTCAACTTATATCTGTATTTATATTTATACTTCCTCAATTGATTTATATTCTTATCTATTTAAAATAAATATGAATATAAATTTTTACACCCGACTAGTTTATATTTATATTTATCAAATAAAATAAATATAGATATGGATATACTTGTATCTGATCCGTATATAACCAGGAGCTCTATTGAAGATTCAATGGGTATTGCAAGCATAGCGCCGCCTGTGCTCATGGCAAGGCCCCTGTCCACGGGGTATATAGCCTGTCACAAAGGACAAACCCTATGCTTGTCCTACGCCGAAAAAATAGGAGAACGGAAGATAACAAAGCTTTTGTTTGAGTCTCTTAGATTAAGAATAAGAAGATTCCATGAAATGATTCATGATCCCGATAATGTTGATTAATACATACGAATCACGACATTAAAATATCAACATATACATTAAAACCAACATTAGTTACTAATTCGAAGGCATTTGAAAAGAAACCCTTCAAAAATAATAAAACGAAGACTGTAAAATCGCAGTCAATGTTTTGATAGTATATTAGCCAATGACTTGGAATATATCAATTAAGATAGCAAAGGCCCAAATTTTATAGTGTATCAATTGTACAATACCCAGTTGGATAACCATAAACAATAATTAGGCATTTTGCCAACTATATGGAATTGCCTTTATAGATCCTTATTCACCAAGTATTTCTACGTAGAGTTGCTTCCAATGTGGTTCCAAGTTTCTCTATATCATTCCACACAACCTCCAATTATGTTATCTTAGATCTTCCCCTTCTTTTTTTATCACCTTCAACACAAACCAATATACCTCTCCTTACGGGAGCCTTCTTATGTCTCCATTGTATATATTTATACCATCTCAATCGATTTTCCATTATTTTATCCTTAATTTATGCAACTCTTATAGCTTCTCTAATATATTCAAGTCTTATTTTATGAATTGTATGAAAAGAAAATTTGTTCCCTAGTTTTATTTCTCCCATAAAGGTTTCTTTGTTAGAATCCTCATTTAATAATTTGTTAAAGTAATATCTCGAGCTTTCTTTAGTTTTCTTATTTTTCACTAACATCCTATTTTTCTCATTTTTGACGTATCTAATTTCATAAAATTTCATTCTTACCTTTTGAATCCAACATATTGTTACGAAAAGAACATATAGAAAAAAGAAAGAACTTATCAGTTGAGACGTGATTTCACTGTCCTTAAGAATAGATTGTGCCCCTCTGAGAATGAATCTCGATGTAGCAGGTAATAGCGGCCTATCCTCTAGGATACAACAACCGGGTCACTCCAAGCATACATTCGCAAATGCAGTGACACTATCGAACAACCCAGAAAGAGGTTTATTTAAAAAACATAGTGTTTTACCATTAGAGTGCGACGCACGATTAACACGTTTTCGGATCGGATCTGCCAATTTTGTCTTAGACCACCATTGGGCTCGTGCGTGCATAGGCTACTTACTTTCTTTGCTTTTCTAAGTTAAAAGGTTGAAGATTATAAAATGATCTTTTGAGTTTCATCTATTTCCAATGTGGGACTAAAGAAAGTACACAAGACAAAAGACAAAGGAAGGGTAGACTTGAAATTTTGAAATACTCCAACACATATACCATTTATATTACTAACCAATCACATAAAGTATTATATCTTACATGGTTACCTCTACTTACTAGCATTTTTGCATCTTTTTATTTATTTTGCCATGATTTAATACAAAACAATTTATTTTAATTGTCACTTGTATCTCATTATTCCATCACTATTTTTCTTTATTCGTATATCTTTTCCCCTAGGACTCTCCTGAGACATGTTTAGCTATTCTCCTAATACAACTAGATATTTGGTCCCAGATTATTGGTTTAGTCCTTAGATTCCAGTTTCTCTTCTTTCATAATTTATCTCCAAAAGATACAATATTTCCCCTTCTAAATTCCATCATCTTATCTTTTGTTATTTATTAATAAATTGACATTTCAGTTGAGACGAAAATGTTGGATAACCTAAATAAAGATGCCAATTATCTAAGTTTTCTGCATTTAGGTAATATTTCCAAGTGTTGCAACCGAAGACCATGCCATTAAAAACCATGTGAAGAGGCCGACATTCAATAGCTTTTAAAGAAGTTTCATATCAAGATACCAATGTAATTTAAATAGTTTAATGTGATAAACTAGTAATTGTAAATTTCCAAACCTAGGTTGCATAATCAATTGCTCAATAGCAGTATGAAAGTATGGAGAGAACATTCTAAGGAAATCCATTTCCCAAGTAGCGGTACATTGTGCTATTGTTTTTGGTAGCCAGTATGTGTGAAATAGTTAGGTTCCATATGAGAAGAATACATAAATTGGACACCTGCTACTAATTGCTAATACAAAAGATTACAAGGCAATAATAGAACACTGGAACCCTTGAATTCCTCCAAAAAATGAGACAATAAATAATTATATAGGCAAATAGGCCCGATGCGAAGGGTTACAAAATAAACTCCATGTAAACTTGGGATAACTAGTTGCAATCATCACCACAAAAGCCGCATCACTATTTGCTGTCCTTGCTTGCAGGCCTCTTCTATAACATTGCTCAAGCCTGCATGATTATTGACGATTTCTATTCAAAAACTCCTAACTCCACCGGTTGCCACCAGTATATAACAGGTACTCGCCTACAAATTTTCACTGTATTGGCTAGTAAGAAACTAATGAATTCAGAGTGACTTCTCACTCACAGAACGAAGTTGTTTAGCATTGAGAAAACAAGTCTGCAATTTAGAATTCTCTACTCATTTTGGTCCTCATAAGATGATGCACCAGAAGAGTCACTTGCAAATTGAGTTGTCCCCTTTGAAGATGAAGGATGTGATTCCTCTTGTTGCAGTGTCAACTCTAAAGGAAAAGAGACTGTTAGATAATGGCCACTTATGTTACTGTATTACACACCTATATAAAAGAGAAGGCAAAAGCTTATTCATATGAACAGAATATGCTTTAAGTGCAAGCAGATAAGTGATCCATTTGTGTTGATTCACAACAATGTGTTCCACAAAAAAAGAAAGGAAAAATAAAAAAGGATTGACTATGAAGATTCTGTATAATAACATTCTCATTTTTGACAGTAAATAAGGATGTGATACTGTTTTAGCTACAATGTGATAGACACAAGAAAAATGAATTGGTACAATAGAATTCTCTCTTGCTCTCTCTCTCACACAGCACATGCACACACATGTTCGCAAAAAGAAACATACAGAGAGAGAGAGAGAGAGAATGTGGAACTCTCCCATCGCTCTTCTCTCTCTAGCAGCTTATACAGTGTCAGTGGCATACAGAAGTAATAGGAAAGCTCCAAATCAGCCATATAAACTTTTAGTGTAAATGTTTTTGTTGATCCATCCCATCCCTGACTGATTCTTTAGGAAAAAGGGTAATACACAGCACATGCACACACATGTTCGCAAAAAGAAAAATACAAAGAGAGAGAGAGAGAATGTGGAACTCTCCCATCGCTCCTCTCTCTAGCAGCCTATACAGTGTCAGTGGCATAAAGAAGTAATAGGAAAGCTCCAAATCAGCCATATAAACTTTTAGTGTAAATGCTTTTGTTGATCCATCCCATCCCTGACATGATTCTTTAGGAAAAAGGGTAATGCTCCTAGAGAACAAGATTTTGGGACCAAAAGATCATATTCTCTTGTTGAGAGGTCTAGACCCAAAGAGCCCTATCTTCATAGTCATAGAACAACCCTCGTAATCATAGAATAATCATAAAATAAATGCTTCAAAAAAAATATTTACTTATAAAGATCACCTGAGGTGTTTTGAGCTCTAGAGCGGAACTTCTTTGTGTGCCGCCGAATAAGCTTCTTGGCTTTCGTGATAGTCAATTGTCTAGCAAATGGAGAGAACTCAACATCATTTTCACTCCAGTCGCCTTGGAACTCATTGTCTGCCTCACCTCTCATAGTCCTCAAAACAAATACTTTGGCCTTACGGCGCTGAGAATTGAACAATCCCCTAATGGAGGTCACAAATCCGTCACCAGCTCCATCACTTGGACGCTTGATCCATGAGGTAGGCAACTGATCAGGCCTTCCAGGTTGACCTCCATCGCTGTCACTGAGATCAAGATCGCCTTCAGGAACAACACCTCCATGGCTCTCCCTTTGGCTCTGGGATTTATCTTTAAACTTTTTACCCTACAAAAGAAATAGTATAAAAGAGAATCAATTTGTTCTGGTGAATGATAATTACATGTTAAAAAAAAAATGCTCGTTGTTTGCAATCAGCTGGTCACTAAAGTAATCATTCATGCTGATTCACACGAATGCAACTCACCTGATAAAATAGTCTAGGAAAATGTTTTGTTTATTAACATGTTCAGAGTTACGAAGCAAAATGGAGAGTCACTTGCCCAGCAGGTTGAGCTGGACTTAGATTGGAACAAAACATCACAAACTATTAGTAATACACTATTTTCAGGAAAGCATTGAAGTTGGGCAGTAAAGATAGTCTTACTCCAAAAGCAAGGTTAAAGAGATATGGCATCAGTGATTTCACTAATAGCTAATACTTCATAGTATTTGATCTAAGTCACACTGTGGATAAAGTTAAGAATGCTTTGAGATGCACATTTGAGCCAGTAATGCGAAAAAGCAGGTCAGCCACATATAACTTACCTGCATGCCTGTTACTGACTTTAAAACTCCCCATATGATATGTTTTTTAACACGTGAAAATAGTCTCGTCCAGGTGCCAATAAAATCATCACGATGGAATGTATCCATAAGCAGCCTTAAGTCACTTACAGCAAACCTTGGCCCCTCGTAAGTAAGAAGCAATTCAACCTATGTGACCATTGTGTAATAAAATGGTTAATAACACAATCAACTGAGTTAGAGTACCTGACTACAAGCTAAAATAAACAAACCTGGCTTATTTTGATACTATGAAACACAATCATCCTTCGTGGCCTATCTCTTTTCTCATCAAGAGTTTTGCCAGCCTTCTTTTCTTCCTGAGATGAGCGTGAGGATTTTACTGCCTTGTAATCCTTTGCTTTATTTTTGGATGTCTCCTCGCTAATTAAATATTCTGGTGCGGCATTTAGTGAACCACTTTTTGAGGAAGAAATGCTTGAAGAATGAACTTGCAGGACAAGTTCATTAGCCACGGACTCTGCCACAGTTTCTTCCCATGTTCTGTCAAATGAAGATGTGCGTCGAAGCCCGGGCTTGGAACCAAATATAGTATTTTCCTTTTGATTTTGTGACTTCGACGCCTGCATGCAGATTCCCCCACTTAATACAAACAGATGCTACCATAAACATTTAATTCAGACAAATTTAATTATCTAATATCTATAGGGTGATGGTGTTACTTGATGAGTAAAATTGTCAGGACTAGTTGTTTTCAATTTCAGCGTTACTGCTTTCATTTGTAAAATGGCATGGAAGTCCATCCATTATTTGTATCATGCATCTGATGTTACTTAGCATGCACACATGCATATGTGTGCATGTGCATGCATGTGTGTTTGCATCTTTAATATTGCATCTGTTCTTAGTCTATAGTCAGATTTTTGAAAAGAACGTATATGTTTCTTATGACATGTTTGCCCAATTGTACAACTTACTTGGGAAGAATCACCTTGACCACAAGTGCCAGCTGTAACTGAAGCTGCTGTAATAGCACAGGATCTTCCAGGAGACTCGCCATCTTTTGTGGAATTGCTGCCTGATGCTGTCACTTCAGGACCAGATGTACCTTTTTTAACCCGTCTTGAGCCAGCTGTAGTTGAAACTTTCCAAACTTCCTTCATGTTTTTGATAGGGGAAAAGGAAATTATGACTTATGCATTCAAGGAAGATATCATGAAAAGAACATCAGAGAGGTGGTTTCAACTAACCTGCCGTTTTTGTGAATCTTGCTCTTCTTCTGGGAAAAAGTATGACCACATCATTCTATACATTGTTTCAGTCAAATATATCTTCAATGGATAAATCTCAACCTACAATAATTGTATACCAGTGCAATCATCATTTAAGCAGGGATTCTCTAAACTATTATTTTATGTCAAGTTGAACCATACATGGAGGGCAGTAGAAGAATAATCTCACTGACATTATGAGAAAACCAGTCTAAGCATGAAAATCTTAACAACTAAGTATAAAGCCCTCATAAGCGAGATGAGTAAAAACCAAAACTCCCAGTTAATAATCAATGAAATCCAGAAGTAAACGGACTTGCATTACTATCAAGGCTTTAAATCCCATCTCAGTTTCTCCGAGGAACACGACACCCAAGTTTCCCGCCCCAACCTAGCAGCCATCTCGGTTGAGGGTCCCTGCAGGTAACCTCTATCTCTCTATCCTTCTTTCTTTTATTTATTTATTTCTTTGTTTGTTTCTTTTTCCTCTTGACTTCTTTCTTCTTTCCTTTCTTTCTTTCTTTCTTTCTTTCTTTTTCTTCTTCCTTCCTCTCTTTATTTCCTTTTTCTTCTTCTTTTTTCCCTTCTTCCTTTCTTTCTTTTTCTTCTTCTTTCTTTCCTTTTGCTTTTCCCTTTTCTTCTTTTTTCCTTCCTTTCATTTTTCCCTTTTCTTCTTCTTTCCCTCATTTCTTTCTTTCTTTTTTCTTTTTCTTTCTAGATGTGGATGGATTTCAGAGTCCTGCCCCCATCCTAGTTAGCTTTTTCTCACAGGAATAGGAATGTTGGGATTTAAAACTGTGATTACTATAATAAAAGGAGATTATAACGTGATGATAAAACTATTCCTTCCGTTCAAAGAATTTCTGCAGAAATACATTCTAAAATGGATGAAAAAAGAAATATATGCAATTGTGGTGAAGTTAATGGTTAAAAAAGAAGAGCAGGGTATCTGTTTAAATTACATTTTTTAGACTCAGTAATTTCTGTTTAAATTAAATACATAAATGCAAGAAATAATTGAAATTAAAATGTATGTTGGAATGTTAATCTTAATATGACTTATACACAATCATGTTATGAAAAATTGCAATTGCACTCATTTTTCATCAAAACAGTTACCACAATCCATGAACCAATTGTGAAAAATGGACCTTGAGGAATAGTATTTCATTACATTCTGATCTTTTAAGGTTTCTTCAAGAATGGTATTTTATCATGTCCTCATCTTTCAAGTTTCTTGAGAACAAGGTTTTACGTCGCAATTACCTAGCCCTGTATTGGTGCCTTAGTGGTATAGTATGGCACGACATGCTATTGGCACCACACTATCACATGGCACAGGTGCAAATTTGGTGCTAAGTCGGCACCCAAGAGCTCGAATACCCTTTAGCATAATTGCCATACCTAATTAAGAAAACCTTAACACGTAAAATATGCTATGTCAATAGGTCTCACAATTTACTTGGTGAGAGACTAATTAGAAAAGACTGGAGCAGCTACCTTATCAATAAATAGACATGCATTTTATGCACAAAATGGAGCAAAATTGTTCTTAAAAAAAAAGACTAAGCTTTGGATGTTTAAAAAATTGTAAAATAATATAAGTCAGAAAAATAAAAGCAAACAATTTAGTTAAATTGACCTGGAACCGTTCAAGAGTTGAGTTGCCATCCTTTGGACTTCCTTGCTTGGCATTTACGCGAAGCATAACACTTCTGCAGTCAAATTCCAAATATGAGGAAGAAAATAACTTATAGAGCTCTGGATAAAAGAAATTAATTGCAAGATGAAATATCAGAATATCTGGAAAATAAAATGTAACTATAAAAATTAAAAAGAAAAAGCAAGTGATATAAGGAGTTGAGAGATAATGTCACATTCCCGTGAGAAGGAAAATACGGAATATTTAAAATGCGCTTGGTTCAGATATACACCGCTGGCAGATGTTTCAGGTTTGACCTGATGCATACTGTGCTCATATTGATAAACCCTCCAAAAGAAAAGTGTCATATGGCACAAACACCAAATACCGAAATTAGGTATGCTGTGCTGGAGGGGAAAGAAAATAAGAGGAGAAGAATTCAAGAAATTTTGAAAGAAAAGATAGCAAAATAAGAAGAGAGGAGCTGAAGTAGAGAAGAGGTGGGTGGCGAGAAGGATGTGTCGCATGGTCTTAAATTTAATCAGGAATATGTGCAACACAATTTTATTAATGAGGGGCGGCCACTTAATTAGAATGGATGGACCAAAATGCCCCTAATTAGTGATCTGCTCACATATATACCATAATCGCTCATAGTGTGCAATTTGGGCCCATTTTGGGCTTAAGTAATGATGCAATTATGATGAAAATCTTACTATCTGAAGTCCTCTAATAACCTGAACCAGATCAGCCCAGATTACATCAATATTCATCAATGTTCATCAACAATTTCATGTTAATTACAGAGGATAATGCAGATAAACATAACAAGAACATACATGATGCCATATTTAGAGCTTCGGAACATGAACTATGGTAATGTAACATGACAAGAGGAAGCAAATGTTACGATCTTCAAAATATTTGGTTCTAAATAACAATGCCAATGGTCTAAAATTATTACTGATTATCACAGTGCTCTAACTAGTTTCCTATATGCTATTGTTGATCTATATATTACTATTTGGCCTAAGAAGTGGAAGGGAAGACCCAATATATTAAGGATGACAGTAGTCTGACATGTAATCATACATATGATGGGTTGCAAGCATGGTTTGCCGAACTATGATGGGTTGCAAGCATGGTTTGCCGAACCGGTCTGTACCAGCCGATTTGGCTCGGTACAGAACGGTCCAGCCTGAAACCGGTATCCGGACAGCGTAGATACCGGTTCCCGCTGTCCGAATACCGGTTCCAGTTGTTTTCAGGCTAGTACCAATTAGTACGCATGCGTTCCGACTGCGTACCAGTCTCATACCGGCCGTACTGGTGCGAACCAGCCAGTTCGCACCAGTACCATTTTTTTTTAAACCACAGCGCGCACGTGCTATGGTGTGAGAGCGCGTGGCCCGAAATCGGGGCCGCGCGCCCGCGCGCGGTTCGCCCTGCATGTTTCCGCGCACGGCCCACGCGGGACGCTCTACCCCCGCGCGTTTCGGCACGCGGCGCGCTTTCCTGGTGCGCGGGCGCGATTCTCCGCGCTGGAAATCAGCCCGCGTGCGATTCCTCCGCTCGCACAGGGCAGCCCGCCCGCAGATCCGACTTCTTCGCGGATCGCTGCTGAACTTGACTCTTCCTTGACCACTAGCAGATCTAAATTTGCTGCATCAATGGGTTCTTCAGTGCCCATCTGCTGATCTGAATTTTCTGTTGTAGAAACTTCGGATTGCTTGATTTTTACTGCTGGAGAATTTTCAGTTTGCTATGTTCCTGCTGCTGCCGAATTTTCAGAACCTTCTTTCTTGGCAATCGATGCAAACATGGTCCCGAATTCATGGTTGATCTATGCTGAATTTTCTGAATCAGCGTCAAGATCTTCTTCGCATGCCTCAGTTCCTTCGTTTACTCCGCTTCTTTCGGCATCAGTGGGCTGAGGAGGAACATCAGAAGGCTCTATGATCTCGTCCTCCTCACATACCAATGTGAACTGCTGGAGAATTTTCAGTTTGCTATGTTCCTGCTGCTGCCGAATTTTCAGAACCTTCTTTCTTGGCAATCGATGCAAACATGGTCCCGAATTCATGGTTGATCTATGCTGAATTTTCTGAATCAGCGTCAAGATCTTCTTCGCATGCCTCAGTTCCTTCGTTTACTCCGCTTCTTTCGGCATCAGTGGGCTGAGGAGGAACATCAGAAGGCTCTATGATCTCGTCCTCCTCACATACCAATGTGAACATTGGTTTTTGGTGGGGCAAACAACGATGGAATGGCCTCGACCGCCGCACTTGTAGCAATCCGTAGGGTTCCTTCCATGGTCTGCCGTACCGGTCGGTACCGGCCGGTACATACCGGTACCGGACCCTACCGGTATGGTACAGCTACAAATTTCGGTACCGAACCGTACCGGCCCGTACCGACCGGTACCGACGCGTACCGGCCCGTACCGACCGGTACCGACCCATACCGACTCGGTACCAGCCCGTCCCGAATCGGTACCGGCCCGAACCGACCAGTCCGTACCGGCTCCAATTTTTTTTGGCTTTTAACCCCATCGGTACAGTACCGGTTCGGCTCGGTTTGGTTCGGTACCGTACCGGTACCGATGCCCACCGGTACGTCGGTACAGTCGGTACCGCATACCTTGGTTCCTTCCTTGCGGTATGGATTGGGGCATGGGTCCTTTGCCCCTTTTATTGGCCCATGGAGCAGCTCTTTCTTGATAAGCACATCGATTAAAAGAGGCTTCAGATCTGAAAACAGGAGCGTTACGTCGACGAAAAGGAACTCCTCGGCTGCTGCATTCTGGAGGCCGTCGCACGATTGGTGTTTGTGCAGGGCGTCATTGTCGCTGCTGTAACTCTATACGAAGTGCAAGTTGGTACGCCTCCTCCTTCTGCCATATAAGATCCATTCGATGGAGAACTTCATCCAGCTTCTTATCTTGTTGGTGACGAAGTCGTAGTCGTGCCCTCGTATGATCCATCTCTTCTTCTTCTCACTGTTGGGACCGCCAATCGGTGTTGTAAGCATGATGATGTTGAGATCGCCAATCAGTGTTGTAAGCATGGTGATATTGAAATCTCCAATCAACGTTGTAAACATGGTTGGTCCACATATTCATGGAGAACAAAGGATTTGCTCTGGTTGGTGAAAAATCCTTTGCTCTGATACCAATTGACGCAGTTGGAGTAGGTTGCGAAATTTTTTTACAATGATGACTGAAACTTCCTCTCTTTTTTTTTTCTTTTTTTTTTCTTTGGCAATGGTAATGGGGGATAGGGCTTCACGTGGATAGAAGGGAGGAGATGATGAAAGAGATGGCTAATTAATTTGATTGGGTTCAATGGATGAAAAACTGGCTAAGTGTATTGGTGCTAATTGATGGTGGCGGCTGAATCTTTTTTGGGATTTTGAGTCTAATGCGGGGGACCTAAAAATATGTGGATGATGTGGCTAATTAGGATGAGCCCTAATTGGGTTAGAACTCAAGGGAATATGGCTAGGTGGCAGCGAATAAATGGGATAACTATGGAATATTGACGAGGAGTCACACCCCTTCAACATCCCAATTCTAGGTGGAATAGGAGAACGTCTCACTCCCCTAATTTCGCCCTTTTTTTTTTGGCGTCTCACCAAGGAAAGGAGCCTCTCTTTTTCGTGGTCTTTCTCTCACAAATCTCTGAAAATTTTTTTCAACTAAATCTGATATGATTTCATTCATCAAAACCTCCTCTTATAAAGAGAAAGGTTGAAAGTTACAAGCAGATTTACTTGGACTCAAAATCAGATAAGGACATTTTTTAAAATTCAAATCTAAAGATAAACATCCTAAACCACTTGCCAACTAAAAGTTGGACAAGTGTCACCCCTTTTTGGTGTGCAGATTGGAGTTTTGGGAGAGAAAACTCCAACCGTACACAAGCCCTACTTTATTTAGGACTTCTCCCTTGCTGCATGGAGTTAATCCTAGTGTCATTAGGACTCCATCCCATGGGACACGTGGAGCAATCCCACATAACCAAAGACCCAATCAACGCTTGGAATCAACCTAATTAGGCATTGAAGACTCTAATCAATTGTGAACTAATTTTACTTTTTACAAGGACTTAATCTCACCGCAACTTGGACTCAATGTCACTCACACGACTAAACCAAATGCCTCACGCCCAAGAGACTAGACCCTAGACTCCACAATCAGATGATATCCCTTTTCTTCACGTGATGCAAAGGCCTTCATGCTGAATTCTTTCATGTTGGAAATCCTTCTCAAAGGGGGCACCACATCAAAATATTAGGATCCCTAAAAATCAGCAAGAGTTGATCATCATATGAAGAGTCCTTCTTGTGCCAAGACTCCTCTTCAAAAATTCTTCACGCCTCTGATTTCTTTCCTTCCTTCACGTGGAGAAGTCCTTCTCTTCATGGACTCTTAAGCCTCCTAATCTTTAGCCAAGGATTGCCACATGACACTCAATTATAAGGACTCAATCTTAAACACATGGACTCAATCTTAATCACATGGACTCAATCCTCTCATACAAGGACTCAATCACACAACTCCTAAATTAAATCAAGACCCTTCAATGCCTTGGACTCAATTAAATTTAGGTGTTGGGACAACTAAACTCAATGTGACTTGACCCAATCCTTACATAACATGGACTCTTTTGATGCCACTTGGCATTCAATTATAAGGACTCAATTGAAGACTCAATTCAGCAAACTTACAACTCATTTTAGGATTCAATCATAAATATAAATCAGCAAATTGCAAACCCAAAATAAGAACTCAAATAAACCCAAAATAAAAGGACTCAATGTGGCCTAATTGACCAAAATAATATAGACTCAATCCAATATAATTAAATGCTGGAAATTATGAACCCAATGTGTTTTCGGGCACTCCCAAGCAAGGATCCAAACTCGACGTACATCTATTATGACTTGGGCTCGCACTCCTGCATCAGGACTCCTCATTCCCATCCGCCAAAGAAAAGGGGAAAAAAAGATACAATCCTATCTCACGCCAACAAACAATTCTTATCCTTTGCTCACGTCCACCTAGAGTCCTAAACCCATTAGAACACCTAATCCCTAGCCACCCACAAGTCCTTCACGTCCTAACCCAATCCCATAGCGAGTCCAAGGCCCAATTCCTATTGCGTTATAATCCATCAGCAATTTCTGCACATGGTTGAGTCAATCCACACCCAGTTGAACCCAATTGAATTAATTAGTCATCCTCTTCAAGTCTTCATCCTTTTTATTTGTTTCTTTTAAACTAAGTATATTAAAATTTCATGCCTTTTTTTCTTCACTCTCTATTTTCTTTGATAGCTAAACCAATTTGTATTTTTAAGAACAAGGAATGTATAGAATGAAATGCAACTGGGCAACTCAAGGATAATGCATTCTAATAGTAATTTGCAGTAAGTGAGACAGCAAATGTTGTTTCTATATTTGAATACAACGTAATTGTATAACATAAGCATTATCACTTAGTCTAGTTACCATGACTTTGATGCTTAGATGAGTGCTCCACGATGCATCTAGCACGATGTCACTCTTGTAGAATGTTATAACATACATCAAATATTATCACGTATTGTTTCTTCTCCTTTAGTGTCATGCTTCCTACCTTATATATCTTTTTCCTTCAATTGCCATTCAAACTCATAAACTTGGTTAAACAATTTAGACAACACATTTAAATGCAATCATTTGCTATTATCATAAGCAAAAGGTAAAGTATTGGGTGTTCTTGCTTATGAAATGGCTTACATAAGATTTTCATTTTAAACTTAGTAGAAATTTATTTCTCTCAAGGTGAATAAATTCTTTCAATATCATTCTTGAGTTTGTTTATAATGTTTTTGACTCATTCCTAAAACCATCCTAGACAAGTCAATGATTCCTGGAAAAAAATCCAATATGTGCTTCTGATAAGTGGACAAATATGCTTCTTACGATATATACTAGATGTACATGGCAAGTTCAAATTGATTTCTGACCTCCTTAGTAATCAGCTACGAAGATTTTTGATCCTAAGATTATGTCCTAATATCATGAAGAAAAAGTAATTACTCATGTAAATCTCCTCCAATATTTGACTCTGTGCAGTTTTCCTTGGTTTATTAACTCTACATGGGATGACTTCATATTTAAGTCCTTGGTATAAGAAAAATTCCATAAGTCATACTACAAGGCATATAAGAAGTAAAAGGTCTCCATGATAAAAATACTTAGCTGTCAGTTCCTACATTAAGGAAAGTGTTCTTTGCAAGGTTAGCCAAACCGATTCCAGGACCCGTACTGGTCAGCTACCTGTTCGATACAGTATCGGTTCAGTACGAGGTGAACCAAGCGGTCCAGATTAACCTCGGTTCAACAGAGCATAATCAAGCTTTTAGAGATATTGAAAGAGGGGGGAGGCCAAACCGATTTGAACTGGTTCATAGTTCGCACCGATTCTGCGGTTCAAAAGCTATCAACCCATTATACGAAGTATTGCAGACCATGGATAATGAGAGGTACCCCCACATGGGCTTTCTATATCATATGATGGAGAGGGTAAAAAATCGGATCGGGTGGTAGATCCGAAGCATGTTCAAAAGTACAACACCATTGAGCAGCAATGAGACTACTAAATAGATAGGAACTTGCATCTAGCAAATAAGCAAGAACATTGAAAATTTAACTGCTCTTATTTTGTACAATTTTATTAAAACAATTATGAACTCTATCTGTAGCTTACTACCTAAGATTGATATATTCTAGAAACTTCTAGCCCCCCTGCGTAATGTGATCTACAAGATAGAGCCTAATCTAGAAGTCACAGCCCTATGTCTACAAGAGGTAAGTTAACTTAAGTGGCATGTGTAAATTAACTCATGCATTCAATCATTAACATATTATAACATGTATATTTTTCATAGACGAAAATGTTTAAGGAGGGCACTAACAACTTTGGTGTCTCGACAGCAACTGTAAAAAAAACAAAGTATCAATCTAGGTATATAATATATCAGCTATAACTATTATCTGACATCAGATGATTACTAATATGATACTATCTTATACATGGAATGCCGTACCGGTCCGGTCCTAGACCGGTACCGGAACCACTAAAAAACCGGTATTTTCCGACTTTTTAGCCGAACCGGCCGGTACGGATGCGTACCGGCCGGTTCGAAGCCCGTACCGGCCGGTACCGAGCCCGTACCGGCCGGTTCGCACCGGTACGTTTTTTTTTTTAGAACCACAGCGCGAGGTGCTGTGGTTTTTGAAACCACCGCGTACCGGCCGGCCACCGGTACGCCGACCGGTACCGGTACGGCGGACCTTGATCTTATATGTAATTTTCTTCAATATTTTTATAGTTGATCGGTGGATTCATTTTGGTTCGTCGGCAAGAAATCTTAAGCGGCTAGCCATCTGATTCTCTCCCAGACTGTCTCCTCGAGTGACTGTAAGCGCAACTGATCCACCTTCACCCTCATCCACACCAAACAGAGGAACCGTTTGACATCGAGGCGCCTTAATGATCTTGTATATATTTATTACAATCTGAGGTTGAGGATGACACGCATTCAAAAGAAAGTAGAGCTAAAGTACATGGATCCAATCCACAATATTTTCGTTGAGGATGAGAATAATCCTATGATTGAATGGCTTATGGACTAGAAGCAAGAGTCAGAGCTTGATGAGCCAAGATTGCCTCCACGACTAGCCCGTTTTATAGCCGAGGCTAGGGTAGATGCAGGACAATGGGCAGTCGCAACATTCCACACAATTTTCCAGTTAATCAGCTATAGCTACAGAGGTTACTGGGGAGCCTATCATCACATGACTCCTTATCCAAAACATCCGCCTAGAGATATGATCGAGAGTTACTTAGACGAAGCCATTACGCTACCCGATCGACTTAGTTAGGGGGCAACATCCATCCTCCCAGCATAACTAGGCATAGAAGGGCATGAAGGAAAAGCAAGCAGTTGCTCAACGCAGTTGAAAGAAAAAGGAAAGATAGTTGTAGCCCCGATGAAGAGAGTGGAGTTAGTTCACTTAGATTTGAAACCAGGAAGAGCAGCGATGACAGTTCTGGTAATCATGAATCTGGTGGCTAGAAAAGAAGTGGAAGACATGAGACCACAATTTATGAAACAAATATAAGATAATCTTTGATTCACCAGTGGTCCCAATTTATACATGCCACATAGAATGAAGACCATGGTGCACGAGCTAGTAAAGCTGCGAGGATACAATTGTATATAAAAGACAGGCACCTCGAGGTTGTTCAGGAGGACATGATGCAGCTGCATATGGCCTCGTATGTACAATAGGGTCTATAGATATTTCAGGTTTCGAATCATATGCTGAATTCTATTATTTGCAGGCACAAGCAGCATATGACACATAAGGATATGGATACGATGCGTCCGGGGTATCATCTTCCATTGGCTACTACCCTACGCAGTCCGGAGCACCTTAGAGGTCGGATTTTGCTGCCAGCATATTCAGATGGTCTCCTCCATAGCCGTATTATCAGCCAGAGGATATCTCTCAGATAGAGAGCTCTAAAATGAAAGATCCGAGACTGATTATAACTTAGCGCGCATTCCTGATGGGATGAATGTACAGGACTACATGCTGCTTGTTAGAGGTGTGCCTTCTGATTATGCTAATGATCCGAATATGCACGAGAGACATCGCATTCAACGAAGTTTTAGATGTCAATATATATGTTGTACTTTAAATACATGTAATTGATCATATCATTTTATATTTTGTATCTCACTAATTGATTTTAGGATATTTTATATTACTTCTAGCATGCAAAGCCAGAATTGTTGTATTTTTCTTTACATTTTGAATTTAAACTGATCAAGGTCAGTGGAATCGGTACCAGGCACCGTATCGATTCTCTGCGGCATGAGTTGGTACGGGCCCACACCATGCCATGCTGGGCCTATACCGACAGAAGAGAGGGTGACACAAACCATGGGAAAGAAAAAAAAGAGAGGGAAAAGAGAGAGAAGAGGCTGGCGGATGGTGGCGGAGGCCGACGCCTAGGCAGGAGATGAGGTGAGACCACGGTCAGTTCTCCTGTTTCGAACAAAATAAGGGTATGACCGTTAAAAAAATCGCAATTTTTAAGTGAAGTCCACCGGCCTCCGCCAGCCCTCCACCGACGTCCGCCAGCTTCCCTCCTCCCTCTCCCTCCTCTTCCGCTTGCTCTCTCTTTCCTCTCTTTTCTTCTCCGCCCCTTGCAACGATTTTCATTTTCGTTGCTAAAACCATACCGGTGAGCCGCCGATACGGCTCGGAACGGCCGAAATTGTCCGGTTTGGGACGATTCTGCCGACCCTAAGCCTGATGTTAATGCAAAAGCCTAGGGGTAGCAAATTCAATGACACAAACTTGCCAGATTTTTGCCTCCCTAAGATAGTATTGTTTCAGCGCAATGCCACGGTGATGCAAAAAAATCGTTCCAGAACATCAAGAAGCATTATTTAAAAAGTACCAAGATGATAGAAACATCGAAAAAAATCAAGAAACATCAAATTACACTTAAAGTCACTCAAAAAATAAAAAAAAAATGATTACTATTCATTGAAGCATAAAAAATTGTAAACAAATATGGCATGCCAATTTGGCAAACCTTGTTAGGATCCATAATTTATATGATGTGTTGATACTACTCCATAAGAACCTCTTTGGTCTGCTAAGCAATGATTTTAGCAATTGCTCATGTCAGCTAGCATGCCCTATGCCGTGTCAGTCCCAACAACAAGATTGAGTTAGCACAACAGCCACAGAATTTTTTTTTTTTGATTGTTTTGTCCTTTCACTAATAATTTTTGTTTCAGCATAGCACATAAGGAGCACATAACTTCTTGATGCTGCCTCCTTTGATAAACAAAAAGGTGTTCCATATGATGGAGGCTTGTAAAAGAAATCATCACCGAATTGGGACTTCCAATCTGCTTATTGGGCATGCCTCTTGTTGATTGATAGCTACGATATGAAAGATGATACTTATGTTGGTTGTAGGCTTGTGTTTCAAGCTATAGAAGACTAAAAAGCAATCTATCGTTGTAAAATCAACAATTGCAGTAAAAGGGGAAAAAATAGTGGCAATCCATATTGTCTGTGAACTAACAATATTCAAATCTTTCAGACATTAAACACATATTCAAAAGGATTCTTAAACTGTGATATGAAAAACCTGGTTCAACAACTATCAAAGGTTGATGCTCTTACAAATAGTTTAGCTAATCAAAGGGACAAGGCAAATGGCCTACAATTCCAAACCATGTACCCTTTCTCTTTCTCTCTTTCTCCTCTTCTTTTATTGTTGCTTCTTTTTCTCTTCAATATCTTATCCATAATAATTAGTTCTTCTTCTTTGTTTCATCCAAATTACTTATTTCTGTTTAGTAACTATTCTTAGACACCATTAGCAAGGTTGTAGGCTACTATTGTATAAGGCTGTTTTAAATTTAAATAACTACTTGAAATTGGTGATTTTAAAATTTAAACCATTTGCCGAATTCACATAAGAAATTCCAAAAGAATTTTGGGGTGGAGCAAATGTTTTGCTTCGAAACAGGAATGACCCCTGTGGGCTGCCGCATGTGGAGGAGATGAGGACTTTCAAGCTCTCTCTCCCTTCCTCGGCCTCTCCCTCCCTCCCTCCCTCTACCTCTCTTCCTCCCTCCTTCTCTTTCTCTTTCTCTTCCTCTCTCACCTTCAACCTCTTCCTTCTCCCTCACCGGATTTTTCGAACCGAGGGGTGAAACCGTGCTAATCCACTTTCGGTGTCGTTCAATATTCCCCGATCCAGACGGTTTGGGTTGGTACAACATTCCTTGATCTAGCCTTTTCCTAACTATTCAAGATTGGCCTCTTGGATCCTCAATCACAAAGTATTCCTATTTAAGGTCACCTCAAATGTTATTCCAAGCTTCTCCATATCCTTTCTTACAACTTCCATGTTGCCTTAGATATTTCTTTCCTTTTGGTACAACCTTCCATACAAACTAAAGAATCTCTCCTTAGTAAAGCCTTATCAGATATTCGTTTTACATGTCCACACCATCTCAAACAATTTTCCATAACTTTATCTTTAATTTGTGCAACACCAATAGCTTTTCTAACATATTCATTTCTAACGATTTCCTAGCTTTTCTGTCCTTTCTAGATATTCATTTCCAACATACATTATTTAAATGACAAGAATTTACTTGTAAAAGTTATTAATTGATTAAAAACAAAGTAATATAATATGTTAATGTTGTATAATTAGTTTTTTTGTAAGGAACAATATCACCCAAAAACAAATTACAATTATATACCTAAAATTTTTATTTTAATTATTAATTTTAAGAGATTTCAAAGACTATTTTCATTCAATCAAACAAGATCTTCAAAAGATAATACAAAATAGAACTAATTTATGATTAAACCTATCTATTATAGAAAAGGATATATAAGGCAGAAAGACATATGAAGTTAAAAAATACTAATAAAAATTATAATAGTTTATTAAATATATCAATATTCAATAGGGATTTCCAAAATATTCCCACTAAAATACACGTCGAAAGAAAATCTAAGAAAAAAAAACTTTTGAACACAAAAAAGGGCCAATAGAAAAGGAAATCTAAAATGCTAAACAAAATACTATACAAAAAAATGTAGGTATAGCATACCTAATTAGTTATTTGGGATATGATTAGGAAGAGTATTAGCCTAGCATCATTCACTACTTAAGAAGGTAAGAAAAGACTTCTTTCTCTGGAAAATTTAATCCTCCCAAGTCCCAACCAAGGTCCGCCGTACCGGTACCGGTCGGCGTACTGGTGGCGGCCCGGACTGGTCCGTACCGGTCCCATCCCAACTATCTATACATTTTTGTTTCTCCGTCTTCCTTAAACAGCACTTTCTCAACTTCCAAGATTTCCACTTTCCTTCCATCATTTCATAAAACCCATCCTTTCTCTCTCTCCCTCTCTCCCACCTTAATCATCCCAAAATTCAATTATTTTTTGTTGGGGATATATGACAGAAATAAATAATGAGGGGGATAGGCATGTATATAGAAATAGAGGAAAATTTATAATACCTTTCTGAAATCAAGAAGGGCCATAACCCCCCTAGTGACTATGTTGCTCCGCTCCTATTTTCATGTAGTTTCTTTATTACCCATCACTCAGCCATATAACATTGTACTTGTTGCTGTTCTATATAATTTTTCTTTAAGTCACTAAGGTATGAGCATATCACATAATATCTAGCTGCCCTCTCTACTTCATTCAAGCAGCTCTAATTCTAATACATATATCTTCATTTACCTCCATATTATTTTCTATAATAGCTCATAATAATGAAAGCGATCACTCTTGTACGTCAACTTAATTGGGAGCATATCATTATTTCTACTTTCACTAAATTTACATTCCATATACACTGTCTTTGTTCTATTGATTTTCCCGCACTGATCCTCTAAAGGTTTCCTCCATAAGTCATATTTAGAATTCAATCTAGTCCTTGTTTCATCAATTAACACTATATTGTTTGCAAATAGCATACACCATGGCACATCTTTTTGAAAATTAGCAGTAAGTTATTCTATAGTTGATGCAAGGAGATGTGGGATTATTATTAATTAATTGACTGATTATAGTATCTATTTTTCAAGTTGAGACAAGTAAAAGCATGACATCAAGTAGAGAAATGATAGATTAGTTATCTCAAATAAAGGGGTGACAAAATCCATATTGTGCTTACAAGAGAATATTGTTCAAATTTCAAAATATTTGTTAGAAAAAAGCGAGTATATCCTTTAAAGTTTAAACTATGTGAAACTAGAAAAGACTAGCTATACATAAGCAAGAATGTTATCCAAATCTTACTTTCCCCATTCTGGAGGTGCATTCCATGCTGATAACAGCACATCGGATTTGGCATTTGGCATGCAGTTTCTTAGGACAAATGACTTAATTGTAAACTGAGCAACACCAATATCCTTGTAATCACGATCGAAGTCATAGATCTGTCAAATAAACTCATAAAAATGCATAACAGTCAAGCAATAAAAATATAAACAACCATGCAAACCAGGCAATGAGTATGTGACATTTTAAAGTAGTTGAGTTTCAAACTCAACATAATAAAATTGGTAACTTGAGATTTAGGAATAGAAATATAATCAAGTACTGATGAATAAAATTTATCTAATCTAGGAAAGTAGTTAACCATTCATTTCTAACCAAAATGAATCACAACTAATAAGGTGTAGAAACTAGCAATATTGTTTAGGAGAAAATAACAAGTTAATATCTCACCAATTGGTCTTTGTTACGCTCATCATGAGAATAAGAATATGTCAACACCACTGCAAGTTAAGCAACTCTATACTATTTCCAGGCCCAATAAAGTTTCCAAATATTATAAGGCACAAAGGTATATTGACTCAGGATTGCTATAGCAAAGTTTATAGACACAAGGTATATTTCCGGGCTCGGTAAAGTTTCCAGATCTATAACCCAGGATAGGTACAAGATTCCAAAGCTTCAGCCACTTTATATACGTACATTTTTGAATTATTTAAGTGAAGCCGGCACGACTGCTGGACTTTACTTATTATTTTTTTTTTGAAATTTTTAATTAAAGTCGACAATGAAGTTGGCAGACGTTGCCAACTTCACTATGATTGCCAACTTCACTTACAAAATTTCAAAAAATTGAAATAAAGGGGCCGAAGCCCTTGTTCCAACACCACGAAGGAAAGAGGGCTTCAAAAGCTCTCTCTCTCCCTCCCTCTACGTCTCTTGCACTCTGTCGCCGTCTCCCTCTCTCTCCCTCCCTCTGCGTCTCTTGCACTCTGTCGCCGTCTCCCTCTCTCTCCCTCCCTTCCTCCCTCCCCCTCTCCCTCCCTCCCTCTCTTTTCCTCTCTTTCCTTCTCCCTCTCCTCTCCCTTGCTAGCTTTTTGATGCGAAGGCCGGAACCGTCCTGGTCCACCTCTAGTACAACTCGGTACGGCCCAAACCAGACAGTTCGAGACAATACTGCCGACCTTTCTCTAATCACATCGAATGATGGGAGCTCAACTTTATTTTTTTCCCTGTCCATTTTTCTATTATATGTTTTACTTGGAAGTAATGCATAAACCAAAGTACCATCCTTTAAATTAAGAATTGATATATGAGAATTCAGCAACGAAGATTTTTAAGTGGACACTTCATGCAATACAAAATTATGTAGAGATCTAATAAACATTTTATTTCTCGCCTATTTTGTACAAACAATTAGCAAGAAACATGAGATTAGCATGGTCCCTCTATTGCATTGAGTTTTGGCATCGAATAAAAGGTTGGTTTCTAAAGAAGTCTAGGCTAGAATCCTCAAATTTTTCTGTTTTGCAACTTGATTTGTTATTTCTTTACCTTCCTTGGAATGGTGTTCAAACAAATATAAAATTGTTCTAGACCAAAAATTCAAAAATTTAAGATTGAATCCTGCAAATATTGGAACAGAATCCATTTAGGATCTCCTTTTGCTTGTTTTTACTTTCAAACGATACAAAACAAGCCTTTTTGCATATTAAGAACAACTCCTAGCTGTACTAAGTGATACTTGGTTTGGGCATTCATTTGGCCTTGGTACATGGCGAACCAACCTCAACCCCCACCACCCCAAACCACTTGATTTGCAGCCAATTCAAATGGTTTGGACATGGTTTAGGTGATATTTGATTGAATAGAAACCCCTAGCTATCGTTTTACGATGTGTGGCATGTAAAAATGATACAAATCGAATCAGTAGGTTTTTGAAATAGTGGGCCGAATGGTCTTTAACTCAAGCACGGTGCAAGGGATGACCTTTAGTTCCAACCTGGAACTCAATGTTTGATGACAAACACATGTGAGATCAATACTTGGGTTTGCTAACTATAATCTGAAAGGATGTTAGACTATACATATATTTATATATATAGTTGTAGTCTTTATTTCCTATGAACTTGTTATGGTATGTTCACCACTATAGTGTTTTCTACTGCCTATTTGTAGATTGTATATATTTCAGCTATTGTCCCTAAATACTACTTCCACTACTTGTGTTCATTGTTGGCAACCGTCCCCTCCTTGAGTTGATCCATTTGTTGAACACTTGAATGTGAATACTATTTGGTTATACTTATCCTGATTTTTGCGAAATCACATGATTTTGGCAATTGTTCACTAAATAAAGATCATCACCGACGTAATTTACAAACAAAAACTTGGGCTCTAATGCATTTTGCAAAAGGGTATCTCATATTCGTTTTTTGATAATCAAATGATGCTGGAGATCGGTGAACCAAGTACTAGAATCTGCTGTTCACAAACATTAAGAATTTTGTGTTAAAACAAACAAAAAGCATTTTACATTAAATTCAGAAGTTTTAAGTAAATTCACATCTTTTAGATTAAGTTAGCCCCTCGAGGCCACTCATATCCTCATTGTGAATGAAAGTGAGACCATTAATGTCCTCGTTTATAATTTGAATGAAGCCACTTATCATGCTCTTTGCCAATGCAAACCAGGCCACTTATTATCTGCAAGGTCCACTCATGCAACTTGAGCAAGGGTACACATAAACCTCTTAGCTAGAGATTTCTCATTGATAATTCAACTAAGTCTACTTATATACCACCTACTGAGGGGTCAACATAATGTAGCAGAGGCCATCAATACCACCAAGATAAGGGTTCTTCATCGAATTTTGAGTGAGGCCACTCATATGCACCTATCTAAGGGTAGGCTCATTTTTTTCAATAATAACATTTCTTTTCTATTTGAAAGTATTGTCACAAATATCGAATGGAAAATTTGCTAGAAAGCTTCAATAAAATAAGTAAATGTGAAATCAGCTTTAAAAAAATATAAATTAGAAGATTCATACAATTTCATACTTTCATATAGCAACTAGAACATGATTCCATGATAGCATAGGATGACATAACAAGTTAAGACTTTTAAATGGTTCAAATTTAGAAACCAAGACAATCATAAAGTCCAAACTTCAAGCAGACGCTAACTTTTGACAGCTGACTAGTATCAGGGTATGAAATGTTTTGAGGAACTAATTCAGATCAAATTCAGATGCAGAATAATACTACTTTAGGGTTTCCAAAGAACTTCAGGTAGTTAGGTTCTACGATCCCAAGCAATTTCTAGGCTTGAAATAGACTCTGAATTGAATTTAAAAGTTGAAAAGATCACATAAAGAAAATCTTAAATTTTGAAATTGACAAGAAGTCGAATTGTCGAAAACAATATCCAAACTTGAAAGGGAGTTCCAAGCTCAAAAAGAAAAAAGCAAGCTTAAATTCAGAAACATGGAAGTGTCTCTTACAAAGGAATAAAAAGCACAGGCTTGAAATTGATTACAAGTTACAACAGTGAAAAGCATTAAACTTTAATTCATGAAACAGAAAGAAGCTATTTACCAATTGAAACCAACTAAATCCAGAAAACCTGACTCAAAGCTTCCCTTCCTCTTCTTCTTCTCCTCTTCCTCCTCATCCTTTCTAAGGGCCTAGTACATTTTCCCTTTCCTCTCCCTATCTGCCCTCATTGCACCCTATTCATAAATGGAGAAAGTTGGGTCCAATGTGTGGGTTAGGTTGGTTCCTAGATCAATTAAGGAGGACTGTTGCTAGGGTTAGGTTGGTTCAAAGTTCAAACTCTTCTTCCAATTTTTCATTTGTATTTCCATTTACTTAAGATATTACATGCAAAAAAAAACCTGTCAGTGGAATTCAATAATAATACCTAAAAATTCATATTTTCCAAGAATAAAAAGTTAATTTCCCAACCTTGATCAAATTCCAAATTTTGGCACTGGATCAACTTTTAAAAGTTCAGGTATTTCTCAGATCTTAAAATCTTATAGATTTCATTATACCAAACATTGTTAAACCCAAAAGTGCAACTTATAAAGTCAGGGATTTGACTCCAGGGCATATCTATCATATTGTTACCCAATACTTGGGAAATTGACAGAAGCATTAGTATTCTGATCTTACATAGACATACTTCTAATTGCATGATGGGTCTTACATTTAGTGTATTACAAGCTCAAAGCTTCGCTTCCTCTTCTTCTTCTCCTCCTCATCCTTTCTAAGGGCCTAGTACATTTTCCCTTTCCTCTCCCTATCTTCCCTCATTGCACCCTATTCATAAATGGAGAAATGTGGTTCCAATGTGTGGGTTAGGTTGGTTCCTAGATAGGTCGGTTCCTAGATCAATTAAGGAGGACTGTTGCTAGGGTTAGGTTGGTTCTAACTCTTCTACCAATTTTTCATTTGTATTTCCATTTACTTAAGATATTACATGCAAAAAAGTACCTGTCAGTGGAATTCAATAATAATACTTAAAAATTCATATTTTCCAAGAATAAAAAGTTAATTTCCCAACTTTGATCAATTTCCAAATTTTGGCACTGGATCAACTTTTAAAAGTTCAGGTATTTCTCAGATCTTAAAATCTTATAGATTTCATTATACCAAACATTGTTAAACCCAACAGTGCAACTTATAAAGTCAGGGATTTGACTCCAGGGCATACCTATCATATTGCTACACAATACTTGGGAAATTGACAGAAGCATTAATATTCTGATCTTACATAGACATACTTCTAATTGCATGATGGGTCTCACATTAAGTGTATCACAAGCTCAAAACATAACAAGTCAATCAAGCTCTATCTAAAAAAATATTCAAACCTAATATGTTGATGACATAGTGATAAGAAGAAGTAATTATGAAGGCATAGAAAAGAAAAAGAATTTTTTCTAGAAACAATTTTCACAAAAAATAGAGAATCAAAGTATTTCTTGGGAAAAGAGATTAATTTATGCAAGAATAGTTACGAACTTATCATAAATCTTCTAACAATGCTAAGATGCTTCAAGATGAACCAGCAAAAAAACTCTGACGCAGCTACAAATGTGAAACTAATTCATGGTCATTGTGGAAGACCTAGAAAAATCTAAGAACACAAATTAATTTACTTGACCACTACTAGGTCCAAAACTTTTATTTGATGAGTATTCTGATATGAGGATCCATGTAGGCATGTATTGAGTCCTACATTAGTACTTTCTGAATAGCCTGTTTGGATGAGGTCCTAGTCATTACAAATGGTATCAAAGCCGACCTGGACATAGTTCCATCTAAACTAGGGGATACTGTAGCATGAGCCTGATTGAGGTTGACCACAAGCCAAGCATGGTGTTTGTAATTGGATTTTATTGGATTTGTATCCTTAGCCTAGCGAGAATGTCAGTGGCTCAGAGCTTAAACAACAGGAATATGTGAGGACCCATGAAAGCGTGTTTAGTTTCAAATTGTATGTGCAAACCTGGGCAAGGGTGTTTAGTCCCACATTGGTTGAGCAATGGGGAGATTTTGGGTACTTATACAAGGCCAAGAAACCCAAATAATAAATTTTGGTTATCTTTTTGGGTGAAGTCCTAAGTTCTTACATTTTATATGGCCTTGTGTATATTGAGGATTTTATGTAGCCTCGATGTATAAGTGAAATTATGTAGGAAAATATGAAACTATATGAAATACAAGAGTTTTTGAAATATAAATTGTGTTTCGGTCATTGATTTTTAAAAAGTTCTTGACTTGTGAATCTTGTGTATATTATTTGGACTCTTCTCTAAACCCGAGTTTGAATCTTTCATGAAATCCTATTTTATTGAAAATTTTGCTTTTGGGACTTCATAACCATTTCTTCCTATGAACCTTTCAGTTTTTTGATCACGGTAAGAGTTTACTTACTAAGCTTTGTAGCTCACCTTCTTTTATGATATAATTTCAAAGTGACTAGTAAAAGCCCTAGTGGATTTACTCCAAGAAATGGATTCCATACTTCCATAGTTTCCATTCAGATCTAAATATCATTGAACTGATGTCAGTGCAGTTTTTGCCTTTGAAGGTATAATATCATATATGATAAGTGAGGTTTAACGTTGTCAATGGATCTGCAATACATATATCATGGGTTTTAGCATATACTGAATCATGTGGATTTTATTAAAGATGTTAAATATTTATGGTATTTTGATCAACTTTTATTGACGATGTTAAGTTTGAATTTAGTTTTGTTTGATTTTAGCGGTCACACCTTGAGTTCGAGCAAGTTCGAGGCTCAAGGCATGACATTTGAGCTACCTTATATGGCTCTCAGAAAATCTTATCTATTTGCTACATAAGGATTTAGTACCAACACCAACATCAAGTTAGCATAGCAAACATTAAATTCTTTTTAAATACTGAATTCATGGTATGCGGTACCACCCCAAACTGCCTAGAAACTAGGTCGGTTCGCCACAGAAAATTGTTTTAGGCACCACACCGCTGCAAATCGCTCTGAAGCAAGCGGTTTCGGGTAGAACTAGCGTGAACCGCCCAGCTCCTACTAGTTCGGTGCTGAATCAGCTCTCTTCCCTCTTATAATTGAAGAGAGAGGCTGTGAGAAGCTTCCATTGCTTCTCACGCCTCCGCACTTCAAAATCCACCCGCTTCCCCCAAATAAACATCGATTTCAACAAAAAATGCAAGATCCAAGCCATTTTCAAGGTACTCCCTCTCTCCCCATCTCTCTGTCTTCATTTTTCTTTCTTTTTTAGGCCGAAAATTGGCAAGAAAAATGAAAAATAGAGGTCATGCCAAAATTTTTGATTTTGGCTTGATTTCATGATATATTTTTTAAATTAAAAATAATATTTTTTAATAAAAAATTTAAAAAATGAAATAAAATTAAAAAATAATTGTAAAATTAGTGCCCATTCATTCAAATTTAGATGCGGCATGCGCATAGTAGCCCGGACCCAAATTTGAATAAATTTAGAAATAAGCATATTTTAATGCATGCCCACAGTCTTAGAAAAATATATTTATCATTCATACTAAGGTGATACATGAATCTGAGCTTAAATTAATTTTTTGAAATACTATGTAGCATTTATAGTAAGCAGGCAGCTGCACAACGCAGAAAAAAGGAAAAAAATAAGATAGCTGCAGCCATGATGGAGTGTGGAAGAGTCAGTTCACTCAGATTCAGAGATCAGAAAAGGCAGCGATGACAGTTCTAGTGGTCATGGATCTGCTAGTTAGGGAGTAAAGAACATGAGACCATCGTTTATGAGACAACCACAGGGTGGTCTTTGATTTACCAGTGAGTTTCAGTTTATGTATGATATACAAAATAAAGACCACGGTGCACGATCTGATAGATCACGCGATGATACAATTGTATATAGGAGACAAGCTTCTTAAGGTCAGTCAAGAGGACACGATTTCATTATTTGTGCAGATGCATTGTCTAGATCCCTACGGCAGGCAGTGGCTACTCAAGAGTTGGAGGTTTACAGACCGACAGTGGGGGCCCCTCCGATCTCCCACTTGCTTTTTGCTGATGACTGTTTGCTTCTTGCTAGGTTGTCGCGGCAAGCGGCCCGGGTTATTTGTCAGATTCTTCGGGATTACTGTGCAGTATCGGGACAACGGCTCAATTTGACCAAGTCAGCTATAACTTTCAACCCGAAGACCAAAGTGGTAGTGAGGCACTCTATACTGAAGATCTTGGGGGTGAGAGAGCAGGAGGGTATGATGACATACTTGGAGGTCCCACTCTCGGACCAGCGACTGCGGCGTAGGGACTGTACTTCCCTGGAGCTCAGCATCAGACGCAGATTAGAGGGTTGGCAGATGCATACACTTTCTATGATGGGTAGGATCACTCTAGTTCGATTAGTTCTTACCTCGGTCCCCATCTACCTACTCTCCGACGCCATCATTCTGGTTACAGTCCTGAGGTCCCTTGAGCAGCTATTCAGAAATTTTATTTGGGGGAGGAGCAGTGGCAGAGGTGGGGTCCACTTGATGGCATGGGATGTTGTGTGCCAGCCGACTAGCTACGGAGGTTTAGGGGTGCAGTCCCTGGTGGCGAGGCGGGAGGCCTTAGCGGCTAGACACGCGGTTAGATTTGTGCTCGAGCCCGAGAGTATGTGGTCCTCGCTGATGAGGGCCAAATATGGCGCCTTGGTTCCCAAGGTGCGAGCTGGCCGTCACCACTCTCCGGTCTGGAGGAAAATGTGTGCTAGAGCAGGGGTGGTGTTTCCGGAGATCAGATGGATCATAGATGACGGTCGTTCTATTGATGTGTTGGAGGATAGCTGGGTGACCGAGCTGCCGATCTATCATATGCCGACCATGGTGGATTCGACGAGATTAGCAGGCTGCAGGGTTAGCGAGCTGCTGACTTTAGAGGGGGGTCGATGGAGGGAGGAGTTGATACGGGAGGCTTTTGGGGAGCAGTTGGCGGAGTCGGTTCTGTCTCTTTCGGTCCCCACCAGGGGGGTTGACAGGCTAGTATGGATGCCGACGGGACAATCGCGGGTTCGAGCTAGAGATCTTCATGCTTTGATCAGTAGGGAGCCAGCTCATCAGATTGAGGGTGGTTGGATATGGAGGCTATGGATTCACCCCATGTGGCGCCAAGGTTCGCCGTACCGGTACCGAACCCCGTACCGGTGCCGCACTAGTATAGATGAACCGAGTGTCGGTACGGTACGGTATGCGGTACGCCAAGCGTACCGACATTGGTGTACCGATACCGGTACCCATCGATACGGGTACGGTACGCTCGGTACCGACCGGTACAGCAAACCTTGTGTGGCGCTATTCATCTGGAAGGTGGCCTGGGGCTGCCTTCCAACCAGGAGCTTGTTAGTTCGGCGTGGCATGGTGGTCTCTCAGTGCTGTGAGGAGTGTGCAGATATCGAGGAGACGACCAAGCATGTCCTTCTGCAGTGCCCTAGAGCCCGAGAGATATGGAGGAGGTCACCGGTCCCACTACCCAACTCGGTGGTTTCTGTGCAGGATATGATTCATCTGCTGAGAGTGTCCATGCGGAGTCCCAGATCTGCTGAGGCAGGGATTTTTATGGCATACTTGTCCTACTACATCTGGTTGGACAGGAATGCCGACCTGTTTGAGGGGAGGAGGTCGTCCCCGAGGATAGTGGTGGACAGAGCGACGCTATATGCGAGGGAGGTTCTTACGGCTACCATTGGATTTTCTTCTGGGATAGCCAGGGACATCTTGGGTACTCTTCACGCTGCTTCAGCGCCCCGGTTTGCCTTTGTTTCTTGGGTACCCCCACCCCTTGGCTATCTCAAAGTAAATTTCGACGGCAGCCGGTCAGTGAATGGTGTGACTAGAGGGGTTGGATTTGTGATCAGGGACCATCTTGGTAGGATGATTGCAGCAGAAGGGCGGTGCACGCTAGGACTCACAGTGGTCGAGGCAAAGCTGCGGGCAGCTTGAGAGGGTCTATCCTATGCGTGGCAGGTACTTGGTGTGGAGCAAATCTGCCTCGAGGGAGACTCATCTGTGGTTATCGACTGGCTCTGGAGGGCGGATCAACTTGGGGATGGTCACCCCCTCATCCGGAAGACTCATAGGATGGCTCAGTTGATAGGCGATGTTCAGATAGGATACATGTTCAGGGAGAAGAACAGGGCAGCAGACTGGGTCGCCTTGTTTGATGCTCGGCATTCCGAAAATTTTCTTTGGACGTCCGCATCAGACGTCCCTCCTTTGTATTTTTTACTTTCCCGCAATATGGCAGGTTGTACTCACATTAGAGTTATATGAAATGAGTAGCCACTTTTATCAAAAAAAAAAAAGGACACGATTTAGCTGTAGATAACCTCATAATAGAGTAGGATCCATAAACGTATCAAGTTTTGAGTCGTATACTGAATCCTATTACCTGCAGCCATAGAAAAGGCTCAGCGCAACTACAAAGAAAATAATGGCATCGATTTGGAATGGCACACCATACTGTAATGTGTTGGTATATACCAGTTCAATACTGTACCGAACCGGTAGCAGACCAATATGGGGCACAGTAAGGGTTCAGCTTAACTTGACTTAATTACCTTATATTCTTGAAAACTTTTATTTTTTGTTTAAGCATTGCATATTAAGTATGGCATCATGGGCAGCTTGTTGCCACCAATTCTCTTGCTCCTATCAAGCCCAGCATTAGTATAGTGGATAGTAGCATTGGGTGGATGGTCTATCCGACCTCAAGTGGTATTACCAGCCATTCTGAAGGAGCAGTTGATTCAACAATTTTCAGTTTAGGTTCAAAATTCGAAGCACGCAAAGTTCAAGAAGGTTATGTAGGCTCATTAAGAATATGAGATAAGAGTGAGCTGATCTAGATGAATATTGAGCCATGCTCAATCTAGCCCTATCTTGTTGAAGCTTAAGGGAGGGTTGGACACATGTCCATAAATCTATTATTGATGGTTTGTGCGTACTTTATGTACATATACATACATACCTGACCTTATGAATTTATGTTAGAATTCCTATAACTTTCTTTACTCCCAAATTGTACATTTTAAATTGCACAACATCCCTTATGAAAACCATTTTGGTGAGACAACATTATGCTCCAAAGTTAACTCCTCAATTTATATCATCAACTTCTTAACTGACCAATCACACAAACGTACAGCTTTTAAATTTGATATAGAATTAGAAAACACAATTTAACGTTCGGCAAAAAGTAAATTTTTTTGGATGTGACCAAGGTCTGTGGTACCGATAGTACCGGTGAAGACCGGTTCCAATATGGTACCGATTCGGTATCGGTCGGAACCGGTACCGAATCGGTCGAGATAGGAAAAAAAAACACGCGTCCGACGCGTGGACGCGCGCGCACCTGCGTGCGCGCCCACGCGCCCGCGCGTTACCACAGAGTGGCATTAAACGCCACTCTATGCGGCATTTAAAGCCCACGCGAGGCAGCCCGCAAGAGCTAGCTGCCCCGTGTAGGCTCGTCGAGGCAGCACAGGGAACCGCGTGCGGGCGCGGTTCCCTGCGAGCGGGCGCGAGCGGGCTCGCAGTTCCCCACTCGTGCCCGGTTCCCCACTCGGCCCCGCGCGCGGGTTTTTTTTCCCCTTTCTTTATTTTTTTCTCCCCTTCTTCTTCCCGAACCCTCCTTCCCCTCTCTTCTCTCTTCTCCTCTCTTTCCCAGTTCCCCCCGTTCTCCCGCGAGCAAAGAAGGAAGAGAGGTCCCGCCCGCAAGCAAGGAAGAGAGGTCCTCCTTTTCCACGTACTTGCCTTCTCTTCTTCCCCGCTCCTTGTCTTCTTTCTTCCTCTTCTTCCCCGCTTCTACCGGTGCCAGTCACACCAGTTTCGGATCGGTACCGATTTTCACAGCCAAACCTACCGGTAGCTGTCGGCACCGGTTCGGTACAGCCTGAACTGACCGATTCCGATCAGTTCGGCAGACCTTGAATGTGACACAAATGCATTAGATAACACATAATTCAAGGACATATGCAAAAATGATTTGAAAATTAAGTCAGATATGCAAGGAGGGAAATAGCATAATTTTAATGATAAACTGAGATTTATTATGAAAGCCACACAGGTAGACCTACATAAGTTTATATTTCATGACGGACTAAATCTAATAAATTGACATATGGACATGGAGAATTAATGTGGTACCATTTTCTATTATCTCGGTGCAAGGATCTGTTAAGTATATGTTCAGCTAGTTGACGTATTAAGGCATCATAAATAATAAAACTAATTTGAATAAATAAAAAAAAGCAATGAAGACATCTGCAAAAATGTTACCTGTCCTTGACAAAGATTTAATATTTTTTTTCTTTTTCAACCAAACAATTACTCTTGGAAAAGCATATATCAGCACTCACCATGTCATTTATCTCAGCTTCAGCAATTGATTTTCCATCTTGAAGCATACTCCATATGACCTGGTTGATTCTCACAGAAATTCTCATAGCATATGAGGGGCTTTTGTTCTTTTCTTTCTCCAACAATCGCAACTGTGCAGCTTTCTGCACAGCCACCCTTAATGCAGAATATGCTTCCTTTCTCAACTTTTTTATTTTCTCTAGCTCTTTCTTCAGTCCTTGCACCTGATCATGGCATGATATGCATACCCTTATAAAAGGCATAGACTTTAAAAGCTTTTTGAGGTAATGGTAAAAATTAAGCTTTCATTTGACAAATCAAATTGAGAGAAATTTATAATAGATTATCTTCATTTATTATTAGAGACTTCTCATTGAGATCACCACAAGAAAGCATGTAGTGTAAGTTCAGCAATCTATAAGTGGGGAAAAACTCAAACACAATTTAGGGTAATTCCAAATAAATTCAAATTTCTATCAGTGGTATTTAATCCTACCAGCATTGATTTTGCACCAGTTATCATCCACAAATCACTATCATTTTCTGGTGATTGAGTTAAGTCATCAGATATCTCAGTGTTAACTAAAATGTTCCTCATGTCATCAAGGAGCAATTTCTGTTCCCTTTCTCTCTGTTCAAGGTTGATCTTTGCAAGTTCTACCTCTTCAACACCATCAGGAACTATCTCATCAGTCTCCTCTTCAGTATCTTCATCATCAAATGGATATGAGAGAGTATTTTTGCAATATCTGGAGAACAAGAAAATTTGGCATCATCATGAATCAACAGTTATACAAACAATGCCTAAGGGAAGCAACTTCACATAATACAAGATTTTACTACTACGCTGATAACCATAACATATGCATAGGAAAACAAAATAATCTCATTCAAGTCTTCAATTAAACTTGCTTGTTTGTCTCACATTAGGAAGTTATGCAATTAATTAGTTTTGACCAACCAATTAAATGCTCCTATAAAAAGCTTGCATGAACAAAAGGGAAGATAATATGCAAATCTGCTTGTGGGTCCCAACTAGTGCAATTGATAAAGTGATTGATCTGTGCTACTCAATTAACATCTCAAGATTCTGATTTATAAAAGTTTTGCTTTAGTACATATTTTTCACAAAGCCATCCATTCCTTTTCAAAAGCAAATGGGATAGATCTGTTCTTATATCCGCTTTAAAACTAGATATACCTCATGAGAGCAGGTTAGAAATGACAAAATAAGCAAAAAAATTTCCCATGAGGGTTATTTACATGACTGATCACCATGGTATGCTGAACCGGCTTGTACCGGCCGGTTCAGGGCGTTCCAAACTAGTCCGGTTCGGTATTAAAAATTGGTACCGGCCAATACCGGTCCGTACCATCCTGTACCGGTCACGTACCGGCCCCGTACCGCTAGGCCAAATTTTTTTTGGCTTTCGGATGCGTGAACAGTAGTACCGGTTCGAATCGGTCCGAACCGGTACCCAACCGGTCCGGTGGCCGACCGATACGCCTACCAGTACCGGTTCGGCGATCCTTACTAATCACAACTATTTCATAACTAGAATTTCACCAATATACATCATCCTCCCTCAATGCAATTTTCCTTTTACAGGGTTCTCTCTCATGCTCTCAATCTCGTAAAATCACTCAGCAATATACCTATGTTGCTCATGTTCTTTTGGGATCACCAAGGCAAACTAGTACGATTCCGCCCCTCGGTTCAAGAAACAAGCGAGGGAGGGGGAGAGGGAAAAGGAGAGGAAGAGAGGGAGAGGGAGAGAGAGAGGCCGAGAGGAGATAGAGGGGGCTTTCGAGCCCCCATCTCCTCCGACACACGAGAATAGGAGGTTCGGCACTCTTCTTTTGAATTTTTTTGCACCAACTTAAATTTTAAAAATTCAAAAAAAAAGGGTTAGAGGCTTAGAGCCCTTGTTTCGAAGATAGAGGTTTGAAAGTCCTCTCTCTCTCTCTCTCCTTCTCTTGGCCTCTCACTCTCTCCCCCTCCCTCTGCCTCTCTCTCCCTCCCTCCTCTTTTCCTCTCTTTCATTCTCCCTCTCCCCCATCCTCACCGGTTCTCTAATGTTGGTACAAGGCCGATAAGGAATAGCATAATTGTGTTTCATATTGTACCGCCAGGCAACCGATACAAATTTCAATACCGGTACAGCAAACCTTGGTTAAAAGGACTGAATACAAAAGCTTATAGGTTAACAAAAGTTTTCACCAACTAGAATCGCTGCCACGACGCCACCACAAAGGAGACCTACAATCCCCAAGTTTTTTTCTACTCTATGAATCCTAAGTCCATTATAGATTGTATTATTCGAATAATTTTACTATAATCCTATTTGATTTTTACTAAAATCTGCCATAAGTAGTAGAGCTTGTTCTCTCTCTTTGTCTGCATATCCTCATCCACACTCTCCCTCTCTCGGTAGAGAAAGATAGCGAGAGACCTATAACCTCTAGACTAGTTAATTTATTCTTCTTTTTTAATTGTCAATTGCCTTTACCGTTTAACACTTAACATATCCCATGCCTATTTTGTTCTTCATAGTTTCAAAGGTCAAGATTTATAGAAAACAATTACAAGGGCATCCTAGTAAACGAGGCCCCAAACCACTTAAGGTCTAGGGAGGGTCAGATGAACGCAACCTTATCCATGTGTATAGAGAAGTTGTTTCCTTGATAGAATTACTTATTAAAGAAAATTTCACCAAAGCAAATTTCTTTAAGTAATAGTTAGAGTTGACATCAAGCTTTGTCAAAGTAGTACCGAAAAAGGTACCGGCTGGTGATCGGTTCAGCATGGTCAGCATATTGACACGGAGAGTCAGAGAGGGGAGGGAAGAGAGAGGGAGGGAGGGAGGGAAAGAGAGAGGGCTCGAAAGCCCTCATTGGAACAGGGGATCCCCTATTTTCTTTTGAAATAGGGGACCCCTATTTATTTTTATTGCTTTCCAAAAGGGGATTCTTGTTTCAATTCAAAATCGAGGATCCCCTTCAAAACAAGAGATCCCCTGTTTCGATTAGGACTTTCGAGCCCTCTCTCTTGGGGTCCTTCCCCCTCCCTCCCCCTCCCTCTCCCTCCCTCCCCCCTCTCTCTCTCTTTTTTCTCCTCTTTCTCCCTCTCCCTGCGAAGGCACAGTAAGGCTTCTATTCCAGCTGGTTTGGCATGGTTCAGTAGACCTTAGTTGACATTATAGCAAATTAATTAGTTATTGTTTTCTTATCCTCTCATGCAAGGTTCGCGAAGGTACCAAGACTCATACTGGTCGGCGGGCGGGTCAGTACGGTACCGGTTTAGTACCATACCAACACACGGTATGCTTGGGTGTGCGCATTTTTTTTATTTTTTCAAGTTTAATTAATTGATAATCAATCTTTTTCATCTTTTCAATAATTTTGAAGTCTAATTTGATATTTTTTTATGTTTCTTGATGTTTCTATAATCTCGGTTTAACCCAAATGATGCATCTTGTTGTTTTAAAGTGATACAAAATATAAAATGATTAGTGAAGTATTGCATGCTACAAGAAGCAACATAAAATATCTTAAAATCAACTTATGAGGTAAAAACTACAAAATAATACAATCAATTACACATATTTAAAGTACAATATACATACCAATATCTAAAATCTCGTCGTATAGCGATACCTCTGGTAGATATTTGGATCATTAGGATAGTCGGAAGCAAGATACGCCGAACCGGTACCGGTCCGCGTACTGGTGGCGATTCGGACAGAGTCGGTACCGGTTCGAGCCGTACCGAACCGATACCGACCAGGTCCGCCGCGCGGGGCATGTTTCCATGGGCGCGGCTGCGCGCACGTGACGCATCTTTTTCTTTTTCGTTTTCTTTCTTTTCTTTTTCTTTTCCTTCTCTTCTTCCTTCTTCCCGATTCTTCTCCTTCCTTCTCCTTTCTTCTCCTCTCTCCTCTCTTCTCCTCTCTTTCCCCTTCTCCCGCGAGCAAAGAAGGGCGAGCACCCCGACGATGATCACCCCGACGAGGCCTGGTACCGGTAAGTCTTCTACTCTTTCTCTTCTTCTTCCTCTTCTTTCTTCCTCTTCTTTTCTTTTCTTCCCCGCGCGGCAGGCGCGCTGCCCCGCGCGTACCGGCGCGAACCGGACCGGCATGCAGCAGGAACCATTTTTCACAGCTAAACCGTACAGGTTAGCCCCGGTACCGGTATGGTATGTGCCGAACCGGCCCCGGTACCGGTATGGTATGTGCCGAACCGGCCCGTATCGGCCGGTTCAGCATACCATGGTCAGGAGGCACATCAGCCTACCCCTCTAACAAAGTAGCTTTGTAGTCTTATATGTTCATCCTATAAGGAACATACTCTGGGTTATAAGCATTTTCAGATCTCTCATTGAAACTCTAGCTCTGAGAGGTGACCTTTTGCTAATAAAACAGATGTGAAGAGGCCCACCTGAATAAGTCGGCAACAAAATTCGACCAGTAAGATGCTCCAGGTTGCGTAAGATAGTAGCTACCGAAAGATGCCTTAGACGCACCATATCCATATTCATATCCGTATGGATCATAAACTGCCTGTGGCTATGGGTAATAGGACCCAGTATACGACTCAAAACCTACACTACGTGCGAGATCATCTGCAACTGCAACGTGTCCTCCATAATGACCTGTAGGAGCCCATCTTCTATATGCAAATCATATCCTCGTGGGCTCTACCAGGTCGTGTACCATGATCTCTATCTTGTGTAGCATGCATAAATTGAGACTCACCGATGAATCGAAGACCATCCTGCAGTTGTGTCTCATAAACGGTGGTCTCATGTCCTCCATTTTCTATGGCCAGCAGATCCATGGCCACCCAAAGTGCTGCTCCTAATCTCTGAATCTAATTAAACTAGCTCCTCTACACTCTCCATGGGGTCTGTAGGTTCCTTTTTTTTGTGTGCGGAGCAGCTGCCAGCTTACCCTTCATGTCACTCTCTGTATGCTTACCCTTCATGTCACTCTTTGTCTGGCTATGTCGGAAGGATGTATGTCGCCCTCCTGATCGAGTCGACCAGATAGCATAATAGCCTCGTCTAAACATCTCTCAATCATATCTCTGAGAGGATGCCTCGAACAAAGAGTCAGGTGGTAATCGGCTCCCCAGTAACTTTTATGGTTGTGGCAAATCAGCTAGAAGGATGCATAAAATATTACTCTCTACCCATTGTCCTACATCAACCCTAACCTTGCTGGCTACAAAACTGCCCGATCATGGAGGCCATCCTAACTCATCAAACTCTGGCTCCTACTGCTGGCCCACAAGCCATCCGATCATAGAATCATCCTCATTATCAACGAAAGCACTATGGATCGGATCTATATACTTTAGCTCCACCACCTTCTGAATGCACTTCAACCTCAACCTCAGATTGTAGTGAATATATACAACGTTGTTGAGGTACTTCTATGTCAAACAATTCCTCTACTTGCTGTAGATAAGGGCGAGGTGAAGCCATTGTGCTCACAGCCACTTGAGAAGACCGTCTGGAAGAGGATCTGGATAGCTAACCGCTTAAATTTTTTTGCGAACAAACCAAAATAAATCCACTATTCAACTGCAAAATTATTGAAAAAAATTATACATAAGATAGTATCATATTAGTAGCCATCTAACGCCAGATAAATATCCTCCTGATGTGTAATATATCTGGATTCATTGTTTTCTTACTTATGACAGTTGTCGAGACTCCAAAGCTGTCGATGCCCTCTCTAAATAGTTTGGTTCATAAAAAAGAACCGTATTGTAATATGTTAATAATTGAAGATACCAGTTAACTTACACGTCACTTAAGTTAACTTACCTCTTCTACACAAGGGTCGTGATTTTTGGATCAGGCTCCATCTTCTAAACCATATTATGCAAAGCGGCCAAAAGTTCGTCATCTACATTGATTCCAGCTATGGTGTACTGAAACTTCGGGTTCAGATAGTATTTTGCAGATAGAGTTCGTTATTATCTTAGTAAAATTGTACAAGTACAGAAGCAGTCTAATTTTTAATATTCTTGCTTACCTATTAGATTCAAGTACCTATCCATTTAGTAGTCTCACTACCGCTTAATGATGTCAATGTACTTCTAGGCATACGTCGGATCGAGCTTCTTGATCTAAATCTTTGCCCTCTCCATCAAATGATACAAGAAGCCCATCTAGGGATACCTCTTGTTGTCCATGGCCCAGAGCACTTCATACAATGGTCTGATAGCCTTCACTATCTTCTCGATCCATTGCCAAAATATTTGCCTCATCACCAAGTCCTCAACAATGCTCTCTTCAGTATCGGCCCTCGCAAGTCATAGGGTTGTTTTCCTCTCAAAAAAGCTATCAAGTACAATATAGTTGGTAACAAACTTGTAACTCTTGATCTCAAGATCTCTCCCCCGCATACCTTCTCATCAGTAAAATGGCCCATATACGGTTATAAATATATCTGATGATGGTTTGGGCTATCTCCACTGTCTGCTGCACTCTGTGAATCTTCGTAATATCCATCAATATGAGGTCGATACAATGTGCAGCACATGAAGTCCAAAAAATATATGGTCACCGCTCCATCAAGATCTTTTTGGCATCCTTATATTGCGGCTTATTATCAGTGATGACCTGCACGACATTCTTCTTTCCTACTTGATCAATCACCTCCATCAATCTGAGGACATACGTGGCATCGTGCACATAATTGGAAGCATCAACTAACTTATGGAAGAAAGCCTTCGTATCATAATATGTCAAAAAGTTGATAATGCTCCATCTAGTAGGGACGATCCAACCATCACACATCACCACCAATTCATATGTGAGCCCCTTGCTCTTATATGTAGCAATCTACTTCTTTAGGTCCTTATTATTGTCAAAAGGTTCACCGTAGATGTCCTTCAGTTCTAGAGGATCGACACCAGGACCAGTAGCCTGTATGGAGAAAATGATAGACCTATAGTACATATTATCTGCCATATTTGCTGAGATGTGATTGAAGTAGAAGCAAAATCTAATAGCTCATCAAATATCCTTCTTCTCCTTCAGCATTATGTCAAGTGTCAACCTTCCACTGCTTCGAATTCTTGCTAGGGAAGGCATATAGATCTAAATCATAGATGGTGGCTCCTGATGAAATCTCTTCGGATGACTTCTTTTGCTACCAAAAATCTCTAGCATAGATACAATACAGCCACCGCCTCTGTTGACAGCCTCCCTGATTGAGGTCCTCCTGAACTCTGGACCTACTCAGCTGCTCGTAAAACCAAAGCCCGATTCGTAGAGTGAGAGCCTAAATCAAGCTCTACGTTGGCAGCCTCATCCTGCTGCCACTGATCATCTAGGCTCGCCTGAATGGCAACCTAGATTTATACCTCGTTATTTGGAGTAGACACCTCTGACTCTTTAAAGTGATAGAAATGTAGTTCTACCACTGTGCGGTCCACCTCCGCCTTCTTGTCTTCTTTGTTTTTTTGAAATCAGCGAAGTGCTTTTTCATTAGTTGTCGAACCTATTGTGGACATTTTCGACACATAGATACGTTGGAGTAACCACCAGCTAAGTGCAGCTTCAATATGGTTACTTTCTCTCTTGAACTCTATGTTGCACCGGTTGTACTTCCAATGATACCGATCCAAGAGCATTTGCCCATGATGCCAACCAATATCATGCCATAGCTCTCTTCTTTTTTTTTTATGGTTCCAATCCTGCAGATTTATCAAGCATATCATTTTATCAATTATTTAATAATAGCAAAATTTTATTACAATAAACAATTTTTTATCTCAAAAAATATATTTGATTTATCTAATACATAATACTAAGTTTTTATATTTTTTATTTATTTATATATTTTTAATAATTTTTAAATTAAAAAATATATCTAAATACCACAAATTCGAAAAAATATTTTTTACTTCTGAAATATATATTACCTACTAATTTTTCATATTTTTGGATTAAAAATATATATTTTTAGTTATTTTTAAATTAAAAAATAATTTTTAAATATAAATATTTTAGAAAAATAATTTTAGCTCAGATCAATGTAGAACCCAACAATGCATGCTACTTATATTTTTCTAAGCCTGTGGGCATGCATCAAAAACTACTTATTTTTTTTATTTTTTTCAAATTTAGGCCTAGGCCACTGTACGCATGATCGCATCAGAACTTGAATAAATGAAAATCAAAATTTACTAGAGTAACTTGCATGGCCCTAAATATTCTTCTGATTTTATATTTTTAAAAATTTTAAAAATTTTATATTTTTTACTTTTAATCCAAAAATATATTTTTAATTTTTAAAATTTATATATAGTCTAGAAATTAAAAATTTTTATGTCATCATGTAGATCATCCATAGAACTGCGACATATCATAAAATCAAGCCAAAATGAAAAATTTTGGCATGATCTCTTATTTTGCAAATTTCGAACTATTTTTTAGAGCCAAAATAATAGAAAGAATGAGATAGAGGAGAGGATGCACATCTTATTTAGGCCTAGATCTTACTTCAATCGTGCTGAAACGGTGTGATTTTTACTGTGGAGAAAAGAGAGAGATGTTTAGAGAAGTAAAAAAACGTTGGGAAGAGGACATTCTTTTATGAAAAAACAAAGGGGGTGGGGGTCGGTTATGAACTGGCCTGACTCGGTGCGAACTGCACAGTTCGCATCAAGTTCGAACGGAACCAGTCAGTTCCGAATGGTTCTAGCCGGTTCCGGCTGGTGCAAGACCGATCTCGATTTCAATAGTCAAACCGACCCAGTCCCACACTAGGTCAGCTCGGTATGGGCCGAACCGAGCGGCTCGGTATGGGCCGAACCGAGTGGTTCGGTACGATTTCGCCGACCTTGCTCCCATGTATAAAGTTTAAGATGAACTGAACATCAAAATTTTATAGTGTTATCTAGGACTTTTAAGAACATAAAAGAAATACTGATACAACACAAAGGGGAAACCAACAAGTACTCTGACCAACTAGATCATGCCAAGCATCGAAAGCTATAGTAAGCAAAAATTTGATTTGCAGGAAGATTTTCTTATAAATTTTTCATTAGGAATGATATCAAATATTAGTCACATTTTCATATTTGTAATAGAATAATTCTAGTATGTTTTCTTATTATTGAGTCCTATTCCGAGTCATTCTGCATCGGTTTTAATGCCCAAATTAAGGTTAGGGTATCATTTTCTATAAATATGCATGTAATACATTCTAAAGGACAGTTTTTGAGATATTAATAAAATTATTTTCGAGAGAATTTCTTTCACCAAGCAAACAATTCTTCAATCCAGTTTTATTCTATTTGCATGTTGATCTTGAAAGCATAACCTCATCGACCAAATTGCACCTTTTTCCTTTTCAGCTACGTCAAATACTAAAATGCTTTAAATAAAGACAACTCCATGTAACCCACACCAGTCCTCCCTATGTTACCTTGTACCGAATAAATGGAGGAACTAATATCAGGCATATATCAAACTTGCAATGGTAGCTTGACTTAAAAGACCATTCTTAGTTCCTTCAAATCATGATTATTGTTTTAACAAAGTCCTCGCATGCCACAAACCAAATTTTGAAAACATTACCAACTCTTTAGCAATATTTAGCCCACTAGATTCAAAAACCAGAGTTACAAAATATAAAAGATTTTACACTTGTAATATAGATATATTAGACATGCAAAGAGCCTTTTGTGTCATTTACACTGATTTAAATTTTGATGGATCAATCAACAGCATCTTCACGTTATATCATTCATGGGTTGACTATCTTCCTTTTTGGTGTTAACCATCATAAACATTGAATATACTATATACAACTTTCTTCATGTATTATTTCATTTTTTGTAAGACTAAAAGAGGTTTTTTTAAGTGTTTGCATATTCATGAATTTCTACCAAGGTCTGTCGAACCGGGCCGAACCGTCCGGTTCAGGCAGTACCGAACCAACTCGATGCGAAATCAGGTCGATTCGTCATTCATATTTGGTTCCGACCTCTAGGGGCTGAAACCGAATATGAAACTATCTTGGTCAGTGCCGACTCGGTGCAAGCCGGCCATCTTGCACTGAGTCATCCCGGTTTCGAACTGGGTTGGGTGTGGGCCACCTGCCACTACCCTACCGGTTCGGTCCGGGTCTGAACCGTACCGAGCGTCGATCGGTACGGATCCCGATACCGGTTCAGCGGACCTTGATTTCTACAAATTAATATATAAAACTATACCATTTAATCCTACTTTTGAGGTTTTGGAAAAGCCAAACATTGCATTAGTGGCTGTCATAGATTCCAATATTGGTATATCTATGTTGTTCCTTTTCCATCCTCCTAATTCGATATGAATAGGAGAAAGAAGAGTCCATCTAGTTCATTTTGAGGACCAAATGGTGAAACCCCAAACAAAATATCAGCTGCCCAATTGCTCTTTTGATTTAACATGTCTAACAAAATTAGCCAATTCTTAAACAACATAGATTTCTTCACAAGACTCTCTCGGGAACAGATAAACTAGGCATAATCCACAACAATGATCTAATTCTTGAGAACCCTAGGATTGAGAAATTGAAAAACTTGTGACTAAAAAGAATCATAAATGATATGCAAGGTATAGTATAGAATTACCCAAGTATATAGATGATGTAGTCTCACCTGGCAACCCTCGCAAAGAGAAGATTGGTTAACACATCCAGCATAACCTGAAATTGGCGTGATGTCATTGTTGCAGTAATATTAGGAGAGTTGAAAGTCAGCTCTTTTAGTGGTTTAACCTGCATCCACACATAAAGTCAGAATAGGGGAAAAAACTAATTATTTGCTAATTAAGTAGGTTCTAAGTAGGGAGAACTAGATATAGTCAATTTTCATGCATGAGAAGTTTGACAGAACTACTTGAGCGTACCTTCAACTCTGGAGTCCCACCTTTGTGTCTTGTATAGCGGAAATACATTTCACAAGGCATAAATACCCTCTCAAGTAAAGCACCAGTTCGCTTTACTTTTGGTGAGCTCCTAAGAATTTTGGGTAACCACTGAACTCCAGCTCCTGGGTCAACATCAGTTGGTGCTACATGAGCTTGAACATTCTCTAGCATCACGGAGAGCTCCACGCGATGCCACATCATTTCAGGTTCAGCCACAGGAATGGATACATTGCTAGTACATAGGGCTTGTTCAATCATCTCATAACCAACATGAAGAACAGAATGAAATGAACGAGCCAGGACACGACCGCTAGCAGCAGCTAGTAGAAACCTACCCTGATATATAAGTATGAAAGAATTCAATTCTTAGATAATGAGAAGAGAAATTCACCAATTTTAGTTAAGAGATATTCATTATATAAAAAGGATGGAATTATATAACAATAATATGTAGAGGTTTTCCTTTAGAAATTGAAGAAACAAAAAAAAAAATATTATTATCAATACTGCTAATTTATTTGCTGTATCATAATATTTTCATCATTCTTCAAAACTATTTTCCTGTCAAAAATGGGTCCTTTATGAAGCAACACACTATTGTGAAAACCTTATGGAATGATTGGACTATTTGGCCATTTTTCTTATTATCAATTTTGTTATCAACTGGCATGTAAAAAAAAAAAAGTAAAGTTTGGATCTAGTCTCAAATTTGAGCAGATTTAAAAGAATCTTCAAAATTTCAATGTAAAAAAAAAATGACATTTTTTTTATTATCGTGGTTAATGATGACAAAGTTTTTGTAAGTACAATATTATGTACTGCATCAAAATATCGTGATTGTTGAGGGGAGATCTAAAATCTTTGGGCTCATTGAGTTTCAAGGTTTGGAGGTTTCAGCATTTTTGGTTCATATTAGGAGTTTTGGCTACAAAAATTGAAACATTAGGGATGTAATAGAAAAGTAAAATATGACAAGAAAACAAATATGACACAATTTAGAGTATTTCACTTTGTTTGGGATGATTGGAAATATAAGTTTTGTCTTTCTGGAATGGAAGTCAGATATGATTAGGGTTTACTAATTATGTTAGCATCATTTTAAAGAGTAATATGATATATAATTGTTTCACAGAGTCTAATTAAAACTATGTAAAACTGTAAACATTTGCAAGAGTTAAATATACATATAAAAATTTCATAGTGATATAGCTTGTTATGATGATTACCAGTACCTTAGGAGACCAAGAAACTATATCTGTAGTTCTGTACTGTAACTTTATAAGTGTGAAATATGACTATAATTAGATATAACTCATCTAACTGTTTGTAGGATTGAGGACAGTATCAAAAATATAAGCTCAAGCCATATGAATCTACTCTTGGCAATGGATAGGCACAAGAACAGTCATTTCTCTTTTCTTCTTTACCATTTTCTGAGCTTTCAATCAACAATTTGCATTATTGGTCAATTAATTCCTCTAAATTTGTATATTAGGATCTACAAACATCAAATGTATTGCATATACATCCCACAATTTAAATTAAGTAAACTATTGAAATAATCATTCCTATTTATCCCTTTTGGTGAACAACTTTACATCTCTTAACTAGAAGCTTTGTCAACTAACTATGAAATCTGGATTTTGGATTCCTTGAAGTGTGCACCAAATGTTTCATCCAAGGTTCGCCCTCTTAGACTGGACTCCTTACCAGTACCATCCTATTATAGTATCAGTACACAGTACAGTACAATACGAGATAGCGAGGCATACTGAATGTCGGTACGGTACAAGACTGCATCGGTTCAATACTGGTATGGTACGGTCCAACCGGTACGGTCCCGACCAGTATGCAAAACCTAGGTTTCATCTTTCCCTATTTTGTTAGACCTAAAGGGTAGCTACTGGAGCTTTCTAAGCATATAAGAAACAACAGAAGGGGTGAATCATGATGAAGGGAATAAGGGGGAGAGACACTTAAATTTATCTCTCCCATAGCTAAAAGACAAACAAGGATATATAGGTTATTTTAAACTTTGGTTGAGTTACGCAAGCAGAAAGCATAATTTGTCTTGTAGAGTAAATTTTAGGGACTAATTAAAAAATCAAAAAAAGAAATGAGACAAAAAGCCAACCAATGATTATATAGCGTTCATGTCCACTGTCAGCTTAGTTCAGCTAAAACCTTTCAAAACCATCGAAACTGACCACAAATGACTAAAGACCAGCCAAGAGTTGCTTTTGTCTCCATCCTGGCCAATCTTGACTTGTGGAACGTTATTGGGTACACATTGTTTCTCACCTAACTAATTAGTTAGGAGATATTATGTAGATGTTTGTGGAAGTCTTATCACCAAACCAATTCATTATTTTGTAAAAATCAGCAGAATATATGACACAAATTTTGTATTATGCGAAAGAATTTAAACACAGCAAAGTTGATCTTCAAATTTATAACAGAAGGTGGTCAATAAGGAGAACATCTGTAAAGACAGAAACATGCTCATCGAAAATTTGTTTTGGTTGATATAGTTCAATCTTGGGCATAACCAATACTTTTCTCTATTTTAAGAGGGTATAATAAGATCACAATATAATTATGGTGAAATTCTGATTGATACTAATGATTTTATCGAGGCCTTTGATGGGATCTTTCATAAATATTGTGTTCAATGTATGCTGAACCGGTATCAGTAGGCGTAGCAATTGCCTACCAGACTAGTTCGAGACCGGTTTGGGACCAGTTCGGGACCGGTTTGGACCAATTCGTACTGGTGCTGAATCGGTCTGCATAACACATGCGGGCGTGCTGCCCAAGCATGGGTACCAGTGCAAACCGATCTGATTCACACCGGTATAAGGCGGTATCGGGCTTGTACCGGTCCAGTTCGCACCGGTACGCCTCCGTACCGTTGGTTCCGACCCCATACCGAAACCGTTTTCCACCGCCGTACCAGACCGGTTAGGGACCGGCCCAGTCCGTTACATGCTGAACCGGCCAGTGCGTGCCAGTTCAGCATACCATGATTGTGTTATTATAACTTAAGTCATATATGGGCTGATTGGATCCCATTAGATGGATCAGGTCCACTTTACCTTTAATTAGAGGAAAATATGTCCACATCTTCAGATTAAGGAGATCATCAAAACAGCAAGACCAAAGGGAAAAATAACACCAAAATCTGCTTAACAATTGCTTCATCTACTAGATAAAACTAAGGCATGATGTTGCATCATCATTCACGTATATATTACAAATCTTAGGTGCAGAAATAATATACTCACATTAGCTTCTTCTGAGTGCAGATTGAATTGAGGTTGAATAACATTAACCATGAACTGGCGTGTCCCTTCCTCTTCTGAGTCGTCAACATATCCATGCCTTGCTGGTGAATAACTAATTGAAAATTAATTTTCTGAACACTAAGCATATATCTTATGAAAGCAACTCTAGAAGTTGATTTGTCAAGAAAGCAAAGAAAATGACTAGTACAAGGCAGCAGCAGTTTGTGTTGTTATGTACTAAATCAAAGAATACAGGCACTACTATACAAGTCCAGAGCTAACTATGAACTCTTGAAACATATGAAAATCAATATCAAACTAATGTACCAAGAAATATAAAATAAAGAGTTATTAACCAACGCACCAACTGCACTTGAGGATGAATTACCCATTTTTGGAGAATGAGATGAATTATTGACAGGCTGAGGTGAATAGGAACTTGCACAATTGGATGCAGAAGGACAAGATTTTGAGCTATCATCGAGAGGCATTTGAGTCCCATCAATTACTTGTCCCTCAAGCAACTTTCTTTGTGCATATTGCCGAGAGGGAGAAGGTTTTGGAGGCTCAAATGCTTTTGATAAACCACCAGCCAAGGACAAAACTGCATCTCTATTTTCTAAATTCCACAAAATCTTAAGGCCATAAACAAATACACGCTGGCAATTATCAGCAATTACCACATTATATCCGTCATCATCACTCATATGGTCACCTTCACTACCATTATCAAACTCAGACTTTACATGAGTCATCTCAGTACTCTTCCTGCCAGCTTCTTGCCATTCTGATAACCTTGTGGAATCAGCCTTCGGAGCTTGTCTTCGTATAGTGAAATAGTCAGAATATAAAAGAAAGCCATCATCTCGTGTTTTTTCTGTGCAACCTGTCACATAATTCCATTTTTCGCTACTGAACTTATCTGCTTTCACAGTTTGAGAAGATTTATTACTAGTTCGAATATCTTGACCTCCAGGTATTCCAACATTTCGGTTTAAATATGCCTTCAGCAGATGCAGGTCAAGACCCTGGTAAACAAGATCAAGAGGTTCGCGCTTGCAATCAAAAGTATACTTCTGCTTACCACGACTAAAATAAAGTTCCAGTTTCAACTTTGTCATTCTAACTGTCACACCCTTAGCAGGATCATCATGCCGTAAAGGCATAAAATTAATGCAAGTGGGTGAAGCATCAATGCGGAGAAAAAACTCAGTCATGACTTTGTCTAATGACAAGTTACCTGATCTGGCAACTCTTGGAACACCAAAACGTGGCCACCGAGAGAAAGATCTTAATTTTTGAGGAGGAAGATAATATAGATTCCACCAATTAATTAACCAAAAAAGGTCATGGGCACCAAGGTTTATGGTTGGGGAATCAGGTGAAGTACAATCCAACTTTTGAGAAGAGACCAACACAGAACCATCTAGTGTTTTAATGTCTTCCATGCTAGAAGATGAAGATAGCTGGTCAGCTAGAAGAAGAGAGGATTTAAGTGAAAAGTTCCACTTAAGTGATAGAGAGGTTGAGCGGAATGGATCATAAACTTTCCCATGTGGTTCCCCTTCTACAGGAAGTGCATGCAGATAATGGTTAAGGGGATTCCCAGACTCACATCCCCACTCCATGAAAACTTCAACAGAGAAAGCAGGACAATATAGTAAAGGTTCAGAGACATGACATGGAGGCTTTAAACTGCAATTCTTTGTCAGACTCTCTATACTAGAAACATAAATCTTAAATTCCTTCATAGAAAGACATACATGACCATCTCGTTGCTGAATCTCCATGTAACCAGAAATTATTTCTGCTCTATCCAGCTGCTCATACGGGTTAGTTGTCCCAAGCAGATACCATTTAGTCTCCACGAAACATAAACTAGCTTTCCCGTGAATGTAGTACCTCATATCATCCCACCATGGTAAGCTGCGTTCCTTTTTAGGAGGTTGAGCTTCATTTAGTGAACTTGGATCATGCCTAGTGCCCAGATTGACCCTACGAAGAGCTACGGTAAATGCATAGCTTATATCCGCCAAAACTGGTTCATATCCCACTCCGAATGAAACTTCCCCTTTATGAAAATACAAAGGCAAATCATAGTAAGTTTTCATCGGTGGAGTTGTGCCACTAGCTGACCGTAACATTCGCACTCTCCACCATCTTCCAACGAAAACATCTTGCTGCATTTGGGGCTGGAAACAAGTTGCCTGAAACCAAGAGAAGATTCACTGTCATGTACCCATAACAACACACAGAAAAAACGCTGCTTCCAATTGCATATCTACAGCAACTGCCAAAGGATCTGTTATGAAGTTTTACATGGTTAGAAAAGATGGTGCCGGGCTGCCGGCTATACCAATTTATACCCAGATTCTGAAATGAAATATTCATATCCAGTCTCAAAACAATGCACTGCCTTCAACTTCAAACTAGATCTAATGCAGTTGGATAATCCAAAACTAAATGTTGTCTAATAGTAAATACAAATGTATCTTCCAGATTGTAAGTTAGTTGATAAATTAAAACTCATTGATGGCACCAAGCAAACAGGGTATAATACAGCATATCTGAAAATTGCACATGTTCCTTCAAATTTGAAAAAACAGTAAAATACACCTAATACCCATTCAGGTCAAGGTCCCCATGAGACATAAGTCATATAAAAAGACCTATAAGTCATAAAGCAGTTTCTGGTCTTGTTTCAACTCACTAATAATGAAATCGAAGAAAATATACTGAGGAAAGAGAAAAGAGAAAAATTGGACTAGCACGATTTTTCATACGTAAAATACTTCAATGTATTTTGCTATGCTCTATTTAATAGAACAAAAGACAGAATAAATTCTCTCTAAGGTAAAGCTTGGAAAAACAAACAGCATTGAGCCTGACCTGTTGAGCAAGCACAACACGTCCTTGACATTTACCAGCAGTTCCAGAAAAGAGTGGAAATGAATAGTTTCGTATCTTTGCAACCAATGACCCTGCATTTAAAACGATATCACTACCATACATCCGGGAGAATGGTATTTCATTGTCTGAGCAGACAGGGTCAGTCTTTCTAATGAAATCAACCATTCCAGCATCACCTCCATCGATCCTTGTAAGAGTGACATCTAATTCTGTAGCACAAAGTGATAGCAGTGAAGATCTATTCATACTTGATTTAAATCCAGACTGAAAACCTGTTATGCATGCGCCGGACCCTTCTGAGATCACCATTTTTTGACATGCCAGATAATAAGACCGAAATGCCTCCTTATAGATTTCTTCTTGAAAATTTTGAGCAGATGACATATCAGATGCATCAATCTCAATTCCATTATAACGGATCTTCTTTTCAGAATTGTGTGCATTTGGTTCAGCATTTTCTGAAATCTGATTACTTTCGGATACATACTCATCAAGAAACTTTGACCTCACAATAGTGTTGCAAACTTCATTCTTCATCAACTGGTAATGTTCATCAAGCCAGCCTTGTATGGGTTCCTCCTCGATATCTGCTGTAAGTCTGCGTATGATAAATCTGACAGTTCCAAACTTTGTTGACTTAGTTTTAGATTTTCTTGTGCTACTCTTCTTGACAGGAAATATCAAATTTGTTTTAGCAGCAGCAATAAGCTTCAAGCCTCGCAGTGTATCCTCAACAGCATCATCAACAGCACGTAACTGCAACCTGTAAGGCATGCAAATATGAACATCAGGGCTCCGAATTGCCCAATCCCATGAGATTGCAGACTGTATTTTGGAATCAGGCAGATTGCTCTTAGATACTGGAACACGGGAAATTTGCATGCGACTACTTTTAAAAACTCTGGCTTCATTAAAACTAAGCATGATTCCTTCAAGTAGCACACCTATTCTCGCATTCTCAGAGAAGATAGACTGCACATGAATTATTGCTTCGACACCATCTGCAAGTTCAGCAGATACTTTTAACATTTCCAAATCAATGGCAAAAACTGATTCTTTTTTCTTGCGTTGCTTTTCAGTTTGTACTTGATCCATGATTACTTCTTTTCCCGGTACCTTATTCAAATCAATGGATTCTTCCTTCTTATCATTATCAGAACTTTCAAGCCTGTTACTATATAGCAGTGATCTCAAACATGTAACTAATTCAAGTAGTGCCAAATGCGGATCAGGTTCCCATCTGACTGATATATCAGTGACATTGAAGAACGAACACACAGCAACATCGTTAACTCCACCAGAACGGCGTACAAACTTTGCCTTCTGCATATCAAGTAGAGTCACTTTTGTTCCGGCTCTATTTTCTTCCGGATATTCGTGATAGACTGATCGAGCTCGCTCCAATTCAGTCTGCATAGAATGCTTTTCCTTGTTCAAGCATAGTCTAAGACGAATAATATCAAGAGATGTGGAGAATTTCAGATGCTTATAACCACTGGGGCTAGTGGATATTATGCTTGCTGTCCGTGGCGTGCCATCTGCAGAGACACTGATTAGTACTTCACCACCTTGTGAACCAAAATTTACACGCTTGGGATCTGCAACAGTCATATCTTCCATACTCACATTCCCACAATAAATTATAGAGAACTTTTCAAGACTCAGTTTTAAAATTTGTGTCCCTTTTGCAGTTTTCTTGCGACATATATGCCCAACTTTGTTCTGTGGAGCTCTTTTACCAGGAGATAAACTTTTTAATAATGTTTTAAAGGACATCAAGGTCACTATAAGAGACTCAACATGCTGAAAGCAAAAGTATATTCCCATATCAGTTATGTTGATGGAAAATACTAGTTTCCGCCGATTGGGGTCATGTTCATCATATTTCTCCATGTCCTTTTGTCCCCAATCAAGACTCACCCGTGCAATGTCAACAAAGGAGCCCAAATTAACTTCAACACCATATAAGCTTTCCTTCAAGGATTCTTGACACTTATCTACCAAGTTCAAATGTAATTTACCAAGTTCCGCGTGTAATTGAATTCCCTTCCTTTCTATATTATTGGCAAGTAGATGACAAGACTGTAAGCATGCCTGCATCAAGGTATTTCGTCAAATTAAATCATATAAGTTTAGCAGGAGAATATGCATTGATGCTTCATGATTTATTTTTCACTTTAGGGAGTCAAAAAGGAAGTGCTTTAAAAGTTTCCATGCATGGGACATGTTACATAAACATTATTTTTTAAAAAGAAACTGAGCTACAGTAACAGGTAACAGATCAACTGAAACAGAAGAATCTAGAACAATCAAGATGCATTCCTGGCAGGAAGAGTTGATGCTGTTAATCTAAAATAAACAAAAAAAAAGTGTTAGAAAAAGGTTGCAAAGTATCATCTTGGTTGAGTGTGAGCATAGGAGAATCTTAGGAAGCAATGAACACCTAAGGTTGAAGGTTTTTGCAAATGAAATCATGATGTTCTAATTGGAAAGCAAAGCAACGTGATAAAGAACAGAATGCCCTGTTAACATAGATCCAAACTATGAACAAATATAAAAAAGAAATAGTTGTTACACATGAAGGAGCTTAATTCACATCTGATCCATGTACCCAAATTCCATAACATCATTTTTTTCAATTAAATAATAAACTAATTGTTATAGTACAAGAAAAACAAAAGGATAAAAACAGAAAATAACAAGTTCCAGGGAAAAAATGTAGCCTCCCAAGTGGTGCTTACATATTACTAGTCAAAGTACCTAGAAATCATTTAGTGAGAATATTTTGTGGCTGGATGATTAAGTGTCATTTTGTATAATGGTGAATATAATGTTCTTGCAGAAGCACCAAAACAGAGAGTGAGCACGAGCAAGATTTCAAATTGTGAGAGATATTTGGTCTATCAGGCTCAAAATACATCTTTCTCATATAAATTGAATGTTTCTCCAACATTTCCAGATTTTCTCACCACATTCAATTGGCAAATCAATCACTAAGCATTACTCAGCTCATACCCGATGTCAACCACTAAGATGATTTTGGCAAAAATATTGGCCTTAAAAGAGCATCGATTTTTACCAGTATATCAAAATGAACATGCTTATAGTAAAAGATAACTTACCTGGTATAGTGGCAATTCATCAACACTGTAAAGCATGATAGCCATCTGTGGGGTGGAGACTGTACATGTCCATATGATAGCCTTTGTGTTGTCTGCTGGCGAACTTTCTTGTTGAGAAGTCTCCTCATGAAGAACCATCCGCTTCTTTTTAGCCAAGTGAAGAGAAATCAAGGGCTTTAATCTGCTCGTAATAATGTTGCATTGAGATCCTCCAAGCTTGACATGAATCTCAGTTCCTATTGGTAAAGGTGGCTGAAGCAAATGCATCGCATGTTATGCATAAACAAAATTGCATAAATAATTGAGGTCTAAAGAACACCTTAGTACTAATATTTCAGGAAAATAAAATGACAAAGCATCATATATAAGTACATAACAGCGTGAGAAATGCTAGAATAATTCTTTCAAAAGGAAGCAAGGTCAAAGAATAGTCTATACCATTTTGGAATAAAGCTTATGATAGGGGCTTTAAAAGAAACTAGATTTTTTTACCAAGGTTGTCAGCACCCAAGATAATATTTTGCGGCTACTTCTATCCAAGTTTGCAGTCTAGGTATCAGACCCCGTACAGGTACCCAACTGATACATCCCTACCAAGCAAGGTCTGCTGTATTGGAATTGGCACCCATATCGGTAGGCCAGAGGTACACTATGGTATGCCCTCGTGTCGTGCCACTCCGGCGTGAACCGACAAGGAAACCGGCAAGGGAGGGGGAGAGGAAGAAGAAAAGAGGAAAAGAAAGAGAGAGGGAGGGAGAGAGGGAGGAAAGGAAGAGGGACCAAAGGAGGGAGAGAGCAGGAGAGCACGGCGGGGAGAGAGAGAGGCAAAGGGAGAAGAGGGAGAAGGAAAGAGAGGAAAATAGACAGAGATAGAGGGAGAAAGGGAGAGGGCAGCGGTGAGTGGCGGCCACCGGAATAGGGTCGAGAGGGGGAGAAGGAGGGCCAAGCACATGCCCGACCTCGGTCGAGCATGCCCATTCTCGGTCGAGCTCACCGCGCTACCACGCATGCCTAACCTCAGCCGAGCACGACCAGCCTCGGCTGAGCTTACCGCGCGCCCACGCATTCCCAACTTCGCCAAAACTAACCTCGCCAAGCACATGCCTGACCTCGGCCGAAAACGCCCAGCCTCGACCGAGCTCACCACGCACCCACACATGCCCAGTCGCGGCCGTGCAATGCCCAGCCTTGGCCGAGCTCACCTTGCGCCGCCCTGCCATGCCCTGACACCCGACAGTCGCACCCCCTGTCGTGCCAGACGCCTCTGCCGTACGCCCCAGTGCCGCCTACGTACCAGACGCCCTGCCAGATGCCTCTGCCATACGCCCCAGCCCTGCCAGCGTCCTAACAGCGCCAGCAGCGCCCTGCCACAGCGCCAGCAGCCTGCCAGCCGCAGGCCTTGGCCAGCTAAGGCCTTGACCGACCTAGACCAAGCCTTGGCCAACCTAGGCCATTGTCCATTAAGTGTTTATCCCCCATGAAGAGCCTATAAATATGCATGGGGAGAGCTTGGGAGGACATCTTTTTTGTCATCTAGAGAGTTCATGTATTTCGGCCTAAGGGCTTTGGAGAGCTTTGCTCTATTATAATCAGTCCTAGAGTGTCTCTAAGGACTTGGGCTAGTGAGAACCCATCATAGTTCCACTAGATTGTTTTTGTAATCTTGTCTTTGGGAATATAATCAACGATCAAGCGTTCCTCTACATTTCTTGAGTTCCATACTTGTGGTCTTTGGTTGTTTCCATCAAACCAAGGGTCGGGCCAAGCTGCAACCAGTAGACCCGCCTCTTGAATCCCACGAACGCTTAAGCACCCGAACACCTTCTGGCGTTACCCGCATCGGCCCGAATCGACCAACTTCACGGTGCGCACAAGGAGCGCGGGACATAGAGTGGTGTGGAGGCTTCCGGGCCGAAAGCCACCCTCCATCAAAACCGCACCCACGAGCATTGGGAATTGCGCGGGCGCGTTACCACAGCAGCCCAAGTCGGTTCGGCGTACCCTACATCTATCAAAACTCACAAGTCACAACCATAGAAACTAATATAATATTTAAAGATCATTCCACTAACTTTTTTCAAAAAAAATTCCACCCAAACTTGAGGAACTACTCAACTTTCCTTAGACTTCAAAGCTACATCTGCATGATCCTCCATTCAACTTAGCATATTTGTTTAGCTTCTTTGTCTTGTGGGTCCAATCTCTCAGAAAGTACAAGCATTTCTCTCATCCCATGTCTGCAAATCAACCCATGTAGAGCCAAATTGCCAGCCTCTGTATGACTTAAAACCTTTTCACAGAATGCTTGAACTTTAACAATAAGCAAGCCAATTCAAATAGTTGGAAGGATGCTTGATCATGTTTTCCTAATTACAAAATGACAGCTACTTGCAGAAGACAAGAACACCTTCAACAGAAAACACAGTTGCCAGCTTCTCCCCATGCATAAACTAAGTCTTCTAATAGCTACTTGCCATAATACATGAGCAAATCCCTGGGAATACATAAATCTACATGAATGGTTCATCCACCCTATATAAACCAGCACAATTAGCCTTCATCTTTTCATTCCTAAATCTACCAGATGCCATGCTGATCTGGTAGGAATCTTTTAATGCTTTTTTAGATTTCCAACAAACTCTGCCTGGGCCATTGTCTATTGGGAAGCCTCTCTCCTAATTAAGTCCCAACGCCTACCATGGCCATTGTCTATTGCCACTTCTGTTAACTTCCAATAACTCCCATTAGATATGAACACCAATCACCTCTTATATAAGATCCTCAATCAACAAAAAAGTGCTTCACAACAATGTCTCAGTTTGATCTCCATGTATTCCAATTTGCTCATTTCTGGTTTCAACATTCAACAACTTTAGAAGTTAGAACCAAAAGTAAATAACCAGAATAAGTTAATTATGAGCAGAAAAACTTAACAGCCCTGCCAGAGCAGGCATCCACACATGACATTGCATGTGCATACATTTAAACAATCAAGGAAACAGCAATAGAGACGATGCCATCTCTTATGCAAGCATACTGACTTCCTATTTGAGCACTGATCTGCCAACAATGTTGCCTCCCAAACACAGATCCTCTTATGTATGGCATCATACATAGGTAACAGCTTTTCTATGGTATAACACATAAGGCTACGCAAAATGGCTAAGCAAGGGAAAAATCAAAAATTAGTGGTAGATCTGGTGACCAGGAAGAAAATTCTATGGTATTTGGAAGATTATGTTATGCCAGAAAGCATACATAAGCATTCTTGAATCTCGGGTGTCGATTTGATAATTTGACAAGAATATACAACAAGGTCAAATGCTAAATCATAATATGGCAAGATGAAGAACTCACTTGCATTGGAATGTCAATAGAAGCCATAACTGCAACTTTTAGGATCTCCAACACAGACACAGAACCTCCTCTGAGGACCTGCAAATGAATATACAAAGGGGAACAAAATTAAATGCATCAATTTGAAGGAGAGTTTTCCGAGCAAAATAATCTTATCAAACAATAACTTACATGAATTTCACTGAAATTCATTTGAAGATAAATATGATTTATCACTTCTCCAGAATCCTCATATCTTTGGGATTTAGTACTTCTAAGATCAATTCCCATAACACTGTTGTTAACAGAAAAGTCTTGGCCACAGTGCAGAAACTTCACATCTAGCTTTGGCATATTGAAGCTAACCTTCCAGAGAATAAATAAATCTTGTCAGATGATATGGTCAAAGAACTATCATGTCAACTTCCACTCATATGGTCAACTAACACTTATGAAGTACAACTATCAATCAGAAAATATTTTATAGAATCACCAACACATAATTAAGCAAGGAGTAGAAGCACCAAATAAGCCCCAGAGAAATTGTAACATAAACCATAAAAGTTAAAGCATCTTGTAATAATAATAAGACTTTAAAAACAATCATTTCAGTCTGCCAATGCTGTATTTGATTAAATAAAAGCATAGTAAATGTTAAAAAAAAATACCATATTAAATAAAAAGTTGCTTCCTAAATCCTAACTACTCTATGGTTGAGAGAGGCTACTTTAACTACAGTGAAATTACAGCGAAAATTACATAATTATCTTGCTTACAATGTATTGCGAGAGATATTTGTATAATGTTTTATTTTTCACCCTTCTGTAATAGCATGGTTTGTAATAAATTAAAGTGTTTCCAATGAACATCATTACCAAGGCAGCACAAGTCATACTTCGGTTCAACTTCATGTTTTTAATTGTAACATTCCTAGGACATGATCATGCATCAATAACATCTTCAGAGTACTCTAGTTAGCAGACGATAACACATCTACATTAGTTATAAATATAGTGAACATAAATATATGGCTGATGCCCATCATGTTATAGTACTAACTTGTCAATTACAGGTTCCCATTAAGTTACAGAATAAAATTTGGTTCCAACTTAGAGGATTAACATAAACGCAAACACATAAGATGGAATAAGGAACATTTGTTCAGGTTAGGGAAAAGAAATTAAATTATCAAAATTATATAATGGAGTAGACAACATTTGTTGGGCATTAGGAAAAACAAGTATATTAAATGGATATATGAATCAATATTGGCATGCAGCCTATGAAGTTCCATGCCATAAGGCACATATTGTGCCATCACTGGACCAGCACGTGGCACAGCTGCATTACCAGCCCTCCATGAGTTGGGGGAAGTGCGGAACCAGTAGTGCCCATGAGTCTATGTTTGAAGCACTAGTATAGCACAGCACATGCAGTGCTATTGCCAGGCTGGCACAGAACTGGCATGTGGCATCCAAAACCTTGTTTGAAATCAAAAAGGGCATGCATTAAGAATTCGAAACCAGTTTTAGGACTTGGGACCAATTGTGGAAAGCATCTGAGTTCCATATACACCAAGCTTATCAGAAGAGTCATATTTTTATGTTGTTATCTTTTCATACTTGAACAAAGATTTTAAAAATGTTGACATTCAATACAAGGATGGAAATCTAATTGAAAGATTAGTACCATGGAGTACAATGAATATTTTCAAGGAAGGGAATGTTAATTCATCTGTTGTCATATAGACCTACTTCAAATACATGGAAGTTACGAAAGAGAAGTTAAGGGCCACACTTCCAAAAGACAGACAAAAGTTTAGGTTCAAAATTTTGACATGTAGCTTGCTTGAATTGAAAATGAATAATCAAAGGAAGATACAGGGCAGCAAGAAAAAGAGTTGGACAAATTCGGATTTATCAAAATTTCCATAGGAGGAATGTTTGGTTTTGTACCAAACTCTAGATGCTCCATAAAAAACACCTAAAGGAAGGGTATTACCCTGATGACAATAAAACAGTATCTTAATAATACAATGCTCAATCAGCCAAAACTCTATATTATGATCATTATAGGTGGACCATGCAACAAAATAAAATCCAAGGTTTCCATAGAGCTATTTGGATAGCAACTAACCAAGATTATATGGCTCAGGAATATTGAGTTATACATATTGACCTCAATGCTTGAATATTAAAATGGTGCCAAGTGTGTTGAGCGTGATCTGGACATGGATATTCATCATATACTCAGTTTCCATGTCAACATGATAAAGATACAATTCATCAAGGAAGAAAAACACCAATAGTTTCATCAACATTAGCACTAAACTAATTTCAATTTTAATGGAAAATTAGTACATGGTCATATAAAAAGCAAAAGCTAGAAATTTCTTTCATCCACATCTAAAAATCAAACCATGAAACTAAGGATGTTGCTTTGGATGGTCATTATGTTGAGAATTGATAATGTTCCACCACTCAGAGAATATACATTTGATTAAATCAATGACCTAGTTTCGTATATCTCGTACTTCATTTTTAAGATATTAAGCTAATTTAAATTCAAGGATCGATCATGCATTGCCTAGAGCTAATGAAACTTGAGCACTGCCAGGAGTAGAAGATAATGAATTCTTCTAGTTTTCCTTCGCATGAAAAATCTGAAAGCAATTCATCATAAAATACAAAGAACAAAACCAATGAAGACCATAGCAAATTAGCAAACTGAGGATTTCTTTGGTACGAATTACTAGTTTAGGATTAGCTGGTAGAATAGATTGACGAGGAAACCTAGGTGAGCATGAAGTTGTTTTTGGAATGGTATCATAGTAGAGCACAAGTTGTTCTAACAGATACAAAATAAGGTATTAATGAGGTTGATTAATCCGTTTATTTATGTTAATTTAGATGCTATTTAATTGGCACAAGATGTTTCATAAGGTATGATTCCTATGATCCATGAGGACATTATAGGAAATTCTGCCGATTGCTTTAGGCAATCGAGGAAGAAAAAAGGTTCTGGATATTGTTCCTTAAATCTGTCAAAGCTATGGACATAGTTAGCGCTGCCAACTGTACATAATGGCTATAAGATGGGGCTAACTTTCATAGTTTCCAGAATCATGACTCCATAACACTTCGTGATATCAGGATACATTGACAGGTTCACCTGACAAAACATTAATTTGAAACCATATTGTCAAGATAGATTGTCTTCGCAATCTGTTATTTCTCTGCATGTCCGCTAACCTAAGAGATCTTTGTGGAATCCCCTATCTCATAGTCACTTTAGTGCAAGGTTTCAAATACTGCCATAACAGGACAGTACAAACAGTACCATACCATTCTGGCAGGTTTCTAGCATTGGCACAAGATATATCGGTACGGGATGCAGTTTTGTACCATGTGTCCGTACCCAATATCATACCGTTCCGGCCAAAAACTGGTATATGAGGTCCGACACCAATATTTAAAACCTTGCTTAAGTAGCTAGGCTATGCAAACCTATTGTTTCAATTTTTGGTTTATGTCAGTTCATGCAAGCAAGCAAATTTCTTGTCAAGACAATAACATCACACAGCATTGGTTTTCATTGAGCCTAGTTAAATATTTTCTAATACTTTTAAATCCTTTTATTTTTTATTTTGGCACGAAGCAGCATATATGCTTATAAAGCACATACCATGCCGAAGGTATACTGGCCCAACCATTGGCACCAACATTTAAAACTGCATAGATTATATAGAAGGTTAGCTCGTAGATGCTAATTGGATGTGCATATGTTATAGTGAGAACATGTAGGATGCCCAACAAAGGACCCACAATCCAACAAAGGAGAACAACTATTTGGGTGATGAAGATTAATCGGATATTTACATCCCACTAAAGTTTAATAAAAGAGTTCTGATGTACTTGTTCTTGTGACAAGATCATAGAAATATAGCACATTGATTAGCTTGTGAAATGTATTATTAGAAAGTATCAAAACATAGGGCCCATGGATGCATGTTTTGGTTATAAGTTCAAGTGTTCAACACATAACCTCACGGTCCTAAGGACCGGAATGAGTTGGTGATAATAATGGAGGGCCATTTGCTTAAGTGGTTGCACTATCACATAGAGGGACTTAAATCTCAAGATGTTTCGGATCTAAGGAAGCTTGCTGTTGCAACATTTTTCTCAAGTCAATCAAAAGTCAAAACTAAGGTGTTAGGGTCCCCTAAGATGTGATAATCCAAGTAGCTAAAGGTTATGTAGTGGTACATTGCAAACCTAATAGCCTAATAACCTTTTGCTAGAATGACCTATCCAACCTACCTTTGTGATCCCATTTGCTTAAGATACGATCCAGCTTCTTCTGGAACTATTTGTGACAAGGTCTACTGTACTGCCCTGTACCGTTCGATACGGGCATATTGTACCATACCGAGAGAAAACCAGTACGAAACACACCTTCAAGTCGATAAAAGCCCCATACCGCCCTATATCAAGGCGTACTAAGGTGCGTACCAGTCCGTACTGAGACATGCCGAAATAAAAATTGAGAAAAATAGTTACAGAGCTATTTTGGCATAGAAGTATACCACACCATACCGTACCAAACTGATAAAATACTAATACAGCAACCGGTACCGAGATTGTGAACCATGGTTTGTGAACTTAAGGACCCTAGGGTGCAACTATTGGCCCAAATTTATTGTTGACACATATTTAGAGGCATACAAGCTACTCTCTATAAAAATTTAGTGTCCATTCATCCAGTTTTGATGCGATCATGCGCAAGTAGCCTAGGCCAAAATTTGAAAAAAATTGAGAAATAAGTAGCCTTTGATGCATGTCCGAGGGTCTAGAAAAATATATATAGCATCCATTGTTGGGTTCTACATTGTTGGGCCTATGTCAGATGTTTGTCAATCCCAAGTAGAAGGAAAGTAGATATGCAAAGGCCGGCACTGAAAGGAGCAGTGTCGAGGACTTGGTGACAAGGCAAACATTCTGGCAGCAGGCCACTACAATAGTAAAGGCAATCAGACCGTGGACAGTGAGAGATACCCCAAATGGACTTCCTGTATCATATAATAGAGAGGGCAAAGACAGATCATCAAGGCAGATCCGACACATGCCCAAGAGTGCATCGACATCATTGAGCAGCGATGGGACTACTAGATGGGTAGGAACTTGCATCTAGCAGGTATCAAGAACATTGAAAATTAGACTGCTCCTATACTTATATAATTTTACTAAGATAATAACGAACTTTATGTGCAGCATACTACCTGAACCCTCAGTTACTATAAAGTATGCCTGGAATCGATATAGATGACAAACTTTTGACTGCTCTCCTAATGTGATTTACAAGATAGAGCCAAATTCAGAAGTCGCGGCCCTATGTCTAGAAGAGATAAGTGAACTTAAGTGGCATGTGTTAGTTAACTGGTATATTCTATTATTAACATAGCACAATATGATTCTTTTTCATAAACCAAAATATTTAGAGAGAGCAACGACAGCTTTGGAGTATCTGCAGTTGTCGTAAGTAAGAAATATATGAATCCAAATATGTTACACATCAGAAGGACATTTATCTAGCATTAGATGGTTACTAATATGGTACTAACTTTTAAGTAATTTTTTTCAATGTTTTTGTAGCTGAATGGTGGATTTATTTTGGGTTGTCCGCGAAAAATTCTAAGCAGTTAGCTATTCGGATCCTCTCCTAGACGGTCTTCTCGAGTGGCTGTGAAGTCCACCTTCGCCCTCATTCATAGCAAGCAGAGAAACCTTTGACACAAAAGCGTCGCAGGTGATTTCCAGTTGCACGATGGTCTTTGATTCACCGGTGAGTCCTAATTTACGCATACTATACAGGATAGGGACCACAGTGCACAATCTGGTAGAGCTCGCAAGAACACGATCATATATAGGAAATGGACTTCTAAAGGTCATTCAGGAGGACATGATGCAGCTGCAGATGACCTCGCACGTGAAATAAGATCCATAAATATATCAGATTTCAAGTCGTATACTAGATCCTATTATCCGCAGCCATAGGCAGCCTATGACCCATACGGATATAGATATGAATATGGATATGATACGTTTGAGGCATTTCTGGTGGCTACTATCTTACGCTATCCGAAGCATCTTGCAGGTCGGATTTTGTTGCCAGCATGTTCGGATGGGCCCCTCCATAGTTGTATTATTAACTAGAGGACACCTTTCAGAGCTAGAGCTTCAGCGAGACATCCGAGAGTGCTTATAATCCGACGCGCATTCTTTATGGGATAAACGTATAAGACTACAATGCCGTTGGTCAGAAGGATGGGCTAGTGTGCCTCCTGACTATGCTGATGATCCGGATATCTACGGAAGGCATCGCCACTCGACTCGATTTTAGATATTGGTACATATGTTGGACTTTAAATGTATGTAATTGATTGTATTATTTTCTAATTTTTACGTCACTACTTGATTTGAAAATATTTTATATTGATTTTATGATTTGTATCACTTTAAAGCAATAAGATGCATATCTAAGTTAAACCAGAATCATAGAAACATCAAAAAAAAATCAAAAACACATCAAATTAGACTTAAATTCATAGAAAAAGTTCAAAATGAGTGATTACCAATTAAATTTTTTTAAAACTCTTAAAAAAATTGGGCGTGCCGGTCTGTTAATCGGCATGCCCTACTCGTACCGGTTCGGATCCCGGTACCAGTTTAGCGGACCTTGATTCCAAGTATTGTTGGGCATCCCATTTCATAAAAAAACAGGATAGCCCTGTCTCATGGTATTTAAGACCTTGATTATTATAGTGGGGGAGATGCAATTTGGTCCATCAAGACATTCATGTGATGCAATAATTGTTTTATCATGGGCATGCATTCCTCTAAAACCTCATTATAGTATCTTATATTTAGCTATAATGTTAAAATATCTCCATATAAATGTGCATGTCTAATCCGAAAATAGGCTATTTTGTAAAGATCTGCTGTGCCGATACTGGGCACCGGACCGATTGCCCGACGGCAAGGGTCGGTACAGGCCTGCGTCGTGCCGTGTCGGGCATGTACCGATGCAATAGAGGAGGCGGCAGAGAGGGCGAATGGGAGAGAGAAAAAGAGAGAAGGGGAAGAGAGGGAGGGGGGAGAGAGAAGGGTGATAGAGGCCGACGGAGGCCCGCAACCCGGAAAGGAGGCGAAGGAAGGCTTCATGGTCGGATCCCCTATTTCATTCAAAATAGGGGTCTGGCTGCTTTTTAATTTCGTAATCTTTAAGTGAAGTAGATAAATCGGAGAAGCGCCTCCTCATGGCTTGCCGGGCTCCGCACGGCTCGTCGGCCTTCGCACAGCTCGCCGGTCTCTGCTAGCCGGCCTCCACCTTCCTCCCTCTTCCTTCCTGCCCCGCTCTCTCTCTCTTTTCCTCTCTTTCCTTCTCCCCCTCCGGCAACAAGTTTCGTTTCCATTGCCCGAACCGTCTAAGTCCGCTGCCAGGACGGCTCGGTACGACCGGAACCGCCCGATTCAGGACGGTTCCACCGACCTTGGAGTGGACTGTAGATCAATAGAAATTTCTGATTTGGTTGGTTTGTTTTTGAGATATAAGTTTTAGTTCCGTTCTAATATTGATTGATTTTCTTATGATTAGTTGGTTTGTCATCATTTCTTACCTTGATGTAGAACTTTGATCTGATTTGCTCTTTTGAGCCAATTAGATTTTCTTATATGTCTAGTAGGTGTAGTCTTGAACTCTTATGACTATAGTTTAATAGTTCTTTTTGAAATTGCTTTATGGATTTATTTATGGGTGAAGAAAATTATTTTGATGGGTTAGGTTTTAATGTCTAGATGCAAATCATTTTCTCCTCTAAAAATATCAGTGATACATTATTGTAATTCAACAATCATACTAGCTGCGATCTTGATCTAAGCAGCGTATTTTGATAGATCAGTGTTGTTTTTCCTAGTTTGGTTACCAATATTTACTCAATTTATTATAGACATATGTTCAAAGTTTGAACTTCTCACCTAAACTAGTCTATTCTTGGCATACAGAGCTTTCCATTTTAGATATGATCATACTTTTGTTTCAGCCATGCAATCAAACACTACAGTTCAGCATGGTACCACCGGTACCATACCCATCCCAACAAGAAAACAGCACCTGTATGGATGTGGGATGCCAATTTTGTCATGAACAAATTATACTAACCATACCGGTCTATACCGATCGGTACCGGTCAGTACTATCTATAGTCTGTACCAATTGGTATCGATCGCTTTTTAATCTTTTTGATTCTAATTGCCTCTATCTGTCCTAGCCATATTGTTACCATTCCATTCCGAGACAAAACCTTGTTATAGATGAATTGGTGTGGGATATTAGTTAGAGTTTTGGATCTAATTAAACAGGCCTGGATATATTTAATGGCTTTAGCTTCAATAATCAACACAGTTTAATTTCAACCTAAGAGTAGACAAACTACATAAATTACCATCCTAGAAAACTTAAAATAGAACAAATTGACTTGAACCTTTTTTTTCTTAATTTTTCTTTTCATTTTTGGACTTTATTCTGACTTCTTTTAATAAAACTCCAAAACTCATAGAAAAACCTTCAAAACTACAAAAAATACCGAAATTGAAACTATGTCTAGGGAACCAAAACAAGAACTAACTTTTATAATCTTTCCTAGAATCCACTTAAGAGTGTCAAGTGGGTCAGTTATTGGGCTGGCTAACATTATGCTATAATCTCTTCTATGGTACTATCTTTCTCTCCTTGCTTTCCCTACCCTATCTTTACATATTATACAATCACAGCCCGGAGAAACTCCATACGCCTCTCCAATGAGTGCAGAAAATGCAAATGAAGATCTAGAGCAGGTACAAAAGATGATTGTGCCTTGAGCCCTCCCAGGCCTATGGTTCTGGAAAAAGTTTGCATCCACATAAATGGGAGAAGCATGGTTAGGCAATGATCTTAACATTTTGTTGTTTATTTCTAAACATAGCTTCATGCTTTGGGTGCATTGACATTACTTTTCAAGACATATTGCCCTCGGATTACACTTCATATAGCCAAGAAGCAAGAAACCAGAATTTATAGAAGCATCTAGAACACTGCTTTCATGTTTTGAATCCATATAATTGAGAGATATGTTTTTCAAACGTTAGTTTTATAAACTTAAAAAGGGTCTACAAGTGTCCTCTGTTGTAAAAGGGCCAACAATTAGGTTTGGAATAACTTGTAGAGAGTTGATTTATCCCTTCACTAAGACTATTACTCACACCACTAATATGTAAAGTCGAACATGCATTTGTATGGATTTTATGGCATTATTGTCTAGGCATACTACAGTAGGTAACAATCAGGTAATTTAGCACGCTACGTGTAACTCACCTTGAGTGGTCAATGGTTCTAAATAGCACGCAATCAAACAGGTTTGCCCAAGTATAGTTTTAGTCTAATTCGAGTTATAACAGAAAATTCTCATATCAAAATCAACATAAATTTGATTGGCCCGGGAAAATATCACCCACTATGGAGTTATTCAGTTTAAGGTCAAATCTCATTTAACTCAAATTTTTAAAAATATTAAAATATAAAATTAATATGAAAATCCTACCCTGCCTCTTCTCTCGCTTTTAATCTCTTGACTCCTTCCTTACTCCTGAATCACAACCACCCACCCTATCCCTCCATTGCCCAAGCTACACCCCATTACCCATCTTCCTTCCCCCCTCTCTCACACCAAACCCACCAATCTTACCTACCTCAACCAAGGTTTGTTGTACCAGTCTACCAGTACTAGGCACCGTACGAATAGCTGATTGCCATGATACGAGTTGGTAAAATATGCCCCTGCAGGGAGACATGGTACACTGCTGGAGGTGAGACAGTAATCATACCATGTGTTAGTACCATACCGAACCAAGCCCCATACCATACTGTTATCTTACCTGTATAGTAAGGTATACCCAATACCAGGCTGTATGGCTTGGTACAACAAACCTTGATCACATGTGCCCTCACTCTATTTCATTCCTTTTTCCTTACCTCTTTCCCTCACATGTATCATCCTAATTTAGGATCGAGTCACCAGAATTTTGCAAAGTTAGAATTGTCATGACTTGAATCTAATTTTTTTGGGAGATTCAAACACGTATGTCAACCAAGGTTGAGAATTTCCAATCCCAATTATGCTTCCTTCTCTAGAAGAGCTCATATTTCCACACATTTCAATTGGTCCTTAGAATTAAGGATATGACTGCTCACAAAATTTTCAATTGGTTAGGTAGGGGGCAGTATGAAGTAATTCTTATTGTACAATATACAAAGAAAGTTGACTTGAGCAAGAACATCTAGTTTTGAGTGCATAATATATGTGAATGTTTAAGTTGAACCATAAGAGTTTTACCAATTGCAAATAGAGGGGAAACCTGATGATGAGATCGTGTTCAATCAATAGAATGGAAGCTTTAAAAACAGAAAAAAGGAAAAAATCACAATGATTTACTTAAAAAGCATTGGTTGATGATGTTTCTCTAAACAACAAGCATAGGAGGTTCCAAAAAGTAGTTCATATGCACATTATCATGCTTTTGGTTATAAATAAGAATTTAAGATTATGGCAGCAATGTCTTACATGGGAACATGTAACTAGAACACCTTGTAGAATGTACATTCACATTTCAAATACCATACTCATTTCAGTTTGTATCAATATTTGAGAAAACAAAACATTAAGATGATTGTTAACTGGAATCTATCATGACATCGTATTCGAAGAACTTACATTTTTCAAACAGTAACTTTTATATTCAATGATACTACCGCTTATTGACTAATACAAGAACTCCTGCAAATTTCAAACGAAGTAATTGTCCCCAATACACCTCCATGAACTTAAAATATACCAAGCTAAAGAATATATTGACTTACATATGCACCTAGACATGCCAGCATATTCTCTCAACATATGCAAACTGTAAACTAAAGAAGAATGCTCCCAAGAGAAATGATAGACATAGCTCCAATTCCAAATATTATTTATAACATATAAAAACATGCTGGAATTTACAATTTTTTTATAACATAAAATCATAACAAGAGCAAAGAAAAACTTTATGAAGAATACAAAGAATGCAGTGAATGATAGTGGCAAGTGGATGATAGTGGCGGAGACTGCAAGCATTACGACAGAAGAAAACAGCACAATCTCTGGAAATTCACAAACCTTTTCAGGAAACAGAAAAATGTGCTTCTTTATTGACAAAGGCAAAAATTTATTTTTCTGCAACTTTTTGGCTGACATAAAGTCCAAAGTAGCACCTTCATCACCATCATCACTAGTTGAGGTGTCTGGCTCCCTTTTAGTTTTAATGAACAGGTTCTCATTTAAGTTTACAATGATGTCTCCACATGTAACATCCAAATTATTGATTTTGACTCCTTGTTCCCTGAGGCAAAAGATGTAAGAAGTTTTTATTCATATAGTCATCATGCTGCCTGTTCAAGTTGTATAATAGGATATGGCAAGCATGACAAACACCTTATATAACTAACTTTTAGTCACATTTAGCTGACTGACAATTTGTGCACTCCATAAAGCATTGTAAACTCATCCCATAACTAGTTGTATGCTTCCATGTAAAATGTGTTACATGATTGAGTACATTCAGTGTAAACAATTTCATGCTTAAAATCCTAAGGTGTCTTCTACCCAATTGCAAAGCATCTATATGTCTCTATATAGTCAATATTGAAATATTTTGCAAAAGATAATAAAACCTAGAAGATAATAATTTGTGAGCTACTGAGATTGCAATATGAACCAGGTTCAATCATACATCTCTTAGCATAATCTACAAATTCATAGTCACCAAACTAGTTGAAAATCACATCTTACCTATACCATGTTTGTTAGATAGGTTAAATTGGCATGTACTTACTTCTCTTTTATCATCCTTAAGCATTTTATTTTATCCACTTCATTGATTATGAAATAGTGTGATGGTCGGTAAAATTATGTACTATCATTAAATTTGACAAGATAAAAATTTTCTTGAGACGACAAGACCAAGATCCCCAGTACCAGAACTGGCACCCATGCCGGTGGGCCAATGGTATGGTAAAGTACGCCCCTGTGCCGTGTCATTCTGATGTGAACCAATAGGAAAACCGGAAAGGGAGGGGGAGAGAGAGAAGGAGAGAGAGGAAAGAGAGATGGAGGGAGGGAGAGGAAGGGAGGGAGAGAGCAAGAGAGGGCAGCGGAGAGAGGCGGAGGGAGGGGAAGGGAGAAGCAAAGAGAGGAAAAGAGAGAGAGGGGGGGGGAGAGGGAGAAGAAAAGAGAGGAAAAGAGATGGGGGGAGAGGGAGAGGGAGGGAGAGAGGGAGAGGGCAACAGTGCCAGAACAGGGCCGAGGGAGAGAGGGAGAGAGGGCTTTCGTTCGTGCATTGGAACAAAGGTGGAGCCCTTGTTTCGAAAGAAAAAAAGGCTTCGGCCCCTTTTTATTTTTCTTGAATTTTTTAAGTGAAGTTGACAGCCGACTTCACTCTAAAAAAATTAGAAAAAGAAAATAATAAGTAATGTCACCAGTGGCTACCAACTTCACTTAAAAAATTTCAAAAAAAATATTAAAAGGGGCCAAGCTCTTGTCTCCTTTCGAAACCAGGAACCCGCCCCTATTTCGATGCATGGAAGAGAGAGCATTTCGAAAATCCTCTCACCCCCCTCCCTCGACCTTGTTCTAGCACCACTGCCATCTCCTCCCTCCCTTCCTCTATCTCTCCCTCCCTCTCTCTCACTCTCCCTTTCCTCTTTTTTCTTCTCCCTCTCCCCCTTCTTTGCCGGTTTCTCAATTTGAAGGCCAAAATTATCCTAGTCAGTTGTCAGTACGGCTTGATACACCCTGAACCAAGCGATTCAAGACGATTCCGCCATCCTAGACAAGACTATAACTTCATTGGAGATTCTCAAGGGATGTTTGATTGGCGAGAAATAAATAATATTCACATAAATACATAAATAAATGACTTTTACAAGTTTATCATTTGGTAGTTTTTCATGAAACCTATCTCTGATAAAATGATATCTCATCAAGGTTTGCTGTACCGGTACCGAACCCCTTACCGGTGCCGCACTAGCATAGGTGTACCGAGTGTCGGTACGGTACGGTACGCCAAGCGTACTGACACTGACATACCTATACCGGTACCCATCGGTACCAGCACGGTACATACGGTATCGACTGGTACCGACCGGTACAGCATACTTTTTATTTCTCATCTATCTTAATGAGAGTTAGATATTCCATCTATTAATATTTTTTTCTCCAACAACTAGTGCAATTGTTAAAGTCATTAAGGGTTGTTACCAAGGACCAAGACTTGACCTCAACTCCTACCAATTTTGGCCAGATTTCTCCTATCCTAGCTCTCAAAACTATTAATAATAATAAATTTTCTCCAAATATTTTTTTATCCCAGATTTTAACAAGATATAAATTTTACAAAAATATTGTTGGTATATACTAACATTCATGTTTAACCCTATAGACACTCTCATTCTCCTTTTCCTTTTCGGAGTTGGGATTTCTACTAAGGCACAATAAAACCCAAACAATCTCCCCTCTAAAATTTTTCTTTTTCTCTCACACAAGCTAAACCTTTTGTGATAAGCTTGTCTCACCCAACCAACCATTTAGCTAAATTAAACGTACCCAAATCTGAACCACTTAGGCCTTTATTGTGCACATGTAACCACACCCTCCCCCCATAAATGTGTCCTCTCCTCACCGTAAACTACCGAGGCTGCCACATTCCTAGCAACCCTTCTACCACCCACAAATGCTCTCTTACATTCCTCTCTCTTTCTCTTCCTCTCTTTCCCCCATTAATTTGCTATCTCTCTCAGTGGTGATCTGAGACTAGTTTTTTGGAGAAGATGAAGAAGAAGAAGAGGGAAAGGCCAAGCATTTAAAACCATCATCAAGGTAGACCCCAATCCCTTCTCTAAGTTAAATTTTTGGCATTATAATACAAAATCTTGGAGAGTTTGGGGTAAGATTTTATTTCTAAATCTTTAGAGATATTGGGTAGAAAAGTGGAAAGTAGGGATTATGAGTGTTTTGATGGTGATATCAGGGCGGACAGGTTCTGCCCTATTTAAGTCCAAAATTATAACTAGAACTCGGCTGGGTTAACTCATGGACCAATAAACCAGCAAAATCAGAAAATTTTTGAAGGATGTTAACCTATTAGGATGGTTTTGAATGTTTTGACTTGCAGGTAAAACAGAGCACAGACTTTGCCTTTGATTAAAACCTTCCTTAGAACTAGTATTTTGACGTGGATTTTAGTGACATTGTAGTAGTAATGGCTTATTTTGTATCTGGAAAGTTTGGAGCCCTGGCTCAAAGGAAAGTATATGAAGTGGTGAAATAATTGCAGCTGTCCATATAATACGGCAGATTACAAAACCCTAACTTTAGTCAATTGTTATTCCACTTGGACTCAGGATTTGCTCATACAAATACAATTTTGCCATATGTAAGCAAGATGACTATAGTTATTAACAAAAAAGTTTGGTGATTTTAGGATTCTCCTATAGGGAAAAACGAATTTTGTTTATAACTGCCTCTCCTTATACAAGCCTAGGAGTTGGAAATGCCTAGAATATCATGCAACGAGGGGGAATAATCAGATAGCAACTATTTCAAGTTTTCAACCTTCAATTACCTTGTTTTAGGTTAACTTCTAAGTTGTTTGAGAAATTTGTGAGGTGTTTGAATAGAGCCAGGAAGTAAGTGTCATTACATGCTCCCTTCTCCATAAAGGCATCAATACCTTATATATAATTGTGTTATGACATCTAATTATTATAATGAGAATGTCCCTATGACCTTTATAGTAGGATTTACAGAACCTGCATTTGTGAAGCTAATATCTTGAGTTAAGAATTCTATCTTTGTAATAGTTGCTAAGTGATTATGACTGTGTACAGTGTGTTGATGACATGTGCATGCATTTGATAATTAGCCTCGTGAGATTGATACCCAGCCACAGGGCATAAGTGTGACATGAGATTGCTGCACAGTCATGGGGTGTAAGCATGACATGAACTTGATGCTCAATCATGGGGCATAAGCATGACATTAGATTGATGCCCAGTCATAGGGCATAAGCATAACAAGATATTGATTCCTATTCAGGGGCGTAAGCGTGACCGGGACTGAATTATCCAAAAGGTTCTTCCATATGCTAGGTTCTGAGTATGGGTAATTTGAAACTTGGTGAAACTATATGATCTTTTATTTATCTATGTTTGAATTGGTAATTCAATTTTATATATATTATTGTATTTCTTGGATAATTTGTGAAAAATTCTCTTGAATATATTTTTTATCCTAAATTAAATTGTGGGAGTGCATGTGGGATACATTTTGGGCTATCATACTCACTATCTTATTCTTCTTTATTTTACAAACACTAAAGCATAGGGGCTGGTGGGGTATTATTTAAAGAGTGTGACTTGGAGCAAGGCTAGTTGTTTTGTAGCACGGACTGGACTTCCATCTTTTGGCAAGGAAAGAGGGATTGTAAACTAGTCTAATTTTGTTAGCAGTTATAGATATTGTCATCTAAAACTTGGGATATTTGCAACTCAAATGTTATTTTGGATGCTTGTGGATATTTGGACCCTCGTATGATGTTTAGTACTCTTGTTTCAAATAAAATATTTAGATTTGAGTTAGTAGTTGCACTGATGTAAGCCACAATCTGTTAATTATGATATGGATATTTGGTCTGTTGTTTTTGCTATCAATATGAATTGAGTACAAGATTTTTTGGGCCTTACATATTTCAAAAGGTAAACCCTTAAGGAATACGCAGCCATGTCATGTGCCTGGACCGTGTGGTTGCTCTGGGGCATGATACCTTTGTTTTTATCTCGTAAAGTTAGTTTACATATCTTCCCCATCTGCTCTCTCTCCCTCTCTCTCTCTCTCTCTCTAATCTAGTCAATCTCCTATTTATTTATCTCATATGTTTAGCCCGTGTACTCTCACATTCCCTTCCATATCTAACAACTAATCTCTTGATCCTTACACACAAAAAGAGAGCATTTATTAGCTTCTTTTAAATACCAGCTACAATTGGTAAAATGCAATCTGTGTTAAAGTTCTCTCCCACATCTCTCTCTCCTTTTTCCTATATCATATGTCCAACTCTAATTCTATTTCACCATGTTTTCTACAAATTTTCTGCAAAATCGTTCTTAGCTATTTCCAAATTTGGATAACAAATATTTACAAATAAAAACTGTAAAAACTATTTATTGATTTTTAAATGCATTATATATCTTGGTATACTATAAAACTTGGAAGTATGAAGACCAAGAATGAACAACCTGTTGTTAATAGAACTCGTTTAACAATTATCAGGCATTTTACCAAAAAAAACTATCATCAGGCACATGGTCTGCCGAACCAGGCCAAACTGCCCAATTCGAGCCATACCGAGACGAACAAGCATGGGACCGAGTCATTTCGACGGTGGGATTCAAAACCAGCCCCGAGCCGCTCAGAATCGGTCCGAATAGGATGATTCCAGGAGGAACCGGTGCACACCGGACTGTTTGCACCAGTTCGGATCCAACCCAGTTCCCCCTTCCCTCTTTCTTTTTAACTAGTGGGAAGGCCTATGAAGGCTTCCCAAGCCTTCTCAAGTGTTCCTTCGCATTTTTTTCAAATCCCTCGGGCTAAAAAATGTGTTGATTTCAACGATTCAAGGAGGATCTAACCCAAAACAAGACATGTTTCTCCTCCCCTCCCTTATTTCCTCCTCTTTTTCTGAACGCTGAAAAATGCCAAAAAATTTCCAAAATAAGGGGAGGTCATGCCAAAATTTTTGATTTTCGCATAATTTCATGATATGTTATAGATCTATGGATGACCTAAATAATTTCACTAAAATATTTAATTTTTAAATTATATATAATTTTAAATTAAAAAATATTTTTTAAAATTAAAAATTAAGAAATAAAATAAAATCCAAAAAATGATTGTAAAAATAGAAGCTTATTTAGTGGCATGCAAGCTACTCTCCAGCTAAATTTGGTGTCAATTTAATCAAGTTTTGACGCGATCATGCGCATAGTGGCCGAAGCCTAAATTTAAAAAAAAAGAAAAATAAGTAACATTCGATGCATGTCCACGGATTTCAAAAAATATATGTAGCATCCATAGTGGGGTTCAAAAAATTAGTAGTACATATTATATAATTCAAAAGTATTTTTTGAAGTAAAAACATATTTTTCTGAATTTATGATATTTAAATATATATTTTTAAATTTAAAAATTAATAAAAAATATAAATAATCCAAAAAAATATGAAAAACTAGTACAATGTATTAGATAAGTCAAAAATATTTTCTAGAGTAGAAAATATTTTTTTAATCGTAACAAAATTTTACTATTTTTACATAATTAATAAACTGACGTGTTTGATAAACCTATAGAAAAAAAGAAAAGCCCGTAGCATGATATTGGTTGGGATAATGGTCAAATACTCTTAACTTGGCACCACTAAATATGCAACTGGTACAATATAGAATTCGAGGAAGGAGGGGTAACCAAATTGTAGCAGCATCTAGCTAGCGGTTATTCTGATGTATCTATGTGTCAGAAATGTCTACAGTAGGTCTGGTAGCTGATAAAAAAGCACTTAACTAATTTCAGAGTAGCGAAGGATAGAGTTGCAAAGAAGAAGGCGGATGTGGACCTTCGAGTGGTTGCAGATAGTCTTAAGCGGCTAGCTATCTGATTCCTCTCTCATACAGTCTCTTCAAGTAGCTGTAAGCGTAATTGATCCACCTTCGCCCTAATTCCCAAGCAAAGGAACCGTCTGACACAGAAACGTATCAACAATCTTGTTCACTACAATCTGAGATTAAGACTAAAGTGCATTCACTCTAAAAAATGATGAAACTTCCGTTCGCCCCCTCTCATCATCACTCTTGCTCTCTCTTTCTATACGATGATCTTCCCTTCCTACACTGACTCTACTTCTCGTTCGGTCTTTCCCTTTCACCATCCTCTCCGTCCAAGAAGCGCCTCTTTCGCTCCAAGGCTTTCTCGTGGTACTTAGAAAGCAAGGCTGTCAGCTGATGAAATTGGGGATCGCTACGCTGACGCTTTCCTCTCTTGTCTCCCTTGAGAATCTGGAAGAGGTAGCCCTTAAAGAAGTCAACTAGATCTTTCTGGTTCACACAACCGGAGTACTGAGACAGATAGGACTGGATGCGGGGCAATAGCAACTGGAAGACGGAACCATCGCCTTCGAGCGGTAGCTTTCCTTTCTTCTTTCATTTTATATGATTAATGACCTGTGCATTCAGCTTGCTTCGAATACGGCGCAGAGGAGCAGTTTGGACTATGGTGCCATCATCCCGGATCGAAAGCAGAATGCCGAGGGATAACATGCTTCCTTTCCCGCGCAGTAGCTCACTCCACTCTGCATTCGTTCAAGCTTAAAGTCGGCTAGAGCGCGAAAAAAGAAGGTTTTAAAGCGAGTATCAGTATCTCAGTTTCAATTCAAACATGGGCTTTCGTTGATGATAAGAATGATCATATAATCAGATGGCTTGTAGACTAGCAGCAAGAGCCGAAGCTTGATGAGCCAGGATCGCCTCCATGACCAGCCAGTGAAGCTAGGATGAATGCAGATCAATGGGCAGATCGCAATATTTTATTCATCCTTCCAGCAGATCAGCCATACCACAGGGGTCACTGAGGAGCTGGTCATCACCTGACTCCTTGTCTGAGACATCCTCTTAAAAATATAATCGAAAGTTGCTTAGATGAAACCACTATGCTATCCGGTCGACTCAATCAAAAGGGTGACATCCATCCTCACAGTGTAGCTAGGTAGAGAGGGGGATGAAGAGAAAATAGGCAGTTGCTTAACACAGCAAACAAGAAAAAGAAAAAGTAATTGCAGCCTCGAGGAAGAGTGTGAAGGAGTCAGTTCAATCAAATTCAAAGACCAGAAACAGCAGTGATGACAGTTCTACTAGTCATAGATCTAATAGCCAGGAAGAGAATGAAGAATATCAGACCATCGTTTATAAAACACGGCTGCAGGGTGGTCTTTGATTCACAAGTAAGTCTCAGTTTATGTATGCTACACAGAATAGGGACCACGGTGCACGATCTGATAGAGCCCGTGAGAATACAATTGCATATAGAGACAGGCTTCTTGAGGTCATTCAGAAGGACACAATGCAGTTGCAGATACATCGGTGCATGGAGTAAAATCTATAGATGTATCAGATTTCGAGTCGTATGTTGGATTCTATTATTCGCAGCCACAAGCAGCTTATGACCCATAGGAATACAGATATAGAAATGATGTGTCTGAGGCATCGTCTTCTGGTGGCTACTATCCTACGCAGCTCGGAGCATCTTATGGGTCAGATTTTGCTACTAGCAAATTTGCATATGTCCTTCCACAGCCGTATTATCAGCTAGAGAATACCTCTCAGAGCTAAAGCATCAGTGAGAGATTTGAGAATGATTATATGCCAAAGCACGTTCCTTATGGCATGAGTGTATAAGACTATAGCGTCGTTTAGTTAGAGAAGTGGGCTGACGTGCCTCTTGAAGTCCTGATTATGCTAATGATTAAGCAACCTACAAGAGACACCGCCACTCAATGAGATTTTAGATATCAGTATGTATATGATACTTTAAATATATGTAGTTGATTGTATTATTTTATATTTTGTAACTATTAATTGATTTTAAGATATTTCATGTTGCTTCTTCTAGCAGGCAACATCTCGCTAATCATTTTATATTTTGCATCACTCTAAAACATCAAGAAGCACCAATTAGGATGCATCAGGAACATAAAAATATCAAAAAAAACATTAAACTATACTTAAAATCATTGAAAAAATTTGATTATCAATAATGCAAACTTAAAATACATTGAAAAAAACTGGCGCATAGTTCACCATACCGACCTGAACTAAATGGTATGGGATGTACCATACCATACCATAACAGTTCGATATCGATACCCGGTACAGAAGGCATACCGACACTCGGTACGCGAAAAAAACTCCGTACCATACTAACAAAGTGCTAATATAGCACCGGTTTAGGGTCTAGTACTGAGACGGCGAGCCTTGAATTAGCGTGTCGGTTCCATACTAGCACACCTCTACGTACCATATGTCGGGACGGTACCGGTTACCGATACCAAACTAGCTGCCGACCAGTTTAGCTTTCGGTAGCGGTTCGGTAGACCTTAATCAGGCATCATTATCCATTTTCTGAAACTAACAAAATATCAAACAGCCCAGTACAAGAGGAGAAAGTAGATATGTACATGTGCAGCAAAGTACTAAAATAGAAGAAAAGGAGAAAGAGGAGCGGGGAACGAAAACAAGTTGTGATTACTGTAGTTTACAACGGAAGAAAGAAATATATAAAATATTAAAGAAATAGAAAATTCAGAAAGAGAACACCAGAGAGAGAGAGAGGGGGGGGGAGAGTCACAATATTCATCACTAGGACTGTGGGGAACAAGGTAGGAATCATCTCCACTAATTGCACTGCTGGCATGGGCTGCTTTCTAATAGGAATTTAGGCTACGGTCTACAGTTGCATTCAGGTGCAATAGGTTTTGCAATTCAACATGAAATATGTTTAAAATAAAATACAACTAATTGATCATTATAATAATATATTACATGCTGGGTACTAATTTTGCACTTCATAATTGTATGCACCATATGTTGCACACATTATGTTTCAACTGAACCAGATGTTTAAACAGTAAATTGGACTAAATGGCTGCTTCAAGTCTAACCATGCACTGCTTCAAAGGTTTGGCACCCTATAGTCATCATTCATTAAGCCTGATGTGAGTTATATAGCATAAAGATTTTTAGAAATAGTTATATAATTGTCTCAAGAAATGCATAATCATGTCATATGAAAATCAATTGTAAGATGCAAAATCAATAACTATTAGTGGGAAGAAAAAAATGACCTGTGATGACCAAATTGACAAGTGATTGACAAATCCTCACACATAAAAGGAGCACAATTCATGTCCAGAGAAGTTGAACATGTCTGCCCAGCGACCAAATGGCCACCTTGGTAAAAACTGGATGACTGGTCAAAACTGAGCTGTGAATCACATATTTGTACAAGAAAAGATATAAGGTGCAGCTTAACATCAAGGACAGAATTTGATGCCTCATTTTTAGATATGTCCACTTTCAGATCCTTGACTACAGTGGCAGCTTTTGGTGCCTATGACATTCAAATAAAAGTTTACATAAAATAACAACCAAGTGATCAATGCATAGAGATTATTTAAACTTCGAAAGCACACAGTCAATAAAGACTGGAGCGGCAGAAGAGGATTGGCATTCCTATACCAAAACAAATTGCTAAAACAGAAATGTGCAAAATGAATTTCTGCAGAAATATGCACATGACAACAAAAAAAGAACATGAAACTAACAACCCAAAAGTAAACTACATCTCAGTTTAGCCAACAGAAATCTTCAATTGGAACATTATGAAGGACAGCATAAATGGTTTCAGCATAGATGTTCATTGCAGCATAAACCAACAACCTAAAAGTACACTCCTTCCCTGTGAAGAGACAGCTGGTTGCAGCATAAATGGTGCTTCCCATAGAAAAATATTTGGTTGCAGGGATGCAGATTGTGATGACTTTCCAGTAATTATTTTCAATATTACAGACTCTAGCCACATGATTTTGCGCAAAAACTATCCATCTGCCACGCAATTGATTCTACCGATGTATCTTGTACTTCAAGATGCCATGGAACCTTAAATTGTAATAGAGTCATTGTCCCTTCACCAAAGAATTACCGAGAATAATCACTTCCTTCTTAAGAGCTTGTTGGTTCCATGAACTCATCTAGTCTTCTTATGATATCATGGATCCTCTTCAACTGGACTTCTTACTTGTCTAAACTCTAAATTTGTTAAAGAACTTAATACCAACAGAACATAGATGTTTAATGATGAGAGCACAAAAGTGCGACCTACATGTCACTAAAATTAGTGTTATTGCTAACCGATAATGATAAATTCACTGGATTAATATTATATTTGGGTTTGACACAGATTATCATAAATTAGTAATAAAATGCACATTGAGTACAAATTTGACTTCAGAAGGATCCCTTCCCAGATATGACCCGGTTGAAGATCGAGTCGGGTCCGAGTCGGGTCCGAGTCGGGTTCGGGTCCGAATCGGGTCCATTTTGTTTGTGCTTTTGGGAAAGAATTTTGGGCAAATCTAATTTGGCCATATCATAACTATGAGGTGCTGGGTGACCCATGACTTGAAAGACTTGCAATTGACCTCCAGTCAGAACAGATGACCCGTGACGAACCAAGTTCGTCCGTCTACAAGCCAGATTTCATATCACACTATTTTTTATCTATATAACTAATTGGACGGAACTTGGTGTCTCCCAGCTCTCATCTCAGGAGGGCAAAGAAAATCCCAGCTCCAGCCATGATCCAAGCAGCGGATCCTAGCTTCCTTCCCAAGTCGAATCCGCGGCCATCCCGTGCGAAAACAGGGAGAGCAACGGTCCCCACCATCCCGTGATCCAAGCTTCCACCGATTGCCGTGATCGGTTCCTCCCACCAGCCCACGGATCATCGCCTCCTCGCAGCATCCGGCGTCCGCCCTCTTCTTCCGCCCGTGAAGCCAGCCCCTCATCCCGTGATCCCCCTCCACGGATCAAGCTTCCGCATCTCCAGTGGTCCCGCAGCGGCCTCCAACGTTCCCGTAATCAAGCTTCCGCGATCCATCCTAGCAACTCCTTCTGTTCCAGCACCCGGCCACGATCAACCGTCCCGAGCGTTCCTTCCTGCATCGCGTCCCCCTCTTGGCCCAAAGAAGGAAGACCACAGCGCCCCTCCTCCGAGTTCCAGCTCCATTCCGTCGATCCCGCGGCCCCGAGTCCGTGTCAACGTCCCAGCCGCTCGTGAAGCAACTCATCTCGCCGTCCATGACACCTCCAAGCCTTCCTCCACGGCAGATCCACATCATCCTCCCAGATTTCCAGCAATCCTGTGATCCACACCTCCACCGCGTCCGCCCTCTCCTTCCGCCCATAATCTAGCCATCCACACTTGCTGGGGATCTATATAAGGGAGCCATCGAGAAGGAGGAAGGGAGCTCTCGGCTGGGTGTTGAGCCAAAGAACAGAGGAGAGAGGGAGCTCGGTTCGGTGGGGAGAGAAGAAGAAACAGGGGATTGCTCTGTTTCTTTTGGAGAAGAAAGAAAAAAAAAGGAGGAAGAAGAGCTCTGTTTTCCAAATAATATTTTATGTTATTTTTTTGGGAGCTCTACCGAGGGAGAGAAACAATGCAATTGTTTATTTTTCTTTCTTTGTTTTTATATTTTATTCTGTAGAAGGAGGAAGCATTAGGCTTCCAATCTTCACTTTATTTTTACTTGTCCTTTTAATGCAATCCATAAATCTCTTTTTATGCAATTTATATTCTAAGTTTCAGTTTCTACAATTTATTTTATGTGTACTGAAAATCTTATTTAAATATTTTTTTTCTTGCTATTTGACCGCTACTCTGAATTAGACTTCGATTCCAAGTATCTGTCTTTTCGTTATTTTCAAATAAAAAATATTCTCCGGTAGACTAGAGAATCCATCAACATCCTCAAAATAATGTTTTTCTTCTATCATTCAAAAATCGATTTCGAATCCGAGTGAACGTTTTATTTTTTATGCAACTCCAATCGCCTTTCTGTGGATCGACCTCTTACCACCACTATTCTTCGAGTAGAACAGGTAAGAGTAAAATTAATTTAAACTTTGTCTGTCGGTTCTAACAACGATCTGTTTAGCATATTTTTAGGTAAACAGGAATCGCACAACATTTAACTTGCTCCTATTATTTCCTCATCCATATCAGAAGACAACTAATAGGAAAAAAAGTTTATTTTTTCTGGAATCTAAAACATGTTTCTCAATTGCACAATTTAATTGCAGATTTATTTGAAATCTAAATTTTAATTTGCAACCTTTTGACACATATGTGTGTTGTTTAACTTTCTAGACGAATATTTGAGCCATCAGAAAATTTAGAACATTTCATGATTGACTCCAAGCTCATATTTGATGCTTTAAATATCTGCATCAAATCCTAGAACAATGCATCATTAGGCAGTAGAGCTTACCATGAAACATTGAATGAAGGTCCGCCGTACCGGTACCGGTCGGCGTACCGGTGGCGGGCCGGACCGGTACGGTACCGGTCCAGTCCAGTACGTACCGGCCGGTACCGCGAGCCAAAAACCACAGCACCTCGCGCTGTGGTTCATAAAAAAAAAAAATTCGTACCGCTGCAAACCGGCCGGTACGGAGACCGGCCGGTTCGCACAAGAAAACCGGAGATACCGGTTTTCTTGTAGTTCCGGTACCGGTCTAGGACCGGACCGGTACGGCATTCCATGCATTGAACGCCAGTTGATAGTTCTAGAAACCTACCATCACAGTGACATGGTTCATGCTCAGAGAAAAGAAAGCAACCCAGCACAAATTTCTTAGGGCAAGAAAGTGCCTACAGGTAAGAGATCTGCTTGATAATTGGAAAACTTTTCTTAATAAATGAGAGAATGAAAAGTTAGAGAAAATGATATAAAGAGTAAGTTCTTAAATCTTATGCATCATCATATTCTAAACAAACAGATCCAGTCTTCCAGAAACTTCATAAGCAGGAATTAGCCAATTCTTGGGCCTTTGGAAGTACATAGATAAAGAAACAAAAGCTTCAAAAAAATATATGTTAATCTTCTTAAAGAAAAAGCACCTAATTGTGCCTTCATTCATCAGTTTAAGCAGCCATATTAATTGTCACTCTGCTCTCTCCATAATAAGCCCTTCTTCTTTTCTCCCGACAACTATAGGGTCTTTATTAATACTAGATGGTGCTCTAATAACAACATCAGGGAGAACATAAGCCTCCATTTAAATTGGCATAAAACAATTTAAAGAATAATACAGTACACTCCTCATTTCCTTGCCAATAGTGAAGGAACTTAGATAAGGCCACGACAGCAAAAGGTGCATAGTCAGAGGCAAAAAATAAATGCTTGTTCATGGTGTTTTAAGGTTCTAGTCAGTTGCAAATTTATTATCCAGAAGCCTTAAGGCCAATTGGTAAAGTGTTCACCTTATTTCAAATCCAGGAGTGGATTTTTATGATTTTCTTGTTGCATTTGCTTTTAAGTAGTATTTGATATCTTACATTGGTTAAATTAAATGTATCAGTTGAGATTATCATAAGATTTTCTCTCTTCCTATGTAAGCTCCATATAAGGAGTCAATTTAATTTCTAGCGGTTAGAGAGTTCTGATATCTGATTGTTTCTGCATAACGAGCACTGAGCAATAAGTGGATAATTTCTGTCATGTGATCGAGGAACCAAATCTTCTTTCCTCCTGATATCTCCTCCTGATATCTACTTCCCTCGGAACTCATCTTCTACTCTCTTCCTTTTAATGTTTTTGGAGCTCTTCATAATTTGATGTCATATTAGTTATATTACTTAAGGGAAAGCAATTTCATTCCTTTGAGACATGTCAAGATTCAACTTAGGGAGTTCCTATGCTTCAGAGCTAGTTAATTCCAGATGAGCCAAGCCTTCTTCCTAAGTTATGAAACTAAGAGGATGGAGAAAATGAGAGATTATAATTAATGGTTGGACCTTTGGAGGATATCAAGTGACATTTTGCTTCTTTAAAGAACAATTAAGAAAAAAATGAAGAATTGGATGAGAACCGTGTACAGCTCTTTCTTTTGATGAAGTGGAAAGGTTAATCTTATCCTCAAAATTCTAATAAGTTCACTTCCAACAGATAAAATAGTGGTAACTTTATCTTCATTTCTAAATTTCCTTTTGCTCATAAAGATGAAGTAGGATTGCATCACAAAGAGGCCTCTTGCTCAAATTATATTTCTTCAAGGTAAAGTAATAAATGTTTACATCTTTACCTACTTCACATGGAAAACTACAAAAACAAAAGAAGGATGTGCTAGTTACTCTTAATGTTGATAAACATATTGACTAGGATTGTCCTATCAATTAAGTAGAATACCTTTATTGATTTACCTACACATGGCACACTTCTTTGAGTTGATAAAGATTTTAAGAAAGAATTGAGTGATCTTGACATGGATTTCCTCTTAATTGAGTGATCTTGACATGGATTTCCAAGAGGATCACATGATCAATGATGGTATAACTTCAATTCACCTAGAAGAAGATCTTCCTCTCATCATCTAAGTCATGCAATTGTCCATTTTGATTTAAGGTTTTGATTATAAAGGTTTAGGAAGTCAAATCACAGGGGCTCATGTAGCAAAAGCATCCATTATGCAAATAGATATGCATAAATCATGCCAAACAGTACAAGTTGTAGTGCAGACCATGAAAAGTGTGTGTTGAACCTGAGAAAGAGATATATGCCATTAGAAGGCTTGCTAATAATCATTCAAATGGATGGAGTTATCCAAAACAGAATAAAGATGAGCAGTAAAAAAGTGAATCCAAGAATATGTCTATTATTGGAAAGTTAGGGTCTTAATAAATTGTAACTTACTATCCAGCAACTTAACCAAGGTTTGTCGAACTGTCCCAAACCACCTGATTCGAGGCATAACATACCGAACCGGTGCAGAACCGAGAAGGTTTTAGCATGGTCAACAATCTTGACATAGTATTGTACCGGTATATTGCTGGTTTGATATGGTACATGTCAGTGCGGTACAGTATGGTATTGTATGCACCCCATACCAAGATAGCTCCCAAGATCTTTTTCTCATTTTCTACCATAGTACCACCCGAAATCGGGCAGCATGGATCGGTATGGTATTGTGTGCACCCCAGTTTGGATAACACCGAATCGAAGGATACCAATTAAACCTTTGACATCAAGAAGAAATTCTCCCAAAGGAATAAGACCTTAGATCTTACCAATCCCAATGCCTGTGATGTAAAGAGGAAGAGATCAACCAGCAAACATAAACCTAGAACTCCTTCAAAACTACACTAAAAATCAAATCAGATTCCTGGCTGAAATGTTAAAAATTCAAACAATGTTATAGTAATAGTTAGGGTAGAAAAGCTATTCAGAATTGTTTGGAAGAAGGCCATAGAGTGAGGACCATGCAGTTGGTATGGAGGAAAAAAAATGAATATCAATGCCGTTAGTGGGTCACACATGAGGAGAACAGTACATAACAGGAATCTTGAAAATTGTGGATCCTTTATTTGTCACATTCCTCATATAGAACAAGACTATGAAAACATAAAATTCAAGAAAAAAGTGCAAAAAGTACAATCAGCAGAGCATTGGACATTTCAATTTTTTTGACTAAGAATCTGTGGAGAGTTTTATTGGAATGGATCAACTCTATCATGTGCAGTAGCATGCTTAGATGATCCAATTTAGTTGCAGCACCGAGCAAATCATGTCATTGATAAATAAGAGATGGCATGCATCTTCCAACAAGATCCAATTTCATAAGCGAAAACAAACCTTCAAAATTAATTCCTTCACAGAAACTGATAAAAATCTTGTCATGTTAGTCAAGATCATCCACCTTCCTCTTCCTACCGAACGTGATCTTTTAGGTTTACTCTTCTTAATGCTTTTTGCAGTAGGCCTTAAAACAACTTCCACATCACTTATTAAGAATTGCATCTTTGGGCTCCGAGAGACAAAGATAACTACAACTTTAATTTCACCAATCGATAGATATTCAACAGAACCCTGAAAAATAGAACAGATTTTCATAACTGGCATGTGCACCAGATATAAAATACAACAAAAGTATAAAATTTAAAATGGCTATTCATTACTACTATAAAGAGCATTGACAAATTGTAACATGTAGACGTTTTTCTGCATAGAACGCATGGATTTTCAATTATATTGCCAAATACATTTATGAGAAAACCATTAAGTCAACTGAGTAAATGTGTGTTTATCATGCATTCCATGCAACAAATGGCAATGAAGGACTCATAAAAGTGATCTTTAGAAAAGAGATCTTGCTCGTAATCTTTTTGATTTAGTAATGTGACATAAGATAAAGTCAGAGTTCACTTGTTACAAGTTCAAAAGATTAGGCTATGGAAAGAAGATAATGGAGATGCATGAGATAGACAAAAAAAATGTTATACAATCATTTTTAAGTATATTTAAAATACATTTTCACAGGCGAGAGGAAGAATGGATCGCTACGACCTCATTCCTTATCAATCTTTTTTGTTATTTATGTAACTTGTCAAATAATCCCACTTTTCGGAGGCTCCCGTTTCTGTACATTGAAAAGAGAAGAGGGACATATTGAAATAAGTTAGTAGTATTTGTAGATTGTGGAGAGTGAAGACATAGGTTCAGTTGTTTGGCCCAAGGAGCCTGAATTACTCGTGTTGGCAGGAGCTAACATGTGAGAGAAGCATGGATGGCTGTCTTCAGCTGTCTGATCAAAGATTCTCCTACTTTTCGGCAACTCCATAGATAAATTCAGTCTTTTTTGGGTATTGCACATCTCTTATTTATCACTCTTAAAGACAGAGCAAGAACTGAACCAAGATGAGTATTTATTTAAGCTGTAAGCATATAAAACTTGTGGAGAGAGGGAAGTATTGGGCAACTTTAGTCAGTCATACAGGCCAAGAAAATCATGTTATAATTCAACCGATCGTATCTTCAGCCATGCATGGCCGTGCAACAAAAGATGAAGGCTTTCACACTATAATATTCAATATACATATATCAGTACATATATAAATATGTAAATAGGTAAATCTGGTACACTACTACAAATGTACGTATTATTATTTATGAAGAGTATTTTTAATGATAATTGTACAACAATAACATACTTGATCTGCCTTTATTTTAGATTTTGTTTCTATAAAGGGCCTATAGCGTCATTCTAGCACCAGAACATAATTTACGAGACAACTTGTAAAGGAAGGACCTATTCCTCAAAAATAAAGAAGAGTGCAATGCTGATAAACTGGCACTTTTTTTTGTTCTGCACCTATTCAGTGTCTGTGCACATCCATGAAGCTTTTATTTTTCAGTTGAGATATGGTCATAAGAATAATGGAATTTCATAGAGCTATGCATTCAACAATATGATCCATTTTCCCCCAGAAGATTATGTTAAAATGACTAAAGGTATCTAAAACTGAATGCTATAAAATGAATACGGTAATCATATATACTAAAACTGTCTTTCCTGGAGTATTTTGATAGTTTTAGTGGAAAAACCTTTCTGAGTGACAAAGTAATATCCCTTAAACAATTGCATCCGGCAACCTGAAAACCAACAGATGCACCCATTATCCGGCTCAGAAACCAAGCTAACAACCTGGCAGCAAACCTGAAATAAGAAGCATTGCTAAAGGTTAGATTAAAAGGGTAAATGTTCTGATTTTCTAAGGAAAGCAGCGCACTCATACATAGCTACTAAGAAGAAACATGCTAACTAGACATCAAGTTGGATTACAGGTACAGGCAAAAATAAATAGAGGCAGGGAAAATAGTGCAATATTTCTTGTGGACAGTAATTACTATATAACCAATAAATATGTACCATTGATACTCAAGGTTGATTGATTAAACACTGTCAAGTTATGAATGACTCATCAACCTAAGACAGGCTTGCTTAAGTTCAAAATAGCAGATAGTGCTTAAGAAGACACAATTTATAGGCATGATCGTCATTATATTTCTTGAAAACTGCATTGTATGCTGAAATATAGAGAATATGGGAAAGGCTATATGCATCCTTTACAAGAGGATTCCAGGAATAATTAGAGCTACCAAAAGAATCTCAACCAAATAGTCATCTGCAAAAAACCCAATGTTCCAAGGCTATTTTCGTTTTCACTTGCTGTGGAAATAATGGCTAGGCATGGTACGATATGTTTTGGCCATGGGCTGGTTTTAGGACTACCATATGAGGTGACCTATTGTCATTGACTGCATAGAACACTTAACAACCACCCTTTGATAACAAATGCATGCTAAAACTCTAATGTCATGATCATAATGTTACAAATCATTGATAATATCTGATGTTTTAGTGAGGGTCAGATGACAATGATAGCTAGCCCTTCCTCTTGCATCATTTATCAGAGCTCCAAATGTATAGTTCAATCTCCTCAGAGGAAGCAAGGATCCGAAGGTAAAAATCTTCTTGTCTTTACTATAATTCTTTGATAAGTACAGTAGCAAATCTATACAACAAAGAAATAAGTGGTAAAAGTTTTTTTTGCATACCTTGTTTTGCAATTTAATTGGTAACTTAAGAAAGTATTGTTTCAAATAAAATGTTAACCAAGAATCAAATGTTGTAAGACCAGGAGAGTACCACCAGTACCACACCAATCCAATGGAAAATCGGCAAGGGTACCACTATGAGGCCCAGCCTACAGGCAGCTTGATGCAGCACGCATGAGCCCAAGCATGGGGCGTGCGTGGAGTGTGGGTCCAACGATTGGCATGCTCAAGCAAGAGCCCAAGCATGGGGCGTGCGTGGAGTGTGGGTCCAACCTTGGGCATGCCAAGGTACATTGAACCCATGAGTACGTATGAACCCAAGCAAGGGCCGTGCGTGGAGTTTGGGTCCAACTTGGGGGTGCCCAAGTTATATTGAGTCCATGAGTCAAGTTACATTGAATTCATGAGTCGTTTGAGAGTTCTAACTGATTTGGAGTCTTAGTTGACTTGTTTAGTTGATTGCGTCAAAGATATAAGTTGTTTTGACAGAGTCCTTGTCAAAGTAGGAGTTGTTTTGAGAGAGTCTTTGTCGAGTAGGGGTCTGATTTTTTCTAAAATTCTGGTTGTAGTGTTTCCTAATTTTCCAACCTCCTACTCTATATAAAGAAGAGATGATGAATAAATCAATAGGAATGAAGTTTTAGAAAAAAATTGAGAGTTTTCTCTTCTTGAAGTGAGATGCTTCTTCTTCTTGGTGCGACGCCAAGCTCCCTTTGGAAGAAGTTGAGTGGAGGTGAGACTTCTTCACCATCTTCATGCTAAGCCTTGAGAGTTCGTGTGGGCCATGACCACTAGCACCATCATTGGCCTCTTCTTCTTCCTATGAAAGTCGGCAACACTCCTTGTTTTGTCCTCTCTCTCATTCTCTCTCCTATTCTTTCTTTCTCTCTCTTCTCTCTCTACTCTCTTTCTATCTCTAGTTTCTTTCTCTCTCTGATGGAATCTAGAGAAGAGTCATGCATCACTGGACTCCATCATCATCAATTCTGTTGTGTTATTTATACCCTAACCTAACTCTTGTTCCATGATTTGACCCAAGGTCCGCTGTACCGGCACCGGTCGGCGTACCGATGGCGGCCCGGACCTGTACGTACCAGCTCTGTACCGGTACGGCAGCCATACTAGCCAGTTTTTCAATAAAAACTTCCGGTACTGGATCCCACGCTGATCCGGTACCGGTCCCAGCCCGGACCGGTTCGTACCGGCCAGTATCCTCATTTGACCAGTTAGATTGCTAGATCGGGTCAACTTAGGTCATCTGACGCCACCACCTAGTTAACCCTATCCTTCACCTTTTTTCCCATGATTACCCACCATTGCCCTAATTTCCATCGCAATATTCTCTATTTATTAGGCTTATTCTGTGGTGATTGCCGATGCTTAGGGTTTTATTTTAAAATTTTGTCATGGATGCATTTTGATAAAATAAAACTTTGGATATTAGACTCCAAAGGAGACTTTCAGAATTAGTTGGATTTGTCTGCTAGTTGTTCTCGCAAGGTAAGTAATGATCCATCTTTCTGAGATTTTTTATTTAAAAAATATTATTTTTGATATCAAATAAATTGTAAATGGATTTTTATGTGATATATGAATTTTATGCAATCGTGATTTTAATAGAAAAAAATCGACCAGCTACTTGGAGGCTGGTCGGTTGCTATTGATGGTGATGGATAGTGGCAATGATGGCAATCACTTACCACTGGTGCCCAAAAATGTATTCATCTTTTATTGTTTCTTCCTTTCACAGTTCCATGCTTTCTTCTTCTTTAGACCAATCCTCAGCATCTTCTTCCTTGTCTCCTTCTTCCTTTGATTTTCCTTCTTCATTTTCTTCTACTATTACTTCTTCATTTGGGTATGCTTCCCCCGTTTTTCATGTTTTTTCCTTCCATCTTGCATACCAGACTCTGTTCTGCTTCTTGATGGGTGTTTGTTATGACCCCATAGTCTATTGGCTGTCGTTTCCTTACCATTCTCCTCTTTCCTCTTCTTCTCCTTGCCGGGTATTGGCTACCGAGCCATGACCCTATAGCTTGCTGGTTGTTGCAATGGCAGCAATTCTATCAATTCTCTCTTTTTTCTTGTAGATTTTGTTCTTTGAACTTTTAAGTGTGAAAAAAGGTTTTATGATGTGATATATTGTGAAAAGGAGTTTATATACGATATACAAACTAATTTATGTATGTCATTAAAGGCATTCATAAGTAAGACTTTGAGTTCTTTCCTCCCTGGATCGCCGCCTAGGTGCCTAGGCACTCGCCTAGGCCATAAAGGGTGTCCACAACCTAGCTTCACCTAGGCAATCTAACAACCTTGCTTGAAATGTAGCAAATGTCCGCTTTCACTTATTTTTTTCTTTCACTTTGCCACTTAATTTATTTTCTTTTACTTCACCATGAACGCAATTTGGTTGTTTCACTACAAAAGAAATTAGGTGTTCTACTTCTATCACGCCATTGTGCATATCCCTTGTCAAAGATCTATCACTATCCTAGTAGGATGTGAATCATATTCATCAACATAATGTTGCACCAAAGATGGTCTTCTAGCAAATTTTTAGCAATTAGCATGTACTAACTATGTTTTAAGTCATAACTACCGATGCAATTCAATGTCATGTCATGCCAATCCTTAGCATGCAATGGCACGTTACAGCCAAGAAGGGACATGCAGACATGCTGCATGTTAATAAGGCACTAGCTACATGCCAGTCTGCGCTAACAGGAACTTTAATCCATTGGTGGGATGGAGTAAATACTGAGTATATCCCTCTCCTCCAAAAATACTTGAGCACAGAAACTATCATCAACTGATCTCATACTTCCACATGAAATTTTATTAATCCTTAACTTGGTAGAGAAAACATCATGACCGCTCAAGCTTCATAATTCAATTCCTTCATAGGCACTTCTTGTATCTATTAAGATCTCTATGTCTGCACTCTGTATTAATGGCTCAATTGGTTTCTGAGCTATCCCCTTGATAAATTTGGAAAAAGAGAGAACTTCGTTCAAGTATCTGTCATTTACACAAGAACAGCAAGAGGTCCAGTCTCCCATAGCATAGAGTAGTGATCTTGGAATCTTTGTCATCCATCAGAACTCTTCACCTAGGGTTCTCTCCTTTAGCTTCTCTAATCTATGCACACATAAACTAGGAGAACTTTGCATCTGCAAACTTGACGGTTTTCATGGGCAGGTAACAGGGTTTTTTCTTTCCTTCGCTATAACTAAAATAGCAGAAGTCTAGATCAGTCAGATATGATCACTCTTGATCATATGTTTGGCAGAAAGTGCACTATAAGTCCGAAACTCATGTAATCCAATGACTCACTACCACAATTTTGACTTTGGTCCAAAGCCGCAGTTCCATGGCATGTAGACAAGAACCCATCCTACTCAAATCCGAACTAATCAGAACTGACAAGAGAGTGATTCCCGTGCCTTGTAACATGGTTAGCGTAGGTATCATCGACCAATTGCTTGAGGTTAAAAGCTAAAATCAACAGCATTATCTGTATATTCTTGTATCTACGGATTTACAAAGCCCAGGAAATTTCTTACGAATTAGGTTTTGAGGAAGAGGGGGGGAAACTAACTTTTTCCTTGTTTCTTCATAGTGTAACAAAGATTCACCAAAAAAGAGAAAAAAAGCAAAAGCTTTTGTAGCAAAGAATCGAAATTAGACCAATGTGAAAGAATTTTATGAGGTTTTGAAGTGAAAAATAAGATGTTTTTTTCAAAAACTTACAAGGATATGGCCCATCCCACGGCGCAAAAAATCAAAAGAGCAAACAAGAACTTGACAGGCGATGCCATCTCCACTGCTGAAGGTACTGGGTTCTTTCCAATCAATTTATCTCACAGTAACCTCATCACCGAGTTCCAGAGAAGCAATCCTTCACAGAGATCCAAAACAAGGGTCAAAATTCCAGATTTCCAAACTTGACTGCGCGCATGAGAGGAGAGGGAGACTGGGAGAAAGGTAGCGTCGTCGGTCCGCGATCCGATTCGAAGGGCGGAGGAAGGGGAGGGAGGAGGGCGTCTGGTGCGGGAGCGCGCACATTTGGAGGATTCGGGGGTAGGGTCGGGGTCCCCATCCGCGATTCGAGCAGGGGTGCGGAGGATGGAATGGGAGAGAGACATGTCCGGGGGTGGCGAGCGAGAACACCGCTTCCCTCCACGACTCCCTACAAATAAGAATCAGACACGGACAGCCATCACGTGGTCGAACCAACTTGGACCGGCCGAGCGGTGGTGTAGAATGACAACTATCGTCTTTCTAATGGTTCGGGAGGTCAACTACGTTATTTTCAGTATTTAATGAAAAAAAAAAAAAAATCTTCCAGGGGAGGGGGGAATTAACCCCACCTGCGTAGCAGCCCCTATTGGACCTCCTTCCACTAGGGAATGTTCGATGCGGCCAGCGCCATCTCAGTGCCAGCTGGACCAGAAGCGCTTCTGCCGAGCGTGTCCAGGCTAGGGACATCCAGGCCTCAAATTTAATCGACGCCTGCGTATTTCGAATCTGAGCTACCTCGGTGAAAACAGAGCTCCATTCCAATTGTGCTACCATCTTGGTAGCTGCGGCTGATCTTTTAGAGGTAAGTTTCTACTTTGGAAGTTTCCTAGGTATGAATTTTGTCCTAAACCATTTGATATGCATCAAAAGTAGGTTTGACATTTTCTTCGAGGGAAACGACCTCCAGCTCCAACTCATCTACTTAGGATGTCAATTTGTCGGCTTCCTTAGTCAGGTTTACGAGGGAACGGTGACGGAGTGAGAGGTCGGTTAGTCTTTCTTCAAGATCAACAAAGGCCTAGTCAGTCATGAGGTGGGTTGAATGCCGTGGAGTTGCAATCGTATTTGATAGCTCGACTGTCTTCCTAGGAGAGATGAGTTTATCAACGGTGATCTCGATAATACTTCGTACTAATCATTTGGCCTTCTGTGCCTTGATTGGAATCTGGGGAGAAGATGCAAAGCCAGCAAAGGAAACTTTGGCTGAACAAGCTAATAGCCCGGCCCTAGCGCTGGCCAACAAAGTTTGAAAGATCAAACATCTACCTATATCTCGTAAATGGAGATTGAATCAAGATGATAGAAGGACTGATTATCAGAAAGATAATGATTAATACCTCAAGGCCGGCAATTAACGAGCTAAAGAGCAATGCTTTAGAAGTTGGCATCGGGATTGGATTGACAAGAGGCCCAGATTCTTTTGAAGTTTGTAGCATCTTGGTTACTATATTAGTAATAGGAGCAGGTGATTGCTTTGACAGCTGAGGAAGCTCTTGGTGACTCCCGGAATGAAGTCGATGAGGTGATGGTTGGGACAATCCACTAAACTGGCGAGTCAGCTCCTTCATAAATCGAGCTTGGTCTTTTGAAGATTCGGCTAATGGCGAGTCGGTAACACTAGCAACGCTTTGATCCTCAACTGACTACTCCGTTGTGTCTTTGTTGATGTCTAAAACTACCACAGATTCAAAAGGTGCAGCCCCACTTATACGTTCTAGTCACTTCTCCTGCTTATTCATGTGCGGGAAGAGGAGCAAGTTTAGATCTATGGGCTACTACTTTCCTCCTCTTAGGAGAAACGACTTCGTCTCTTTCTAGAGCAGGCCGAATCAAGAGAGCCTACAATGGAGTTACAAGAATAGTCGCGCAGGAATCTATCATTTTAACAATGCAATCTTAGCCATGTGACCAACGTTCACCGAACCGGTACCAGGACTCATATCGGTCGCATGTGACCAAGGTCCGCCGAACCGATACCGAGATCCATATCTGTCAGTGCCCGATACGGATCTCGGTACCTGTTCGGTACCGTACCGAACCAGTACGGGTAGGGCTCCAATTCACAAACCAATAAGTTTTTTTGACTTTTCAAGAATATTTAATTAGTAATCCGTCTTTTTGAACTTTTTCAATAATCTTAAGTCTAATTTGATTTTTTTTATATTTTCTTGATATTTTTTGATGTTTCTATGATCCCAATTTAACTTATATGATACCTTTTATTGCTTTAAAATAATACAAATTATAAAATGATTAGTGAGATGTTGCATTCTACAATGAACATTATAAAATATCCTCAAATCAAGTAGTGACGTAAAAATTAAAAAATAATACAATCAATTATATATATTTAAAGTACAACATACAAACCTGTTGCCCAGTGGATACAACCCAAGAGGGGGGGTGAATTGGGTCTTTTAAAACTTTTATGCTACTTCTAACACTTTTCAATTAATTATGCTAAGTTGTATAGATGCACAGTGGAATTTAAACTTAGCAACAGTTTGATTTATTGAGTGAGACTTGATTAAGTAAATTGAATATGCTTGCAACTAAAGGATGCGCGGATAAGAGTTAAGCAAGCAATTTATCTAAGTAAGTAAGTGAGCAAGTTAGACAATCACAAACACAACAAACATATAGTGGTTCAGTGCACCCCAGCACCTACATCCACTCCCCAAGACCTCTTGGGAATTTCACTATAATCCTCCAGATTACAGTCCGGTAGTTTTGCGAGTGCACTACCCAACTCGTTGTTTTACACCGGGCTAACAACGAACCCTACAATCCGGTAGTTTTTCGAGTGAACTACCCAACTCGTTGTTTTACCCCGGGCTAACAACGAACCCTACAATCCGGTAGTTTTTCGAGTGAACTACCCAACTCGTTGTTTTACCCCGGGCTAACAACGAACCCTACAATCCGGTAGTTTTTCGAGTGAACTACCCAACTCGTTGTTTTACCCCGGGCTAACAACGAACCCTACAATCCGGTAGTTTTTCGAGTGAACTACCCAACTCGTTGTTTTACCCCGGGCTAACAACGAACCCTAAAACCCCCAATTTAACCTAGGCTTGGGACGCCTTTCCCTTGTTCCAAGTCCCTTGACTGGAACAAGCACAATGTTAGAAGAGTTTTACAAACAATTGGAAAGCTCTAAATAAGCAAATATGACAATGATAAACAATAGAACCCGGAAGAATCCTTTTGCCGTTGGAAGCGTGGAAAATGGTGATTCTTCCGATGTGGATCGCGTAGGTTTGAGTGTGAGCTTTGAATGCACGAGCGGAAGAGAGTAGTTGAGCTTAAAATCACTTGAGAAGCTTGAAAGCACTTGATTTCTTCACTTGAATGCACTAACTCCCTTGAACCTCTTTTTCTTTCTTCTCTCTTGAATGATTTTGCTTTGAGTTGGTTTGAAGTTGTTGAGAAGCACTTAAGAGGTCCCTTTTATAGCCCAAAAAGCAAATATAGCCGTTAGACACAAAGATATGACCGTTTGAAATTCAAATCTACCTGAAAAAGTTGTCAGTCGCGTCCCAGGCGCTCCGGGGACGTCTCCGCGCTTTACGGGGACGTCTCCGCTTGTTTGCGCTTTTTGCATGGGGACGACTCCGCTGCTTCGGGGACGACTCCGCGCTCCGGGGACGTCTCCGCGCTTTACGGGGACGTCTCCGCTTGTTTACGCTTTTTGCATGGGGACGACTCCGCTGCTTCGGGGATGACTCCGCCGTTATATCTCCGAAAAACAGGTCTTCTGGAATTCTCTGAGAGAGTCGACTCCGCTTTTTCAGGGGACGTCTCCGGACGTGCCAGTTCTTTCTGTTTGTGCCAGAGACGTCTCTGAGACAACCCGGAGACATCTCGGCTGTCCCTGATCTGTTTTCTTCAGCTCAAAAATTCTTCAATAAATTCTTGAAAAATATGGGAACTTGCCTAGACATTTCTTAACAATACTCTTAATTAACCAACTAAAATCCTCAAATAACTTGTTAAGATAAAGGAAATTATGCTCTAGTGTTTTGTATTCATCAAAATCCATTAGAGGGTCAACAATTTCCCCCTTTTTGATGATGACAAAACTTGGAGTATGTGCAATATAAAATATATTGTATTCTCGGACTAATGCATAGCTAAGTTGCATGAATTAGAAAACATATATATTTAAAACATACTTCATGATAATGCTTTCGATTTAACCAGCTTAACACAATCAACATATTTCAATTAACACAATCAACATATTTCAATTTAAGCTGATTTGTATTCAATTCAAAACATACAGCATTATGAGCATATACTTAGATATTTCTCCCCCTTTTTGACAACATCAAAAAGGTTGCAAGATAATGAAACATTAAGCACAAAGATAAGAATACTCAAATATTTCTTTTTCTTTTTGTACTCTGATTTGCATGTCAAATTATTGCAAGAATATGAATCATATAACTCAAGGCAATAATATTAGAAAAAGATTAATGAGCATAGATCAGAGCCAATTATAATGAGAACACATCGAATGTGGTTCCAAAGATAGTTTTCAAATCAAGTGTAGGTGGAATCTTTCTCAAGTTAATTCAAGAAGTACCAAGAATGATATTCAAGGAAAGCACGAATGGAAATTTAACTTTTCTTCAATAATAAGTATGAAAGCTTGTTTATTTAAGATCTTTTGCCCAATATATTAAGTATTTTAGCAACATGAGAGCAATTGAACTAATTTTCAGAATATAAGAACAAAAATATTGTGGCATACATATCAAAATATGAATCATGAAATTTATGATATATCTTAGAGCATTCATAAAATGCAAGGCTTTGAAAGTTCTTTTAGAGTTCTTTTAAAGACTTTCTTTTATTCCTTAAAAAATAATCACAATTTGATATATAAGAATATGAATTGGTACTAAATTGAAGTTCTAAAGAGCAAGCCAATTAGGACTCATTAGTGAATTCCAAAATAGATTTTCTGAGAGACACTCAAGAAAATTCAACACATTATTCTTCCCCTATTTCATTGAACTAGAGGCTCTTAAGATCAACTGTTTGAATTGTAATTTGGTTCATGATTGATGCATAAGATATACTAACCAAATAACAAGCCTCAAGGTGTATCATAAAGATTTTCAGATTTAAATTTCAAATGATACATATTGGAGAGTATTAGGATCACTTCTCATTTAGTATTCTTCCTCTCTCCTTTAGTTATAGATTTATGCAATTAAGTTCCATAAGATCTCTCCTTCTGAAATTTTCTTTCTCCCCCTCAATTGATCATTCCATTTAAGAGTTTAGAATTTGAAGATAATGTTCAATAAAATTGTCAATCTCAAAAATATATTTTCTATAAGTTTCAGCTTATTTTCATAAGACTCAAGTTTGAGATAAGACAACCTTTATAGAACTCATCTCAAGGTATAAACTTATTATATAATTAAAGCAAGTCTTGCAATATAAGGAGGTTCATCAAAATCATTCCATAAAAATCAAGGTATGCTTCAAATTAAAGTAACTTTAGGATAGGATACTGAATATCTAAAGCTCCCCCTCAAAAGATGCATTCTTCTTTAATCATTCTTTTCTATTGTTGAATTTCAGATTTTAATGATAAACGTGAATAAAACTGAAATTCTATGATATCGAGAATGTAGAGTAATCTAGCATTATTCAAAATTTGTAGCAATTACTCTTTCTAATCCTTCAAGAACAAGTTATGCTTTCTCTTAATCTTAGAGAAAATGTATAGAAATATTAATCAGAAAATGATTCATTTGAAGCTCAGTTTCTTTCAAAAGCATTTACATTTTCTTTCTTTTAAGAATCATTTGAGTGAGCTGAAATATTTCTAGCTTTAAGATCATTCACTCTATATATAAATTCTGATGGAAGTCTTTAAGAATGTAGGAGAGAAAAACATATAGATGATCATTGAGGTATATATATTTACAGAACTCAATTTCTTAATCATAGTTTTTCAGCAATGTATACATGAAACACAATAAATCTTTTTAATATCTAAATAAAATCATATATTTAGAAACATTTGTTCGCAATCAAGATCGTTGAAAAATACATCACTTAAACCAGTTTTAGTACATTTTAAAGATAAGAAAAGATAAGAAATGATATGTTTCGGATGCGTATCGGAGCAATCAACCAAGGCATCAAAATTAATTCTGTTTTTCTTATGTTAAAGTTTTCATTTAGAAGTCATATTGAGTTATTCTCCTAAATGACACGATCATTGAAGCATATGACTAAGGTTACAAAGATGTAACGATATAAGCATTTTTAAGTTAAGTTTAAGCTTTTATACAAAATCAGATTCTGAATTTTCATAAGAATTTCCAAGAAGGATCTCAAAATTATAATTTGAGACATGTATCTTCTACATTGTAGTTCATCTTAAATTACCAAGATTGAAAACACATATTTCAATAACATTAGATCACTTTCAGAGTCTTTGTATTTAATATTGAGTTTCAATACAAAATGGAGGATATTTTAACAAGTATTAGGATATTGTATATCAAAGTTAGGCAAGTTGAGAGATAGATCAAGATCAATTCATTTTGCCTAAATAGAGATATCTTTCTCTTCTTCTTTTTACAGATTTATTCAACTTTCAGATTTTAAAGATGATTGTGACCGACAAATCTGAAATTTCTTTTCAATAATACCAAAAAAAATTTATGCAGTATTTCAAACATTCAATCAAATTATCCAACCATGAAGCATTACAAAATATTGAGAACCCATAATTCAAAACATCATGCCACATGCATAATATATTATGTGTTAAGTCATGCATTAAAATATTAAGAAAAAGAATGTCAAGGATCAAAATCAATTCTTTTCAAATAAACTCCCCCTACATAATTTTGCACTGATTTCATCCTTAAAGTGTGTTTTCAAGTGATTAAAAATTTGACTTGATTCTTCTTATATACTTTCATTTACTTTGTCTTTCATTTTTAACTTTCTTATGCTCTATACTCTATTTGCTCCCTATCCGGTGGAGTTGGGAAGGGACACGAGGTACTACCACTAGCCTCCCTCTTGTGCCGTCCCTAATATGCCCTACACCGAATGGTTGGGTCAAATAGTGCCGGGTACTACCACTAGCCTCCCCATTGGCACCATCCCTATGATGAGCAATATAGAAATGTTAAAATGTTTACTTCAAACTCTTCCTGTTTAGGTGTAATTAATTACGAATTTTATCCCTTCCAAAAGAATGCTCACACAAGTCTCACAAATGTGCCGAATATATTATGCTTGTTTTGCTTTTCCTTAAGATTGGAGTAATTGCCTTTACTTAGATTTTACTTCTCTTGAATAATATCCATTTTCTTTTCTTTATCTCTCTCTCTTTTTGTTATTCTCAAGTAATTTGCATGAAAGAGCAGAATAAGGAAATAATCTTATGTATCATATAGATGTATATCATGCAAACAACATTTTCATTGTGCTCAAGGATTCATAACTTCTCACAAGTTATTTTAAATCAAAATTTTAAGCATTTACTTGTGTATTTCATGGTTATGATATAGGCAATGAAATATTTTAGTTTGAGCAAACCATGAAACAATTGTCTAAAAGCATAAGTCAATTAATGCATATATAGACATGATGTCTAGAAATTAATATTTAAAGATTTTAATCATGCCACAATAAGATTTAAGTTATTGACTTTGCTTAGCTAATTTATGAGAGAGGTATCTAAAATTACCGATTCATTCTGCATTCTTCAAGTCAAATACCTGCTAGATTTCTTATGTATGAACTTTTGGCTGAAGAAGGTCCTCTCTCTTGTTTGCATGTGAATGTTTATTATATCTTATGTGGAGGTGTCCTTCAAGTTGAAATCTCTCATTTTCTTACTCAAGGATCCTGCATTATTAACAAATTCCTTTTCTTTCTTGAAAGAAAGTCTTTAGTTTCTTTAAGATACAAACCATTCATCCAACATATTTTTAACTAGATGACTCAATATAAGATATGACAATAGTTGAATATTGAGTCACTTTACTCAAGAGATTGCCTAAATATAAGCAAGCACATATCACTTGAACTAAAGAGATAGTTTCATTAACCAAGATGGTTCAAGGACAAGCACGTGAAGCAATAGGAAGATTTATCAAGGTCAAATCAATTTCTTATTTTCGAAATCGATTTAGTTTAGATTTTATTTGCTTAAGATAATTATCAATAAGACACGCTAGCTAAGTTTTAATCAACTTATCTTAAACAGTTGTTTCTATCAAAATTCAGATTATGATTTATTTGTTATCAATAAAATATGATTCATTAAAGTTAGATTGAAGTCTTGCACAAGGTCACATAATGAGCATACAATCTGATCTACTAGCTGTATGATAAAATAATTATTCTATCATGCTTCAATACAGCTTTAAAATAATAGATCTACTTTGCTCATCCTTTTCAAATTCTACAAGATGGGGTCATAGACATACCTTCTTTATGCCAATCTTCTATAAGAGTTTTCTTGTGGACTAACTTTGGTCAATGGAGATCCCCTTTCTTGTTTGTCTTAATTTGGAGTTTGAGAGAAGATGTTAATTCATTCATCATACATATTTCAAACTCACCTTACATGAGCTAAGTAAAATCTTCATATAACTCTTCATTAGTAGAACCAAAAATGATGTCATCAATGCATACTTTGAGCAAATAAGATATCACAAATTCTTCTTTTTGATGTATAGATTTATCATTATTACTTTCTATCAAAAAGGTTACTTAAGCTTTTATATCATGCTTTTGATGCTTGTTCCAAATTATATATTGCTTTAACATATTTGTAATGAGTATTTTCAAATATGGTGGTTATTTAACATAGATCTCATTTTTAATGAAATAACCACATAGGAGTGCATTCTACACATTCATTTGACAGAATATAAAGCTCATGAAGCAAGCAAATGATAATGGTGATCTTTACTTCTAATCATGCAAGGATTTCATCAAGATTTAATTCATCTTTTCTTGATTGAATCTTTTAGTAGTCACCAATTTTTCTTCATTAAGTGCATTTCTGAAAACTCAATTTGGTTCTAATTATTAACAAGTTTTCCGATTTTATCGGCAAGATTTCAAATTCTCTCTCTTTTAAAAAATGATTTAGTTTAACTTGACCAATTATAATCTTGCTCATTCTTCTTAAGGTGTTTTAGTTTTAGATTGTTATATGCAAGCAAAAAGATTAACATATACACATATAATCTGATTTTAGTGACTTGATGAAAGATCATTAGTCTCATAAAGAATAAAATGAATTGATATTTCTACAACTAGGATCTTTTCATTGAATATTCTATATGCATTGCTTGATGAATGATATCCAAAGATAGAAGTATCTTTATCAGATTTGGCATTATTTTCAAAAGAACATATCAAGCATAACGTGTATGACTGAAAAATATGAAAGATATGCAATGGTTCATTTTCCATTTTTCAGAAGATCAAAAGGAGTTTTCATAAAAAATAGATCTAATAGAAATCATATGTATGACAAGCAGTGATGATAGCTTTTAAAAATTATTTAAGTAGATGACTATCATACACAATTGTCTTTTTCATTTCTTCAAGAATTCTATTAACCCTATTTTACTTAAGGTGTCCTTGGTGCTGAAATAATTAATTTCTGTATAAACTTTATCAGGATTTTGGTTTTCAACACTGTGCCATGATACCTTCACAGTTTGGAAACCTTTATCATTTGAAACACTTTTACAAGATTTAGCAAATACAGAAAATATTTCAATTTTATTTGCCAAGAACAAATCCAATGTAAGCTTTTGAAAACTTAGTGATGGAAACAACATCTTTAGATTTAGAAATTGATTCTTGTTTGTTTCCTTAGTTAACATGCATAGCAAACTTTGACCTTTCAGAAGATAATCTAAGTAAGGCAATGGCAAGGTCTTTTGAGATTAAGTACATACTAGCATGAGTTGATTTTATATGCCAAAGATGGTTTCTTTAATCTTGGTATTCATAGTGCATATATTCAAAAGCATACCAAGTACACATTATCATATCTTTGATCAATAAACAATAATGCCATGGATAAAAACTCTCAATCAAGCATATAGAGAATTCATAGAGTTATTCTTAATAAATTGATTAATCATTTAGCAACTTATCCAATAGTGAGTAAAGCATAGTATAAAATGAAGTGATTTGATTATATTTCCAAAAGTATTTTTTATATCACAAAATTGATCAATACCTGCAATTCAGATTTTAATCAAATACTAAAGCAAAATAATGATGAGATGCAAGGATTACTGATTTCATTATTATTATTTTTTTTTATTTAAAATTACTTTTCATAAGTATATTTTAAGTTTCATTTTTGACGTGTGTCTAGAGCACCCATTTGTATGAAAGTTCTATTTGTTCCATGTGTATCTTGGTACACCTATGTCTACATCCTCATAATTTCATTTTGGGTACCCAAGCTTGCTTGGGTCCTTGAGAGTTAGGACATATGGTTCCTTTTGGAACCCAAATCTGTTTAATAGTAATAACTTTACCATTTGATTTAATTGTGTTAGAACGATGGAAAAAGTTGTTATGCCCATTCTTTTCATGTTTGAAATAAGTTATCTTATTTAATGGTTTGCTTGATGCATTAATAACCTTTTTCTCTAGAGATTTATTGTTAAGTAAAGGAGTCAAGCCAAGTTTTGATTTATCATAAGCAACATATTGGCTTTCAAACATCAATTTTAATCGTTCTGAACTTACAGTGAATTTGTTAATAAGAGATTTTGATTGGTTAATTTCTTCACTTAAGTTTTGATTTTCTTTAATTAAATTCTGATTTTTCTGAATCAATTGTTCTGAATTTAACCTTAAGCTTTCATTTTCAGAATTCAGTTTGTCATATATTTTAGCAATAGAATTTCTTTCTTTTGAGATTTCCAGATTTAGCTTTTTAAGATTTTTATTTTTGATAGCTAATTTTCTACATTCATCATACAAATCATGAAGAGCATTTAATAGTTCATCATAAGAATATTCTTCATAAAATTTATTTGGTGTAAAATTAGATTCAGATTCTACTTTATCTTCTAATGCCATAAAACATAAGTTAGTTACCTCTTGTAGTTCATTGTTGCTTCTAGCTTTCAATTTTTTGCTTGACTCTTCCTTGGTCAAGGCTTTCTTGCTTTTTATCTCTTTCTTCCTTTCTTCTTGCTTCCTCTTCTTCTTTGTCTTTAGGAAGCTTTTGAATCTTTCGGTGTTCGGAAATGGATCCTTGTTTCCATCACCGTACTCTTTATTTTTTGAACTAATCTGCCTCTGAGTCGACTCGGGCCTTGTTGGAGTCGACTCGGCTATTGTGGAGGATTCTGCAATCTCATTGTTAGTACGCAATTGAAGCACATGTGAGCTAATTTGAGATTTGTCATAAATAATTGTTAAAGTATCCCAGATTTCTTTAGCAGATAAGCATGCAGAAATCTTATGAAATATGGATTCATGGATAGCACAATATAGAAAGTTCATAGCATTAGCATTCAATTATGCTAAGTCTTTTTCATTGACATTTTGAGAAAGTGTGTGAGGTCCATTTATAATAATATTCCACATTTTATAGTTTTGTGATTGAACAAAAATTTTCATTCTAGCTTTCCATTGAATATAGTAAGTTCCATCAAACAGTGGAGGTCTGTTTATGGAAAGTCCCTCGGCAAATAATATGTTATGTGGGGTTGTCATAATCTTTAGCTCTAGTCGGTTAAGACTATAATCAATAGAAGAGCACCTGCTCTGATACCACTTGTTGCCCAGTGGATACAACCCAAGAGGGGGGGGTGAATTGGGTCTTTTAAAACTTTTAGGCTACTTCTAACACTTTTCAATTAATTATGCTAAGTTGTATAGATGCACAGTGGAATTTAAACTTAGCAACAGTTTGATTTATTGAGTGAGACTTGATTAAGTAAATTGAATATGCTTGCAACTAAAGGATGCGCGGATAAGAGTTAAGCAAGCAATTTATCTAAGTAAGTAAGTGAGCAAGTTAGACAATCACAAACACAACAAACATATAATGGTTCAGTGCACCCCAGCACCTACATCCACTCCCCAAGACCTCTTGGGAATTTCACTATAATCCTCCAGATTACAGTCCGGTAGTTTTGCGAGTGCACTACCCAACTCGTTGTTTTACACCGGGCTAACAACGAACCCTACAATCCGGTAGTTTTTCGAGTGAACTACCCAACTCGTTGTTTTACCCCGGGATAACAACGAACCCTACAATCCAGTAGTTTTTCGAGTGAACTACCCAACTCGTTGTTTTACCCCGGGCTAACAACGAACCCTACAATCCGGTAGTTTTTCGAGGGAACTACCCAACTCGTTGTTTTACCCCGGGCTAACAACGAACCCTACAATCCGGTAGTTTTTCGAGTGAACTACCCAACTCGTTGTTTTACCCCGGGCTAACAACGAACCCTAAAACCCCCAATTTAACCTAGGCTTGGGACGCCTTTCCCTTGTTCCAAGTCCCTTGACTGGAACAAGCACAATGTTAGAAGAGTTTTACAAACAATTGGAAAGCTCTAAATAAGCAAATATGACAATGATAAACAATAGAACCCGAAAGAATCCTTTTGCCGTTGGAAGCGTGGGAAATGGTGATTCTTCCGATGTGGATCGCGTAAGTTTGAGTGTGAGCTTTGAATGCACGAGCGGAAGAGAGTAGTTGAGTTTGAAATCACTTGAGAAGCTTGAAAGCACTTGATTTCTTCACTTGAATGCACTAACTCCCTTGAACCTCTTTTTCTTTCTTCTCTCTTGAATGATTTTGCTTTGAGTTGGTTTGAAGTTGTTGAGAAGCACTTAAGAGGTCCCTTTTATAGCCCAAAAAGCAAATATAGCCGTTAGACACAAAGATATGACCGTTTGAAATTCAAATCTACCTGAAAAAGTTGTCAGTCGCGTCCCAGGCGCTCCGGGGACGTCTCCGCGCTTTACGGGGACGTCTCCGCTTGTTTGCGCTTTTTGCATGGGGACGACTCCGCTGCTTCGGGGACGACTCCGCGCTCCGGGGACGTCTCCGCGCTTTACGGGGACGTCTCCGCTTGTTTGCGCTTTTTGCATGGGGACGACTCCGCTGCTTCGGGGACGACTCCGCCGTTATATCTCCGAAAAATAGGTCTTCTGGAATTCTCTGAGAGAGTCGACTCCGCTTTTTCAGGGGACGTCTCCGGACGTGCCAGTTCTTTCTGTTTGTGCCAGAGACGTCTCTGAGACAACCCGGAGACGTCTCGGCTGTCCCTGATCTGTTTTCTTCAGCTCAAAAATTCTTCAATAAATTCTTGAAAAATATGAGAACTTGCCTAGACATTTCTTAACAATACTCTTAATTAACCAATTAAAATCCTCAAATAACTTGTTAAGATAAAGGAAATTATGCTCTAGTGTTTTGTATTCATCAAAATCCATTAGAGGGTCAACAAAACCAATATCTAAAATTGGATCGAGTGGTGATGCCTCTCGTAAATTTATGGATCATCAGCATAGTCATGAGGCATATCAGCTTACCCATCTAACCAAGCAATGTTGTAGTTTTGTACGTTCATCCCATAAGGAACACATGTCGGGTTATAAGTACTCTCGGATCTCTTACTGAAGCTCTAGCTCTGAGATGTGTCTTCTGGCTAATAATACAGTTGTGGAAAGGCCCATCCGAATATGCCAGTTGGTCTATAAAAAGGATATCGTGTTATACTATATTAATTATAGAAGATACCAGTTAACTTACATATGTCACTTAATTTAACTTACCTCTTCTAGACATGGGATCACGACTTCTAATTTCGCTCTATCTTATAAATCACATTACGCAGAGTGGCTAGAAGTTTGTCATCCTAGGTACGCTGTACTGAAATCGAGAGTTCAAGTAGTATGCTGCACATAGAGTTCATTATTGTCTTAGTAAAATTGCTTACTTGAGCAACCTAATTTTTAATGTTCTTACTTATTTGCTAGATGCAAGTTGCTACCTATATGGTAGTCCCACCGCCACTCAATTATGTTGATATACTCGTGGGCATGCATCGGATCTGCCTCCATGATCTGAGTTTTTGCCCTCTCCATCATATAATACAGGAAGCCCATTTGGGGTTACCTCTTGCTGTCCATGGAACAAAGCACTTCAAACAATGGTTTGATAGCCTTCACTATCATAGTGGCCCGCTGCTAGAAGTTTGCCTAGTCACCAAGTTTACGATGCTGCTCCTTGCAGTGTCGACCTCGAATATCTACTCTTTTGCCACTCGGAACTCACAAACATATGACATAGGGCTACTTTCTTCTCAAAAAAGCTACCAAGTATAACGTAGTTAGTAGCAAATCATATGACTTCTGGTCTCAAAATGTCTCCTCCTACATATCTCCTTATTAGTAAAAGGACTAACGTATGGTTATAAATATACCTGGTGATGGTTTGGGCTATCTCCACTATCTGCTACACTTTACAAATCTTTGCAATGTATAGTGGAAATGGCAGATCTATAGTACATATTATCTGCCACATTTACTGAAATGTGGCTAAAATGGAATCAAGATCCAATAACTTACCACATATTTTTCTTCTTATCCTTCTTTAGCATTGAGTCAATCGTCTACTGCTTCGAATCTCTGTTGGGAAGACATGTAGATCTCAATCATGGATTGCTGCTTCTGATGGAATCTCTCTAGATGACTTCTTTTTGCTACTAAAAGCTCCTAGCATAGATGCAATATAGCCACCACCTCTGCTGATGCCCTTCCTCACTGAGGAGGTCATCTTCAACTCTGGATCTGCCCTGTTGCTCATAGAACCGAAGTCTGACTTGTAGTACAAAAGCGCAAATTAAGCCTTACGCCTGGCCACCTCATCCTAGTGGCACTGATCATCCAGGCTCGCCTGCATGGTAGCCTGGATCTGTGCCTCCTCATCAGCTGGAGTAGATGTCTTCTCTGACTTTCTAGAGTGATAGAAAGGTGGCTCTGTCGTTCGGCTGTCCAACTCTACCTTCTTTTTGGCAACCCTTTTCTTTACTACTCTGAAATCAGCAAAGTGCTTCTTCATCAGTTATCGAACCTCCTATGTGCATTTCCGACATATATATATGTCGGAGTAACCACCAGTTAAGTGCTCCTTCAACTTGGCTACCCCTCCTCCTTTAAACTATGTGTTGCACTAGTTACACTTCCAATAGTGCCGATCCGAGAGCATTTGCCTATGATCGCATCCAATATCACACTCTCGGTCCTTCTTTTTTCTTGGTAGCTCTATTCCTACAGATTTATCAAGTACATTTGTTTATCAATTATTTAAAGATAATAAAATTTTATTATGATGAAGATAATTTTTTTACTTCAAAAAATATATCTGATGTATCTAATACATAATGCTAATTTTGCATATTTTTTTTATTTTTTATATATTTTTCAATAATTTTTAAAATTAAAAATATGTTTAAATATTATAAATTCAGAAAAATAAGATTTCTATCTTAAAATTATTTCTGAATTATGTAATACATATTGCTAATTTTCATAATTTTTAGTATTATTTATATATTTATAATTATTACTTAAATTTAACAATCATATTTAAATATTAATATTTTAAGAAAATAATTTAGATTACATCTATATAAAATCCAATAATGGATGTTATATATATTTTTCTAACTCCTTAGGCATGCAACAAAAGCTACTTATTTCTTAATTATTATCAAATTTTAGTCTAGACCTCTATGCACATGATCGCATTGAAACTTGAATAAATAGACACCAAATATTTTTATAGAGAGTAGGTTACATACCCCTAAATATATTTCTTTTTTTATTTTTTTATTTTTATTAATTTTATAAAAAAATTTATTTTTAATTTAAAAATATATTTTAAATTTTTAAAAATTATATATAATTCAAAAATTAAAATTTTTATGTCATCATATAGATCGTCTATTGATCTACAATATATAATAAAATTGAGCCCAAATTAAAACTTTTGGCATGATTTCTTTTTATTTTGTAATTTTTGAGTTATTTTTTGAAGTCCAAAAAAATTAAGGAAATGAGATGGGAGAGAGAAAGTACACCTGATTTTGGCTTGAATCTTCCTTCTGAGTTGCTAAATCGACGAGTTTTTTGATTGTTTGGAAAGAGAAAGCAGTGAAAATCCCTCCACCACTTTCATTTGCTACTGGAAAGGCCTTCTCGGGCCTTTCCAGCAACAATCTGATGCTTTAAAAGTATCATATTAGTCCACAGTGACAACTTAGTTTAGAATCAGATTGACTCGGTGCAAACTGACTAGCAATATGATGCTTTAAAAGCGTCAGATTAGTCCATATGACAACCAAGTTTGGAACCGAATTGACTCAGTGCAAACTAGCCAGTTCACACCAAGTCTGCACCGAACCGATTGGTTCCGTCTAGTTCGGACCCTTTGCGATCAGTTTGGAATCGGTTTTGGCCAGTTCAGTAAGGGTTCCAACTAATATAAGGCCGGAATCGAAAATAGAAGGCGAAGCGATTCGGTTTCGTACCGAGTTGGCTTGGCACTGCTCGAATCGGGTAATTCAGCATGGTTTGGCAAACTCTATGCGTGACTAGCGGTTATGATCTTGAATCAATTCAGCTTGGTTAGGAGTAGTCAGATGTATCTTTGCCTTCGGGAGGGAACGAAAGTTGTTCCACCTACAAACCGCGAGGAGGTTTTGTGATTGGTCAGCTGAGGAGGGTGAGGATGATAGTGTTATTTTGATGATTAACAAGCAATTATCTAGAGTATGCTATAAGTTAAATTGATACTTCATTTATAAGTTCATTACTCTCAGTATATTTGGTTAATTGAAAATAGATACATGACCTTGTTCATTTGAATGAATCTAACCTTGAGAATGCAGCAAAGTGTGGATTGAGTCGACCCAAAGGTTGATTGGGTCAACCCCGGCACATCAAGAAATCATTTGGCACACTCCTGCAAAAATGGCACAAATGAACAGTGAGTTGGGTCGACCCAAGGTAAGCATGAGTCGACCCAACCTTGAAGAACCTCAAAAACATAACTGAAGAATGCTCTCTGGATTTACTGAGAGGGTCGACCCAAACAGTGGTTGAGTCGACCCAAGCTTGAGTCGACCCAAACCCTGAGAGGGTCGACCCAAAGGCAAGACAGAAAGACAGACAGAAATTGGTTCTCTGGAATTACTGAGAGGGTCGACCCAAGAAGAGGTTGAGTCGACCCAAGTGGACTTTGAGTCGACCCAAAGAATGGTTGGGTCGACCCATGGGAAGGAAGGCTGAAATTGAGGTTTCTGTGGTTTCTGAGAGGGTCGACCCAAGGAATGTTTGAGTCGACCCAAGGCAAAGTTGGGTCGACCCAAGGACAGGTTGAGCCGACCCAAACACGGGCTGAACAGTAACGGCTAGTTCTGCAGATGTACTTTTTGTCCTTTCCAAGGTCAGTAACGGCTAGTTTTTGAATTCTAACCATTGGGGCTTGACCAAAGAAGGTGGGAAGCTATTTAAAGGGGCACTATTCATCAGAGAGAATAACTTTTGAGTTGAATATCAAAGAGTACCCAAGAATACAAAAGTGCCCTAATCTTCTTCATCAAGAGCTTCATTCAAGAATCAAAGAAAGGGATTGAGCAGATTCAAAGAGGCATCAAGAGCTCCATCCCCTTTAAAGAGTGAAGCATCCTTGACAAAGAAGAGCAAAGCGACTTCAAAGCGATAAATACTTTCTAACTCTTCCTTGTAGCTTATATTGTTTCATATGCTCATTTAGGAGTTTGAATCTTTCCTTTTGTTAATTAAACACTTTGTAAAGGTTCGTTGGTGAGCCCGCAAAACCAACAAAGGTTTTTGGTGAATCCGGAAAACCAAAGTGTAAAGGTTAGTTGGTGAGACCGCAAAACCAACAAAGGTTTTTGGTGAACCCGGAAAACCAAGTGTATAGGTTCGTTGGTGAGCCCGTAAAACCAACAAAGGTTTTTGGATTGTGAGCCCGGAAAACAATCCAACTGTAATCCGCGGGATTATAGTGAATTCCCAAGGGGACGCTTGGGGAGTGGATGTAGGTGCTAAGGAGAGCACCGAACCACTATATATTGTTGTGTTTGTGTTGTGCTTGTGTTTTCATTTACTCTTGCATCATCTTCTACTCTTGCGTTAGTTTAACTCACTCAAATAGCTTAAGAAAGCATCCACCGCACTTAATTAAGAAAACGTTTAAAGCATCAAAAAAAGAAGAAGAAACCAATTCACCCCCCCCCCCTTGGCTTGTCACCTTGGGCAACAAGTGGTATCAGAGCGAGGTGCTCTAATAGTGCTCATTGATCTAACAATCAAGAGTTAAAGATCATGACAACCCAAGTGGGATGTGCAATGAGTGAGGGGCAATCCACAAATAGACCACCTCTATTTAATGGCACAAACTACACATATTGGAAAGCTAGAATGAGGATATTCATTCAAGCTTCGGACTATGAACTGTGGCAAATCATCACTAGAGGACCTCACATACCCACACTTAACATAGATGGCACTATCATACCCAAACCAGAAATGGATTGGAATGAAAGTGATAGAAGATTAGCACAGTTAAATGCAAAAGCTGTAAATACACTTTACTGCTCTTTAGATGTAAATGAATTTAATAGAATATCCACTTGCACCACCGCCAAAGAAATTTGGGATAGACTTGAGGTCACACATGAAGGGACCAATCAAGTTAAGGAGTCCAAGATAAACATATTAGTACACAAGTATGAACTGTTTAAAATGGAATCTACTGAGTCCATAACTGATATGTTTACTCGTTTTACTGATATTATAAATGGGCTTAAAAGTTTAGGAAAGTCTTATTCTAACTCTGATTTGGTGCGTAAAATTCTCAGGTCTCTACCAAGGAATTGGGAGGCCAAGGTAACCGCTATTCAAGAGGCAAAGGACCTCAACACACTGCAGTTAGAGGAGCTCCTAGGATCTCTCATGACCCATGAGTTGACAATGAGGCAAAATTCAGAAGATGAGGTCAAGAGAAGAAAACCCATTGCCCTAAAGACTACCACCCCTAGACAACAAACTGAATCGGAAGATTCAGATGATGATGAAGATATTGATGAAGAAGGGATGGCAGTGCTTGGGAGAAAATTCAGAAGATTCATGAGAGGTAAGAATAAGTTCCATAAAAAGAAACCCTTTCTTAAAGGTAACTCAAGCAAAGAAAAGGTTAAGGATAAGGAAAAAGAAAAGGAGACTCCCATTTGCTATGAGTGTAACAAACCCGGGCATTATAAGATAGATTGCCCAGATTTGAAAAGGATGGCAAGAAAGTTGAAAAAGAAGAATTTTATGGCCGATTGGAGTGAAAGTGAGGAATCAAGTTCGGAGGACGAAGATCATCAAGACACGGCCCAAATATGTCATATGGCCAATGACGATGAGGTAGATTCTGAACTTGACTGTGATTTTACTGTTGATGAATTGCATGATGCATTCTTAGAACTCATGGAAGAACATAAGAAAGTAATTAATAAAAATAAAGCTCTAAAAGAAGAAAATCAATCTCTCATTAAAGATAAGATAAAACTGTCTCATAACTATGAAACATTAAGTAGGAAACTTGAAAATGAAACCAAAAATCTAATTGCTGAAAATGTCAAGCTAAAAGAAGATGCTGAAAAATATAAGTCTTTGGTAGAAAGATTTACTCTTAGTTCTACCAAATTAAACTTGATTCTTGATAGCCAAAAAGCTGTATATGATAAGGCCGGTTTAGGGTATAGAACAAATAGGAAACAAAAACTCTTAAAGAATATTTTTGTAAAAGCTAAAAGGGAAATTATTACTTGTTATTGTTGTAATAAGATAGGACATAGAGCATATGAATGTAATTTTAGAAAGTCTAGTCAAAACAGATCAAGTAATAATCAAAAGATAAAATTCAAGAAAGTTTGGGTTCCAAAAGGAACATGGAGTACTAACCCTAAAGGACCCAACTTAGCTTGGGTACCTAAAGGTTCTTCTTGATCTTGATTGCAGGTGTGTCTTGCAGCTGATAAAATGGAAAAATGATGGTATCTAGATAGTGGCTGTTCAAGACACATGACCGGTGACGAAGATCGATTTGTCACTTTGGAACCAAAGAAAGGTGGAGTAGTGACCTATGGAGACAATGGTAAAGGGTATATCATTGGAAAGGGTAAAATTTTCATTGCTCCATCTATTTTTATAGAAAATGTTTTATTAGTTAAGGGTTTGAAACATAACCTTCTTAGCATAAGTCAATTTTGTGATAAAGGATTTAAAGTTACATTTGAAGCATCTGTATGCATAATCACAAATCCTAAAGATAATAGCATTGTACTTGTAGGACAAAGGCAAAGAAATATTTACTTAGTAGATCTTCATGAGTTAGGCAAGAAAAATGGTTTATGCTTAATTACTAATGAAGAAAAGAAAATTGAAACTAGTTGGCTTTGGCATCGAAGATTAGGACATGCTAGTATGGAATTAATATCAAAACTAGTTAAGAAGGAATTAATAAAGGATGTGCCAAAATTGATTTTTGAAAAGGACAAAATATGTGGACCATGTTCATTGGGAAAACAAACTAAGTCATCTTTCAAATCGAAAAACGTAGTATCAACAACTAGACCATTTGAACTCATACACATGGATTTATTTGGACCTACTAGAACTACAAGTCTAGGAGGAAAGAAATATGGACTAGTTATTGTTGATGATTTTTCAAGGTATACATGGGTTTCATTTTTGGCACATAAGAATGAAGCATTTTCAGAATTTTTGAAACTATATAATAAAATCATAAATGAAAAGAAACTCACCTTAGTAGCCATTCGAAGTGATCATGGTACTGAATTTGAAAATCAACACTTCGAGGAATTTTGCACTAAAAATGGAATATCACATCAATTTTCAGCACCTAGAACGCCTCAACAAAATGGGGTTGTTGAAAGAAAAAATAGGACATTGGCAGAAATGGCACGCACAATGTTGTGCGAGTCAAATCTTCCAAAGTACTTTTGGGCTGAAGCTATAAACACCTCTTGCCATATTCTAAATCGAGTTTTAATACGACCTATAACTAAGAAAACTCCTTATGAACTTTGGAAGAATAAGAAACCAACTGCAAAATATTTTAAAGTGTTTGGATGTAGATGTTTTATCTTAAATAATGGCAAGGAGGACTTAAGTAAATTTGATGCCAAGTCAAATGAAGGTATCTTCTTAGGATACTCCACATCTAGCAAGGCATACAGAGTATTCAACAAAAGAACCTTAGTAGTAGAAGAGTCAGTCAATATTATATTTGATGAGTCTGATAGTGAGTCTGCTAGGAAAGAAAATACTATTGATGATGATACAGGAATTATCGACTTTGAAAAGTTGAAAATTGATGACGTGCCAAATCAAGATAAGGGAGATGATTGCGTGCCACCACAACCCCAAGACGTGCCAAAAGAATGGAGGTATGCACATGGACATCCTAAAGATTTAATCATTGGTGATCCATCTCAAGGGGTAAGAACTCGATCATCTCTTAGAAATTTAAATGATTATCTTGCTTTTGTTTCACAATTAGAACCTAAAACTTATGAAGAGGCTGAAAAAGATACTAACTGGATAAATGCCATGCAAGAGGAATTAAATCAATTTAAAAGAAGTAATGTATGGACATTAACTGAAAGACCAAAGCATAATTCAGTAATTGGAACAAAATGGGTATTTAGAAATAAATTAGATGAAAATGGATTAGTTATAAGGAATAAGGCTAGACTTGTAGCTAAGGAATACAATCAAGAAGAAGGAATAGATTTTGATGAGACATTTGCTCCTGTAGCTAGATTAGAGACTATTAGATTGCTTCTGGCATTTGCATGTTTCATGGATTTTAAATTATATCAAATGGATGTGAAGAGTGCATTCTTAAATGGTATTATTGAGGAGGAAGTATATGTAGAACAACCTCCAGGATTTGAAAATCATGAATTGCCAAATCATGTGTTTAAACTACATAAGGCATTATATGGATTAAAGCAAGCACCTAGGGCTTGGTATGATCGACTAAGTAAATTTCTGCTTGAAAATGATTTTTATAGAGGAAATGTAGATAAAACTTTATTCATCAAAAGAAAGGACAAAAATCTATTAGTGGTGCAAATATATGTAGATGACATAATCTTTGGTGCCACTAATGATACTCTATGCAAAGAATTCGCTGATTTAATGCATGGAGAATTTGAGATGAGTTTGATGGGAGAACTAAGCTTCTTTCTAGGATTACAAATCAAACAAACCAAAGAAGGCATTTTCATTCATCAAACTAAGTATACAAAGGAAATACTGAAGAAGTTTGGGAATGAAAATCATAAGGGAATTGGCACTCCAATGAATCCTACTAGTAAGCTAGACAAAGATGAAAAAGGGAAAAGTGTTGATATTAAGCTCTATAGAGGACTAATTGGATCCTTGCTCTATCTTACTGCTAGTAGACCCGACATTGTATTTAGTGTAGGGATATGTGCTAGATACCAATCGGATCCTAAGGAGTCATATTTAAGTGCTGTTAAGAGAATCCTTAGATACTTAAGAGGAACTACCACCATTGGATTATGGTACTCGAGAGACTCCTGTCTAGATTTGCTTGCATATTCAGATGCTGACTTTGCTGGATGCAAGTTAGATAGGAAGAGCACAAGTGGCACATGTCAATTCTTAGGAAATAACTTAGTATCATGGTTTAGTAAGAAGCAGAACTCAGTGGCACTGTCCACAGCTGAAGCTGAATACATAGCTGCTGGTAGTTGTTGTGCTCAAGTATTATGGCTCAAGCAACAACTAGAGGACTATGGAGTCAAACTAGATAATATTCCTATTAAGTGTGATAATACTAGTGCTATCAATCTCACTAAAAATCCAGTTCAGCACTCTAAAGCCAAACACATAGAAATAAGGTACCATTTTATTAGGGATCATGTGCAAAATGGAAATGTATGTATTGAGCATATATGCACGGAAAAACAATTGGCCGATATATTTACCAAACCATTGAGTGAAGATAGATTCTGTATGCTCAGGAGGGAATTAGGCATATGTGATCCTTTTTATTAAAGAAATATAAAAGGGAGATAGTAGTCTCATGATACATTCCTCTAATTTCAAAAATCCCATGAAACATGAGTCAAATTTGTTATCTATAGATTTCTTACTCATGTATCATTGTTCCATAAAGAGTTTATAAGGATTGGAAGCAAGGAAAACTTTTTAGAAGCAAAAAGGAAGAGAAAAGAAATGGGACCCAACGTTCTGCACATGGGTCGACCCAACCCAGAACATGGGTCGACCCAACGTTGAGTCGACCCAAGAAAAATCTTGAGTCGACCCAACGTCGGGACCCCACTGTTAAAAGGGGGCCCGAGAGCACATCTAGGGCACTGTTTGCCCTTTGTCTTCTTCCGAAAAACCTACTCCCCACTCTCCAATCTCCACTAAACTCCTCCAAACAGTAGATTTCCTAAAGATCTAGGAGAAATGGGACCCAAACGAGCCGTGGCCAAGAGATCCGGAAGAGTGACTCGGATCCAACGGGAGGAAAGGCAACCTACCGAACCATCTCCCGTGTCTCCACGACGTGAGGCACGTGCGGAGGCCCCTCCTCCTCCTTCCCCCTCAGTGATTCTTGCTAGATTTGCGGGGAGGCCGGTTACAACGGGGAGAAGGATCCATTCCGAGTTTTTCAATCAAGAAGGGTTTCGGTTTTGGGAATGGATCCAAAGACAAGGTTGGGAGTATCTTTGCTCCCTAGATGTGGTCATCTACCCCGGATTGGTACAAGAGTTCTATGCCTTCCTCAAGACTGGTATGGGAGGGCTTGTTTCAGAAGTTCGAGGGGTTCGGATCCGTGTATCCGAGGAGAGCTTGAGTGATTTACTACACCTACCCTGCATAGGAGCCACTCCGGAGAGGCCAGAAGACAAAATGAGAGCTCTGCAATTGATCATGGAAAACGAGAACTTCGATTTTTCTCAGAAGGTAATAGCTAGTTCTCTTTCCGCTAAGATGAGGTTATTGCTCAATATGATAAATAGGATTTTATTTCCGAAGACCGGGAGATTTGATCTCATCTCAGAGCGAGATCTAGCAGTTATGGAGTGCATGATTCGAGGGACTCCTCTAAATCTTCCGGCTATGATATTAAGGCAGATGAGGAAGGTGATGTGCAGCAACAGGGTATCACTACCTTATGGTATGATACTCACTTTGATATTTAGACAGCACGGTTTACCTCTCGAGGAGGAGGCATCCAAGAGTCTGCATCACACTGACACGTACACTGCACGGACACTTATACGCATGGGATATGAGAAAGTGAACGGGCAGTGGATTCACACAGGTGCAGGCATTCAGGGTGAGGCACCAGAGGGAGATGCACCAGAGGATGAAGATGAGGAGCCTATGGATCATCCTACTGTACCCTCAGAGGCTGGACCATCGTCATCCGCTCCTCCGACAGATACGGATGACTTCTGGAGCAGGATGACAGAGCTCATGACAGCTCAGGCGAGGACTATTACTGACGGGCTCACGAGCCGATTGGACGCCCGGTTGGATGTCATGTCTGCTGAGATCAGTGATCTGAGGCAGCAGATAGGAGCACTCCGGAGAGAGAGAGAGACACATGGACCATCTGTGCCACAGGCTGCTGAGTCAGAGATATCGGCATAGAGTCATCCAGCTCGTCGTGCTCCACGCCAGACACAGTCTCACCAGGCTCGACCTCCCCTCGCCACGTATGCTAGGAGGATGAGGACTAGATCCCAGCCATTAGATTCTCCCTAGGCTAATCTTAGCGTCTATGTTTAGAGCCTAGGCTAGATATCTAGTTCTCACATGTATCTTGCTTTTCTCCTATGTATCTTGTTTTTATCTTATGTATCTTTAAATCTTGATTAAGGAACATTGAATCTGTCTTTGTTTTTGACATGAATGTATGAAAATGTTCCTATTTTGATCAATGAAGTTTGAAGTTTATTATTTATTGCATCTTTTCCCAAATATATATTTTTGATGATAACAAAAAGGGGGAGAAGAAAAGAAAGAGTATTTAAGAAAAGAAAGAGTATTCAATTTAAGTAAAGAAAGAGTATTTTATTTAAGAAGTAAAGAAAGAGTATTAATTTTGGGAGAAGTAAAGAAATATAACAAAAAGGGGAGAAATAAAGATAAAAGTTATGTAAAGAAAAGAGAAATAAATGGGCAAACAAATTGAAAATCATATAAGAAAGCTTATACATCTAAGGGGGAGCAATTTGTAACAATGAAATTGACTAAATCAAAAATTTCCATCAAAGCTCAGAATTTGGCACGCACCTCTCGCACCCCGATACATAACCTGAAACTCAGAGTTTATCTCCAATTTTTGAAGTTTCATTGCTAATGAATTATAAATGAAAGGGGAAGCAATTCAAAAAGTCAAATTGGCAACATTTGAATGATATAGGGGGAGATTTCACAAGTATATATGAAAAGCTGAAATTCAGCAATTTAATCCCTTTTATAAACTGATTTTAAAGACAAGTATCAATAGACTTATACTCTTTATTTTGTAATCATCAAAAAGGGGGAGATTGAGGATGATAGTGTTATTTTGATGATTAACAAGCAATTATCTAGAGTATGCTATAAGTTAAATTGATACTTCATTTATAAGTTCATTACTCTCAGTATATTTGGTTAATTGAAAATAGATACATGACCTTGTTCATTTGAATGAATCTAACCTTGAGAATGCAGCAAAGTGTGGATTGAGTCGACCCAAAGGTTGATTGGGTCAACCCCGGCACATCAAGAAATCATTTGGCACACTCCTGCAAAAATGGCACAAATGAACAGTGAGTTGGGTCGACCCAAGGTAAGCATGAGTCGACCCAACCTTGAAGAACCTCAAAAACATAACTGAAGAATGCTCTCTGGATTTACTGAGAGGGTCGACCCAAACAGTGGTTGAGTCGACCCAAGCTTGAGTCGACCCAAACCCTGAGAGGGTCGACCCAAAGGCAAGACAGAAAGACAGACAGAAATTGGTTCTCTGGAATTACTGAGAGGGTCGACCCAAGAAGAGGTTGAGTCGACCCAAGTGGACTTTGAGTCGACCCAAAGAATGGTTGGGTCGACCCATGGGAAGGAAGGCTGAAATTGAGGTTTCTGTGGTTTCTGAGAGGGTCGACCCAAGGAATGTTTGAGTCGACCCAAGGCAAAGTTGGGTCGACCCAAGGACAGGTTGAGCCGACCCAAACACGGGCTGAACAGTAACGGCTAGTTCTGCAGATGTACTTTTTGTCCTTCCCAAGGTCAGTAACGGCTAGTTTTTGAATTCTAACCATTGGGGCTTGACCAAAGAAGGTGGGAAGCTATTTAAAGGGGCACTATTCATCAGAGAGAATAACTTTTGAGTTGAATATCAAAGAGTACCCAAGAATACAAAAGTGCCCTAATCTTCTTCATCAAGAGCTTCATTCAAGAATCAAAGAAAGGGATTGAGCAGATTCAAAGAGGCATCAAGAGCTCCATCCCCTTTAAAGAGTGAAGCATCCTTGACAAAGAAGAGCAAAGCGACTTCAAAGCGATAAATACTTTCTAACTCTTCCTTGTAGCTTATATTGTTTCATATGCTCATTTAGGAGTTTGAATCTTTCCTTTTGTTAATTAAACACTTTGTAAAGGTTCGTTGGTGAGCCCGCAAAACCAACAAAGGTTTTTGGTGAATCCGGAAAACCAAAGTGTAAAGGTTAGTTGGTGAGCCCGCAAAACCAACAAAGGTTTTTGGTGAACCCGGAAAACCAAGTGTATAGGTTCGTTGGTGAGCCCGTAAAACCAACAAAGGTTTTTGGATTGTGAGCCCGGAAAACAATCCAACTGTAATCCGCGGGATTATAGTGAATTCCCAAGGGGACGCTTGGGGAGTGGATGTAGGTGCTAAGGAGAGCACCGAACCACTATATATTGTTGTGTTTGTGTTGTGCTTGTGTTTTCATTTACTCTTGCATCATCTTCTACTCTTGCGTTAGTTTAACTCACTCAAATAGCTTAAGAAAGCATCCACCGCACTTAATTAAGAAAACGTTTAAAGCATCAAAAAAAGAAGAAGAAACCAATTCACCCCCCCCTCTTGGCTTGTCACCTTGGGCAACAGAGGGCAATCTCCACGTGCTGAGTCAATGGTGCTGACATCAAACTGGGCTATGATGGCGATTACTTTCTCAAAGTGGATTTTCATAACATAGGCTTCCCACTAATCTACAAATTTTTTTCTTGATAGACTGAGAGTAGAAGGGGACAAGATTGAGCTGGTGAGCAAAAAAGTTAGGAGCATAATGCTCGATTCGAGGTCGAGACCAAAGTTGTTGATCCTCAAGGGCTATCGAGCCTTGCTCTATTGTACCTATCCAAAGTAGAGATTGAAGTTGTCGATCCTTAGGGGCCATTGGGCCCTTTTGGTGGGCCAATGGGCTTTTATCCTCGGTCCTTGGTGATGTCTAGTCGAGGTGGACTATAGTCCATCCGAGGTTGGGCATCGATCCTCTATGGTGGCTAACAGACCTATGATTGGTTGGGTTCATATGGAGAAATAACACCTAGGTGATCATATTGGATGTGCCTCCTTGCATCTAAGCCTACACTAACCTAAACTTTTCAAACAGAGGATACTTACCTTCAAGGTCTGTAGTTCTCGTGAAACGTGTATGGCCCATAGTATTTTATCTCTTTGGGCTAATCTTTGGAGAGAAACTAAAATACAATTTTATTAATGCTTAGTAATAAAGGACAAAAAATCCAATGTCATGAATCTTTCTAAATATGTACCATGAGAATGTTAGAGTTTTCATATTCGAGGGGCTAGTACACCTTCGAGCTTCTTGAGCTCGATTATTTGGCATGAGTTTCTCTTGCTTTGTGGCTTTATCCTCTCATAGGATTGGTTCTTCAGCCTGGACTATCTGATCATTGTTGAAGGGATGGATCTCTCGGTGATGAGTCCTCTAGAGATAGTGGCAATTATCATAGCAAGTGGCCAATTCTCATCCTGCCCTTCATAAGTTTGCCTGTCCCAATCGGTGTTCTTCTGATCGTCCACGTATCGGCTAAGGTACCCTTGTTGGATGAGGGTTTCGGTATCCTCTTTCAGCTATAGTTACTCCTCGGTGTCGCGCCCATACTCTTTATGGAACTAGAAGTACTTGCACATGTCCCTCTTCTTGGCAGGAGTTCTCATCTTTGAAGGCCAGCGTAGATAGCCCTCATCCTACATCTCCATCAAGATTTGTGTCCTTGAAGCATTGAGAGGGTTGTACCTCTTGATCCTCCAACGTGGACTCCAAGATAGCATGGCACTTCTTTCTTCTCAGCCATACTTTCTCCTCATGGCTATTGCACTTCTTGCTACTTTTTTTTATTGTCTCTCTTTGAGTAGCTATGGCTTCCTCAGCACAGATGTATTTATTTGCTCGGGATAGAAGCTCAGCCAAGTCCTTGAAAGGCCTCTTCTCTAGCAAAAAGCTGAAGTGAGAGCTCTTCATCCTGTTTATCGTTGTGGCTACTACGATGGAGTGATCAGCTTGAACTAGCTGATACATGGCTTCGGGGGGACTCATCTTTCCTCTGCTTGACGGCTAATAGGTTGGTTGAAGTCTTCCTCCACCTCCTATTGTTAATGAAGTGGCTGGTCGAAGAAGCTAATTAAGCCTGATTGAAGGCTTGAATACCAGAGTCAAGTGGCTTTCCTTAGAGTAGTTGGGAAAGCCCAACATATCTTGGCATCATTGGCTTCTAGGAGGAGCACGAAAGCTTTGAAGCTCTCAAGATGGTCCACCAAATCTATGATACCATTATAGTGCTCAAACTATAGCATCTTGAATTTCTTCAGAAGAGGTTCCTCTATGATTGATTTGGTGAAAGGAGGCTCACTCATCATCTCCAGATCATCTCTTGCTTCGGCCTTCTACCCTGCAGGGCCTTAATCTAGTTGTGTATCTCCTTGATCTTGCAGTGGGGGTTAGTGTTGGGAATTGTGCCATGAAAGACAATAATCAGCCTATTAATGATTGAATTGTATATGAATTAATGAAATTAATAAAAGTTATTTGGCAATGTTTTATTACATATTTTGCATCTTCGTGAACTCAAGTAATGTAATGAAGTCCTTAGGACTCTATTAAACGATAAAGGAGGATTTATCTACAAGTTCTTAAACTAGTTTGCGACCAAACGATATGCTATCACTAGGACAATAGCATTATCAAAAATAGGTCGTTATGTGCCATATACGTTGATTCTTCTCTTAACCAAAAAGTGTAGAGACACTGATATGTCACACAGGTGAAGTGGGGGTTAATGTTGGGAATTATGCCATGAAAGACAATCGTCAGCCTATTGATGATTGAATTGTATATAAATTAATGATATTAATAAAAGTTATTTGGTAATGTTTCATTACATATTTTGCATCTTCGTGAACTCAAGTAATGTAATGAAGTCCTTAGAACTCTATTAAACGATAAAGGAGGATTTATCTACAAGTTCTTAAACTAGTTCACGACTAAACGATATGCTATCACTAGGACGATAGTATTATCAAGAATAGGTCGTTGTGTGCCATATACATTGGTTCCTCTTAACCAAGAAGTGTAGAGACACTGATATGTTACACAGGTGAAGTGTAGGAGTACACTTCACTGAACATGATCAATTCTGGAATGTTCTGCTGTCAAGAGATGATCCGAGTGGATATGGGTATAAGTATCCCTCAGACCTGAGATCACCACGGTGACTTGTAAGCAACTCACTATACTTTAGTACCAGACTATCTGAATTTCTAATTCAGTGATGGAAGGCTACTGGGTGTAGTCAAGTACCTGCGAAGTCAGTGCGTGAGTCAAGATGGAATTGACCCCTCCTAGGGACAGGAGATAATGCCCTTAGGTTCAATTTAGCAAAACCTTGCCCAGGGTAATCCTTATGAGGAGTCACAGATTTGTAAAGTTGAAACACATTTTGGATGCACTGATTAAAGAGTTGACAGAACTCTGGAGTCATCCTAGGCATTTGGAGTCATAGGGATTAATTATACGGTAACCATAGTCCAAGAGTTTCAGAATATTGCTTTATAATTATTTGGCCTATCTGAACATCGGGTACCATTGCTAGATGGTCACTTCAATTAGTACAGAAAGTCGTTTTGGTACTACCGGCTTAGGTTCGAACCTATGAGGTCACACACATAGAAGTTTCTAGGTTGATCAAATGGCTGATCGACGATTAAGAATCGTCTAGGGGTACATCGGTCAATTCGATTGACAAATTATCCTAAGTAAAAGTTGCAGTAAAATAATTATTGAATTATTGAAGGATTAATTAGCAATTATATTGCTAATGAACTCAATTGATTGAATGATTAAGCTTAGGTTAAGCAAAATTGAATAAGATTCAATTTGGGCTACATCAGGATTTGACCTAATTGGATTGGGTTCGATCCGAGTTGATTAGGCTCGACCCAATTAATCGAACTTGACCCAATTTTGGGCTTGACCCGAGCCTATTAAAAGTCCTTATTTGATAAGGATTTTAAGTTCAAAAATTCAGAAATTGATAAGAAGAACAATTCCTAAATTTTAGGATCCTAGCTTTCTTTCTTGGAGAAGGAAGATACCTTATCTTTATCCCTAAAATTAGTGGTGCCTATCTTCTTTATTTTTAGCCAATTTTTGGCATGAGGAAAGAAGAGGCGTGGGGCTATTTTTCAGAAAAAATATGGCGCCTCAAATCTTCCTAAAGAGATTGGAATCAAATCCCTAATTTGTAGGGACTGCATGGCACATGAAGCAAGGTAGTGTGCGGCTGAAGTTTGAGGCGCATGAATCCCCTAATTTTTAGGGATTCGTGGCACAAAATTAAAAGAGGATTTGTTCATCTCTTAGCTACCGATTCAATAGAATTTTTTAGAAATTTTATCAACCAAATTCGCTGGCCAAAATAGGTGTGAGGCGTGGGGGGTCTTTTGGCTATAGAAAGACCCCCACGCCTAGGGTTTAAATGATATGGTCTTTAGAAAGGATTCTAAATTCTGAAAAATTTCTGAGAGCCAGCCGCCTTCTCTCCTCCTTCTTCTCCTTCATTTCTATCCTTATCTTCTTGAAGAAGAATCAAAAGTTGAATGCTTCGAAGGAGAAAAATTCAGCCACTGTAGCATTTCTGTACGAGCTAGCACTCCTGCAGTTGTGGATCATCCTAGAACTTCACGTGGATTATCCGTAGAGGCCGGGCGCGTGTCCGGCTATAGAAGGTGATCAAGGCATCATCAAAGTCCTCAAAGCAAAAAGGTATTAGATATCATCTTATTAGAAATTAGGATTAGAAATCAACTAGGTTGCTGAAATTCTACGTGACTACATGTTAGACATAGAATCATACATACTTGTTTAGGATAAATATTTTGATGGTGTGCGTGCAGAGGGCTAAGCATGAATTTCAGAAAATTTTTATGCGGAACGAACGGGTTAAACATTTTAATCCAAAACATGCTTGATATTTTAGATATTTTGACTCTGGTACTAATCGAAGACAGTCTTCAACTGCACATCACATGTGGCGCGGGCTCAGTCCCAATACATAGGGTTACACCCGCGCGTGCCTATCAAAGCACTCATCATATGAGCCCCCGGGTGGAGAGCCACGCTTCATCACACGATCACGCGTGAGAGTTTTCGAGAATCGGATAGTCTCCACTAATCCTTTGCTTTGACACCAAATATCACAAAGCCCTCAGATTCCGAGGATTGTGTGATTCAAATAAATATGCATAAATCACAACTTCTTGTGATTTGAAGATTGAGATCATATCTCAACCGTAAAAGAGATCAGATCTCTTACCTTTAGAAGGGGGTTCCTTCAAGGATGCTTCGCAGCCGCACAAGCGTCCGACCTCGATGAATCGTCCACGCGAAGCTCCGGAATGATCAGCTTCCCGGAGAGTGCTAGCTCGCAGGGAGGTAGAAGGTTGGCTGAAAGGGAGAAGAAGGAAGAAGATGGACCTTCACAGTTCAAGAACTCCTTCTTGGGCTTTCACCTTTAGAGCTTCTCTCTCCTCTCACTCTCTTTCTCTGGTGCTCTTGATCTTTCAGAACAAGAATGAGGGGTGGCCTATTTATAGGCCAAGAAGAGGGTGAGGTGTTCCCATGAGGTGTTCGATGAGGTGTCCTGCCAGGACACATATCACACATGCAAGAAAAAGAGGTGTCCTGCTCCGCCATGTGTCACGCATGTAAAGGGGTGAGGTGGCCTGAAGGGCGATGTCATGGATGACCTCATGAGGCAGATGAGGTTATGGATGACATCAGGAGGAGTGTGAGGTGTCCATGCCCGCCACATGTCACACATGCAAGCAAAAGAGGTGTCCTGCTCCGCCACATGTCACGCATGCAAGCAAAAGAGGTGTCCTGCTCCACCACGTGTCACGCATGCAAGTAAAAGAGGTGTCCTGCTCCGCCACATGTCATGCATGCAAAGGAGTGAGGTGGCCTGGAGGGCGATCGGGATGTGGATCCCACATACAGTATGTGGGTCCCACCTAAGCAGGACGTGGGTCCCACATACAGTATGTGGGTCCCACTTAGGCAGGACGTGGGTCCCACATCCAGTATATGGGTCCCACATAGGGAAGGAAGTCCTAGTCATACTAGGATCATAATTGATTTTAATCCAATTTGACTCAAGCCAAATCTGATTTGGTTGGGGGCAAATTAGATATTTTTACCAAACCAATTTTGGTGTCAATTACGGTTTTACCAATTTCAAATCATATTTGAATTTGGTCAAGCTCAATCTCTATTACTCAATCAAATTGAGTCTAATCAGTGATCCAATCACTAATTAACTTCTCCAAGCAGCAATTGCTTAGGGCAATCAGTCAATCACATTGACTATTTTACCTCTAGACGATTCTTAATCGTCAATCAGCCATTTGATCAATCCAGAAACTTCTAAGCGTGTGATCTCACATGTTCGAACCTAAGCCGGTAGTACAAGAATACTTCCTGTACTAATCGAAGTAACCATCTAGCAATGGGACCTGACGACCGGATAGGCTGAATAGATGCAAAGCAACATTCTAGAACCTATGGATTATGGTTACTGCATAATTCATCCTTTTGACCAGAAAAATGCCCAGGGTGGGTTCAGAGTCTGTCTACCTTGAAACGATCCATCCGGAAATATGTTTCAATTCAATAAGTCAAGTGATAGAGATTTGACTTTTCCTGGCCAGGGTACTACTTAATTGAAAACACAAGGCATTCACCCTTATTTCTAAGGGAGGTCAATCCCATCTTGATCTGCAACTGACTACCACAAGTACTTAACTGGACCCAGAAACTTTTCGTCGCTGGATTAGAAATCCAGGTAGTCCGGCACCAAAGTACAGTGAATTGCTTGCAAGCCACCGGTTGCAATCTCAGGTCTAAAGGATACATATACCCATATCCACTTGGAACAACTCTTGACAAGAGAGAGTCCATCAATTGGTCACGTTCAGTGAACGTACACTATCATTCACCTGTATACCATATTAGTATCTCTATACTCTTTGGTTTGAAAGACAACCAACAAATATGATACACAATGACCTACGCCCGATAATACTATCATCCTATTAATAGTATATCATACGATCATGAACATTTAAGGATATGTGTGACAAAATCATATTTCATTACACAAAGCAGTCCTAAGGACTTCATCACATCGGAGTTTATGAAGATGTTCTGGTGATGAATAAATACCATATTATTTATAAATGATTCAAATACATTTACAATCAACAATTGATTGAATTTAGGACACAATTCCCAACATGTTTAAAGTTCTGGATCTATTTTTGTTGTAGAGATATGATCTCTAGCATGCATAAAAATTTAATTCATGCTTTCGCTGTAAAAATTTTTAAAAATATATGCATGCGACCACTAGGGTTCCCAACAGTTAGCCACCCATCTGAAAATATTTTCCAATCAACACAGAAGAGTCATCAGAAATAGAACTTGCGTTAGAGGTAAAGCTAGAGCAATCATGCCTCTGGTCCCACTTAACGCTCTTAGGGCATGGATGGCTGCTACCTTATGTTGGACCATCTTGATGGTTTGGCTAACTAGCAAGGGTTACCAAGCTGCTATTGTAGGTTTTGCACCGCAGTTGCTAGAGCCTACACTTGCAGAGCTTGCAGGTTGAACATCTGGCATTGATAGCACCCATGATTGGTTAAGAGGGTTGGGGTCTTGGGGAGTTGTGCGAGGAGCTGGTTGGACAGCTTTTTAATGATTGCTCCTTCTAAGCTTCATAGCTTTTTCTCATCCATTTTCCACAGATAATGCTAATATGTTGCTACCAATCCTGGATCAATGATGTAGGGTGCTTTTGTGGATCTGCAAGACAACAAATGCAGTTAGAGAGCTCGTTGAATTAGCTCCAAGCGGGTCCTTCGATGCTTAAGTCAGAGAGAGTTTTTTGGTAGGAGATGAGAAAGAAGAAGAAAACAGAGAGAGATTGATATTCAGAAATGATTAATTGATTAAATTGTTACCTTTCACGAAGGGTCTCTAGGTTTATTTATAGTCGCAAGGTCCCGAATCTCCTACAAATCATATCTTAATAGCTTAGAGTTATGTTGTAACCATCTGAGAATACATTGCAACTACCTGAAGATTTGAAGTAACTGTTGGAGGCGATTACGGTAAACTTTGTCCTTAGCTTGATGGAGGAAATGCAATTCCGTGCATGAGGAAACTTGGCTACTCATATGAGAAGGTTCAGGTCAGCTTGGGGCAAACACCTAGCTGAAAAATATCTATTGAGTTGAGGTGCTTCTTATTGGACGAAATGTGCCTCGGGGGTCTTCTAAACTACTCGTCCTGCTTTTTGATTTGACCAAGGTGGACTTGAACCGATCATCTGGGATGCCATGTTAGTTCTGGGTCAATCTGGCCATACTATGTCATTAAGCTCATTTTGCATCGTAACAGTATGCATCCTCTGGAACTTTAGTTGCAGGAAATTCTTACAATAGGTGTATTTCCAATTCAACGAGCTTCCCATGGATTCTTATTTTCAGGTTCTTATGTTGGTTTAGCATTGGTTCTTGATAAAGGTATTCCTTAAAAACGGCAGGTTTACAGATGACAAAAGAAATGATGACAGGTCGATAAAGAGCATAATCACAAGACATTTAGGTTTTGAAGACAAGCATGCTTTTGGGTTGGTCATTAACACCCTTAGTATTTGAAACAATTCTTTTTGGATCGCAGATGTCCTGACCAAATGGACCCAAAAAAAAAAGAGGAAAGGGCAGGAAAAAGAAGAAGTCTGAGCACCAGTACGACACTTGCAGAACACTGATAAATTGGGGGTTAAATCACCGAACAAGATGAAACCACATCTATAAGCATGTTCGTAATCAGACCCATGCTTAAAATAACCCTTCTTACATCATGAATCAACTTTATTCCACAGGATAGGAGAAAGAAAAGGGACATTAACAAAAGCAAATATGCAATCCAACTTTCTCTCTCTCTCTTTTTTTTTTTTTTCTGTTGCCACACTTTTGCAACCTCTTCCTCTCCTTTCTGGTACCAACTTCTAAATAAAGGTTGGCAAACCAGGTAACACTCAAGAAGCTGGGGAGACATCTTTACCTAAGAATAAGTGCAGGCACTCAATTCTACTATCTTCCCCATCTACACCTAACTCAACACACCGCAAACTAACACATTTCATGTGTGCACACACGTACTTTACAACTATTTCTGTTCTTCATGCTCCTTTCAGGTATCCAATTAAAGAGCCTCCTTCAATTACACTTCACCTCACAAGCTCAAGATAATGGTTGAGCAGTGGGCGAACATATAGCTTCTACAGCCACACTTTTCATCACTTCGGGGCATGGATCCCCACCGAAATTGTTTGTGGATATTGTGACTGCACACCTCTGCAGACCGATGCACTTCTGTTCAAATAGATTAGGCATTCACAATCAGTTTCATAGACCAAATGTTATCAAATATTAATTTCTACGTTTAATACCTCCCTGTAAGTCCACACTATGCAAGACAGCATAAGTTATATGTATAGGCAACACAAGACTTAAAACAGTACTTTTTGTGCATTGATAGAGAGAAGTAGGTTTTGGTTTCTCAACAATTTCCCAAATCCACCCAAGAAATCATATGGTTTTTCAATGGAAGGCTCTTGCTCAATAACATCCCATGTGTAGCAACCAGCCACACTAACAGTTGTTGACATTGGGTCTTCAGGAATCTCATATAAATTAGGTATCATATTCAATGTTATTTGACTTATAAATGGCCTTGTCCTGTATTTTTTATCTATTTGCAGGAATAAACTCTCAGAGCAGTTTGAGAACTCTAAGACCAGAACACATACATAAACAACTAAGAAGATGGGCAGATACCAATAGATATGCATATGGCAGAAGATAGAAAGACGAAAGGGTAGTTTTGAGAACCTTTTCCAAGGTGCTGTGTGAATTTGGCGAGTGGCATGTTCCCTGCTGGAAATTTCCACAAGTTCCCAAGGGCGTGCCGAAGCTGGCAAACTTGATAGCTGAGATCGACTGTCCTGGTGCACATCGCAGGTGAATTTTTGGCTTATGGTACTCCTCAGGCTGGCCATAGCTCTGAATGTGCCTATTCTTTATTGTGGGATGCCACTCAGAAACGTCAGCACAAACACTGGACATAGACTTCTTCGCAAGAGAAATCTTTGTTGCATCACCTCCAAGTTCTTCGAATACTACTAATAGATTTTCAGTTGGCTGTAACCAGGACCTTGGCACATGATACCTGAGAATCCAATAATTAGTTTCAATCTGTTTAATCAAATGTAAAAGAAACAATAATTATTTGACTAGAATCTAAAGCCAGTTCAGTATCCCATGGAAATTCCATTAAGTAATATAATCTTCCTATGAAATCGCTTTGATGTATGGTGATCTAATAGAGCTTGATTATAATACAGCACCAGAACTACCATTTTTTTGATACAGACCAGTACTACCATTTGACAGTTGGATGATCAACCAAATTGGTGTCTTCAATAATGAAGCTTCCTTGTGACCCCACACTAGGTCACCTTATTTAGTTTAATTTAGTTGGCATCATCGATGCAGATAGAATCAACTGCAGTAATTCACAAAGATGCCATGAAATTCTCGTGAGCAGCTGACTTATCAACTGACTATCAACATGCAAATGACCTCATGATATTATCATCTTAGCATCACCAAAGAAGTGATATTTTTACATCCTACTTGAGTGCAAGAGAATTTAACAGTCCAACTGCTTCAACATGTATTGGCTCATTAGTAGTTATGAAAGGTCAGCTTTGTTTCTGAAGGATGATTAGAAATATAATGTGAAAAATATGTAAGACAGAAAATTGTTGACCTGTTCAAGTTTCTTACCAGCGTTGGGTTGGTTGACTACAACCAGTTTGACACTTTGGGGTCCGATATGTCCCTGCATAGTTGCATCCATTGCAATCCCCATTTGGCGCCCATAAGGTCCAGTATCTTCCAATGCTTTGTCCATTTAGCCATGCTTGACCCTTCCCCATACTGCCCATATCCAATGCCAGTGGGTCATCTCCAGCAGGAGCATCAAAGTAAGCCTGATAATGAAAGGCAAAATGTATGAACCAAGATGCTAGAACAACATAAACTTAATTATAAAACATGGCTAGGTTTCATTTCTTACCCTATACCATGTTAATGGCTGCTGCTTTTGAGATACTAGGGACTCCTTTATCCATTCAACTGAAGAAGTGCCCTCTAGAGTGTTTAGATTCATAGCTTCTCCTTTTAGGCCAACCTGCATATATAATCATGTAAACGACAATGTTTTACCAAATTACATCCATATAAATCGTTCTACTTAAAATGCACAGATCATGAGAAAAAGATTGACCTGGTATGACCATTTCTGCCAGGTTAAATCTCTTTTCCCTTCATCAACTCCATGCAGCACCACCGGACCTAGGACTCCAGTATTCCACAACTCATAATGCACCCCAACGTTCTTCACCCACAATGGACAACAAAGAGGTTTAAGTGTTCAGGTTGAGTCAAAAAGATAAAGACAACCAACGTCAGTAAATAATCAGAACAAGAAATGGAGAATGCAAGACAGTAACTAACCGGCAGTCCCACAGAAACACTTAGCAGTGCAATTCTGTTAGATCCAGCACGAAGATTGATACTGCCGGTATACGTGAATCTCCTATTTTCTCTGCTTCCATATGCAGAACCTACATAGCACGGTCACATTTTATTTTCTTGCTTGTTGGTGCTAAAAGAATTACTTCTGATAACATACCTGAGAGTCGACCATTAACAAAGACATGCAGGGCATGACCAGCCGACTGTACAGTGAGAACAGGAAGTTGACCCCCTCGTAGAAATCCTTCAGCAGGACTCGCATCAACACTGCAAAACACAAAAATAAGAGTTTTCTCATGGTAAAAGCTATTATATGTACACAAACATATTAGTGTTCATCTCCGAACATGTGATTTAACTAGAATTATATGCTAGTTTATGATTTACATAGCCAAAACCCATGCAAGCTGGTACTTCGGTATAGTTCAGTACACTGAGGGTTGCTCCAATAAGCATTCAATGGCATAATATCACTATAATGACCCAATATTTGTGATTCTATACTAACAACAGTGAAGTACTATAATGAATAATAATCTGGCAATAAGGAACAATAATTAGAGAGCAAAAGTGAGATATTCTAGATCTGCTTGGCATCTCTGATATGCAGATAAAAAAGGTTGATCCAATCTCACCTGGTAATGTACCATAGGTAATCACTGGCATCCCTGGTAACATTTATCTGCTCTAAAAGGCCAGCTGCGGTGGTCGGTGTGTTATCTTCCAATGAAGCAACATCCTCATCATATGTTTCCCACATAAGAGACTGGCTGTTAGCAGGCAACATTTGCATTTGAGATGTTTGAACGCCAACCTGTGATGAAAATAGAAAGAGCTTTTATCTTGGGCAGCACCAACTTAGCTTTGTCTTTGAGCTTTGAGTATACTTGCAACATGCAACTTTTAATAATTTAATCATAAACTCAAATATAGGGTATGGAAGTATCCAGCAAAGCAGAAATGGCTGTTCCTGCATATCATGGTTATTTAATGACATGAAACAACATTGACAAACACAGATAAGAAAAATTGAAACAGATTTATGTTTCACTTACTTTTGCAGTATTAAATAATATATTTCTGCAGTCAGGAAGGATGCTAATTGACCAAGGAGGCAGGTTGTAGTGCATGTTATTGAACATTACTCTTGCAAAAGAATTAGGGTTGTAGTTTGCAAGGAAAGCTGCACAACCTCCTGATTCAGAACTGAAGACATGAGCCTAAAATGCCAAAACATAGTTAGTTAAACTAAAGTAAGAATTCATCTTGATATTCAAGAAAAAAAAGATTGTGCGACAAATATACACTCGACTGCTTAGAGAAAGGAAATGTAACATACCTCTTCATAACTACCAAGAGAAGTAACAGTTGGATCAGCAGAAACTAAAGCTGGTTCGCATAACTTAATAGCCTTGTGGAGCTCTTTCAGATGTCCATATTTTGGTTCCCTGATAAGTCCTGCCAATTTGCCACAAGGGATAATATTACCAGAAGTCCAAATTGTGGGGTGAAAAAAGTGACATGCATAATGGATCTCAACCAAAAATAAGAATTAAATTTTGCCATATTTATTTTACTATAGCAAGGAAAAAAGTATAAGGTACAGAAGTGGAGATTGGGAAATGTAAACTAGGTGTTTTGGCTAAATTCCTGTAGAACAGCTCATCACCTTCAAACTGCAGAGTAGAATCTCAGAGAACTAGATCAAATCATGTTACAGATACAGAAAGCATGTTAATAAATCTCCTCAGAGTTATTAACAAAACTAGAAGGTATAAAAGAAACCCAGTATAGGACGAAAGGGGACTGCTATAACAATAAAAATAACACATTATCAGATTTCTAATCAGACCAGGTCAAAGCATAGCATTTCTATAAAGTGACAATCTGACATATGTCACATGCCATCTCTGTCAGGGACTCAGCAGTGATAAGTTAACCTCGATACATTCAACAATAGCAAATCATTTCACCTGAAGTCCAAGTCAAGTTTTGCAACGACTAAAAGAGTATTACCACCAACATACTGGAATTTTTTTTTAGAGGGAGTAAAATTTGAGGGCAGTAATTACAAATATTACAAATGTTCAAACAGTGAATGCTGATCATGAAGGATCTGGATTATGTTCAGTCCATTAGCATCTTCACTTATGAAGCTGAGTTGACCTTCCACTGGTACAGAGCTGTTAGAAGAAGCAGCAGAACTACAGATTCTGATTATATTTTCTGACAGCAACATAGTTTGCATGCATCACTAACTAGATCCAGAGCCACTAAGTGTCACCAATAAAGCAAACTTAAACATTTAGTCTGAAATTTCTTTTCATCAACATTTAAGAATGATGAGAGCCAGTTTTGACTGATTATTATTGATAAGAGTAAGCATTTAGTCTGAAATTTCTTTTCAGCCCCATCTAAGTATGATAAGTGCTAATTTTGACTGATTAACAACCACAGTTAAGATATTTGTCCATTATAGCTAAAAAGCACAGAATTATTTTACAAAAATTTGAACCCATGACCTTTACCATACATTGTGAAATTTTAAAACATGAAGAAAATCTAGAAGGAATTACAGTAGTCATACAAAGGACTGTGGAATATGGTCCTTTCTCTTACCATATTCATCAATAGGAGCATCGTAATCATAGCTGGTTGTAATGAAGGGACCTCCAGCTGTACGGCCAAAATTAGTTCCTCCATGGTACTGTAGGAAAAAAGCATAGCATAGTGCCTTTTTACTGATACATGTTTCCACACAACAAGCACAAAATAGCCACAGAGCAACTGATCTGTTCTAACCATGTAATAATTGATGAAGGAGCCACCCTTTTGTATAAAGCGTGCAACAGCAAATGCCAGATCCTCAACTGGTCGCTGGCGAACAGTGCCCCCAAACTCTGTAAACCTGCAATTGTTATGAAACAAAAAGAGAAGAAACTTGCATTCAGCTTGAAGTAACAAGAATTCATTTCCTTTCAATTTGTCTTTATAGCATCAAAAACCTATTCCAATAAATGTAAATGATGATCTATAAATATATAGTGGAACTTTCATTCCTTAAACCTGTGTCCAAAATCAAGTCTCAATGGCCTGTGACTCAAAGTTGAGCCTGTCATAACTATAATTGTAGAAACAACTTACCAGCCACTCCAAGCTTCAGTCCACATTGTAGGCTTGTAAGGCTTGTTGGGAGTAAAAGCATCACAATAGAAACCATTGCATGCATTGATCTGTTGCCAAAATATAAAGAATAAATAGAAATCACGACAAGAGCCTTGAATATTTCATCTAAGAAAACAAAAACAAGATCTAACACAATGTCAATCAGCAACAATTCTGATTATAAGAAAGCCTGAAAGATATCACATCAGTTCATCACCAATCTTAGACTACCATGCATATGCATTTTCACATAGCATAAACAAAGAAAGAAAGAAAGAAATATTAGATTTACTAGAAAGTTCAGCTTTTTAATTAACATTTCAAACTCCACTGCAAGATTGTTACAGAATCATCTCTCTAGTCTACACTGGTACAGTTATAATCTGAAACAATTACATGAATGACAAAAATATTTACACCAAAAATATTTCCCAGCCCATGTACATGTAATTACTTAGTTTGGGAGATGTGGCATAGGCATGCATAGTTCTTTATGATGAAAAGAAAAAGAAACAGTGAGTACAGAGCCTCCCATTTCTCTGTATATACACTAAATAGATGTGACTTGTTGAAAATGCAGCACACAATATCATGTGAAAGGAATAGTGAGCACAGGAGCATGAGCAACTAAATGAGAAACACCTCCCTATGACCACAGAGAAGAAGACCATGAAACCACCTTAATTAGTCATCAGAGATAGAGGACCCCAACTTCAGTACAACAAAACTTTCTTTTGAGATAGATATAGGCAAAAAAAATGCAGATAAAGAAGAACAAATCATCCTACCACTGGATCTGGGGCATCATCCTCCTTGCACATCACCCAGGGGACACCTGTTCCCAATCCAACCGCCATTTTAGCCGCCCAGTTCACGTATGCATTACCAGCAGCCCCAAATGCCTTACTTTCCGGTCCATACTCATTCTCAATCTGCACTACATGATACTCTAGATCAGCCAAACACTATCTTTCTTACTAAAAAAAAAAAAATCTTTCTTCCATTGTTTTACAACAGGACTAAAACTCCCAGAATCGATGGCTAAAAATAAATGAAAGTAGTCTTCAGGGGACCTAAAATTCCTTTATAAGAAGAAAGAGAAGAAGAAAAATCATGCCTGTGAGAGTATAATTGGGCCACCCTGCGACGCAAACAGTGATTCACTCTTCATCATCTGCACAATCTTTTGGGTGAATCCTTGCATCGCCATCTGCGACACCAAACACGCATAAATATACCAATGCAGAATCAATTTAGAAAACAAAGAAGGCCTAAATTAAATAAATTCTATTCTTATTCTTTTCACCGGCGCAAGAAAATGAGGAAAGAATGGAAATGCAGAGGCAAAAAAAAAGAGAAAGAAATGGACCTTGAAAGGCTCGTTGTCTGTTCTGAAGCTGATGCCTGGGGCATACTTCAACCAGACTGGAAATCCTCTGCACATCAAAAAGAGCAAAAAAGAAAAAAAAAAACAAAGAAAGAAAGAAAGGAGCTCATCATCTTGTCCTCAAAGATCTAACAAGAAATAGGTGTGTAAGCAGAGATGTACCCAAAATTCCACTCGCCACAAATGTAAGGCCCAATGCGGAGGTGGACGTAGAGCCCCACCTTATGCACCGTCTTTATAAACCTCACCAAATCATACCTCCCCTCGAAATTATACTGCAATCCCAAACAAATGCACTCCCATTAAAGATCCCACCATAACAAAAAAATCCAGAATACAGCACACTAAGTCTTATTAAAAAAATAATAAAATAAGGAAGAAGAGCCACAATGGCAGCAGAAAGAATACATTTCCAGGAGAAGGCTCATGACCGTTCCAGAACGCATATGTCTGTATCACATCCAGCCCACCATCCTTGGCCTTTTGCAGCAGTCCTTCCCACATCTATCCCAAAATTTGACAAAAAATAAAAAAAAAAGAACATAAATTATAAAATGAAATGCCTGTTATATATAATGCTAGGAAAAAATAGAAGACAAAAAAAAAAAGAGAGAGTAAAATAAGGAAAGCAAAGAGATGGTGGTACATCTGGTGTGCTCCGGGGGTAGTGAATGGAGCCAGAGATGAGAATCCTCCTCTGGCCGTTGATTATGATGGCCTTGCGGTCATAGCTGACTCCGCATTGCGCGGGAGGAAGGATGAGGAGCAAACACAGCAGCAGGGAGATGGGTTTTTGAGCTCCCATTGCCGGGTGGCATCCGCACTTCGCCTCGATCTCCCACCCCTCTCCCCTCTCCCCTCTCCCCTCTCTTTTCTTCCTAGAGAGGGAAAGTTTTAGTACTGGAGGGAAAGCCGAGCAGTGCGCACCGCCGTAACGCGTCCGTGTGGGTGTGGGTGTGGGTGTGGGTGTGGGTGTGGGGAGAGAGAGAGAGAGCATTCTGGTCCGCCAACAGTCCAACTGCTGTCGCTTTTGGATGGAGTGCGTTCGTTACATACTTATATTGTGGGCAGATGCAGAAAAAGTGCAGCCGATCATGCCATGCTTTTATTGCGCTCCTGGTCCCCGTTTGCATTCCCAGTTTAAGGTTAGGGTTAGGGCTTGGATCAGGGTTACAATTGTTTTTTTTTTTTTTTTTTTTTTTTTTTTTTTTTTTTTTTTGCTGAAAACGGATATTTCATACAATACGTGTACGAATACATCCAAGAAAATCAAAATAAAGCAACTCGCGGAGCGCATGTGGCAGCTCCTCCTCCCCCGACCAAAGGGTATACCCTGAGTGATGAGCCGCATGGGCCGCCACCCAATCGGCTGCCCCATTAGCTTCTCTAAATACATGTTGAGCCTGAAAGGCTCGCTCATCTCCCATCATGCTCCCTATGTCGCGGATCAAAGGGTGGTCTGTACCATCACCCGTCGCCCCCCTCCGAATCCATCCGATGACCGTGGTGGAGTCGCCCTCCAAAATGATCGACCTGGCTCGCAGGATCATCCTCGCATGGCGCACGCCCGCCCAGGCTGCTCGAAGCTCTGCCTCCGGAACCGACGTATCGAACAGCTGGCAGCCACCTGCTGCAACTACCCTGGAGTGCGGGCCTCGTATAACAAAGCCCGCACCACCCCGCGCACCGCCGTCCAACACCGACCCGTCAAAATTGACCTTGAGGAAACTCGGGGGTGGGGGCTCCCAGGTGAAAAACACCATATGGTGGGCTGCCGAAGCAGAGGGGGGGCCCCAGGTGTCCCGAGCTGTCAAAGGTCTGTCTGAAGAGGTGGTGGGTACAAACTCAAGGGCCTGAACACGAGCAAGCTCCGCAGCAAACCTCGGTGACACCCTGCGGTCGCCGAGAGTACGAGCATTTCTTGCCAGCCAAATCTGGTGCGCTGTGCAAGTCGCTCTAATAGCCTCCTGACACGTCCCGGAACTGGGTAGCCCCTGTCGTATCATGTGAAGGAACTGTGGCCTGTCACTCCGGGCCTCCTGCGAGATCCCGGCCCACTGCCATGTCAATCTCGCCCATACACACTGAAAGAGCACATGGTCTACCGACTCCACAGCCCCACACGCTCCACACTCTGCAGGGATCCCCCAACCACGCCTACTCAGCGCAGCTCTCGTCGGAAGGCGATCCCAGAACACCTTCCATAAGAAGAGGGCTACCTTACAATTGTTTTGCTTGGTAGGAAATTGCACCACTTCTCTTCTCCAGGCAAAACAAAGTAGCTAGGATGGTTGCATCAGCTGTTGTCGTGGCAACTGAGATGGTTTATTCCCGGTGATAGGACATTCTAATAACAAACAATCATTCCTGGTTTATTCTTGTTTGGGCTCTTCTTTATAACTAATCCGGACAAACTGGTGGGAAGAGAAAAAAAAGCGCCACGCCAATCATTTATCCCGATTTCTATACACCTTATAAATTTCATTCATCAAGTACTTGATGTATCGGCGTAGAAACGAATAATTATGGTTGGCGGCGCGCGGTCATGTGGTGCACATAGTATTAAAAGAAGAAATATCACCATGATGAGCGCAGCATAATTGTGCCACTATGTTTCCGAATCAGAAAATGTTATCACAAAAGCCTTAGGGAGCCCTGTGCCCATGACCCAGTGCAAGTCTCGGACGCTCCCGTTACCCGTGATGCAAGTTGTCCCATGCTCGGGCGCTTTTTTTTTTTTGGGTTAAAAACGGCAATTTATATAGCTCTAACTTGAGTACATCCTGCCAAATCAAAAAAAAGCAAAAGATACAGATCGGGCGGGAGCTCTGCTGTGGATAACCAGCATAACTCCCTGGAATGCCGTGCAGCATAGGAGGCGACCCAGTCTGCTGCCCTGTTCGCCTCCCGGAAAACATGTACTGCTTCAAACTCCTCCATCTCCATAGCCAGCCTGCGGGTCTCCCGAATAAGTGGGTGACCATCTCCATACCTATCCGCCCCCCGGATCCAATCTATCACAATAGAAGAGTCACCCTCAAGATACACCCGCCCGGCCCTGAGCACCTGCCTCACATAGGATATGCCGACCCATGCTGCCCATAGTTCTGCTCCCGCAACCGTGAGACCTGTCGTGCCCCGGCCACCCGCTGCAATCAACCTCCCAAGGTGGTCTCTGATAACAAAACCAACCCCTCCTGACCTCCCATTCCTCGCCACACTGCCATCAAAATTCACTTTGAGATAACCAAGGGGTGGGGGTACCCAAGAAACAACAGCAAACCTCGGCGCTGAAACAGCACTACGGATACCCCAGATGTCCCTAGTCGTCCCAAGTGAAGACGAGGCCGTGCAAGAAAGGACCTCCTCAGCCTGAAGCACAGCTCTCTCCACCACCATCATCGCCGAGAGCCTCCTGCCCTCAAACAGTCGTGCATTCCGGTCCAACCAAATATGGTAAGCCAGATATGCTCTAAGTATCCCAGCCTCCGCGAACATAGGGCTCCGCACCGAGGCTCGCAGCAAGTGCAACAAATCCTGTGTCGTCTCTACCGAGTGGTGAATAGGAACGGGAGACCGCCTCCAAATCTCCCTAGCCCTATGGCAGTGTAGCAGAACATGTCGAATAGTCTCCTCTGTATCCGGACACACCTCGCACCCCTGAGGGACCCGAACACCCCGCCTGACTAGCATACTCCTAGTGGGGAGGCATCCCCAAGCCACCTTCCATATAAACAGTGCCACCCTCGGGTGAATCCTCATCCGCCAGATCCATCCTCCCTCAATCTGTCTCGCTAGCTCCCCACTAAACAGAGCCTGTAGGTCCCTGGCTCGCACCTGTGATCGGCCCGATGGCGCCCAGACCAACCTGTCAGTCTCCCCCTGAAATGGCACCGGGAGGCCCAAAATCGTCTCAGCCAACTGTACCCCAAACGCCTCTCGAATCAACCCCTCCCTCCACCTACCCTCCTCTGGATCCAACAGATCGCTGACCCTCCGGCCTGCTAAGCGCACCGAGTCCACCATGGTCAGCATACGGCTGATCGGCACTGCAGTCACCCAACAGTCCTCCAAGATATCAATGGAGCGTCCGTCACCAATAGCCCATCTGATCTCAGATAGGACCACCCCTGCTCTGGCACACATCTCCCTCCACACCGGAGAATGGTAGCGGGCCGCTCTCACTCCGGGCACCAGAGCGCCATACTTGGCCCTCATCAGTGAGGACCACATACTGTCGGGCTCCATAACATATCTAGCAGCATGGCGGGCCGCTAGAGCCTCCCTCCGCACCAACAGAGACTGCACCCCCAGGCCACCACATCTGGTAGGCTGGCACACCACCTCCCATGCCAACAGATGAATACCACCTCTACCGCCTTGCCTTCCCCAAATAAAGTTCCTAACTAGCTGCTCAATATTCCTCAGGATCGACACTGGAATAATAGAGTGGGAAAGTAAATAAACAGGGATCGAGGAGAGAACTGACCGAACCAGAGTAATCCTCCCCATCATAGATAGAGAACGCATCTGCCAACCCTCCATCCTCTGCCTGATGCTAGCCTCCAAATAGGAACAATCACTCCCACGTAAGCGCCGGCCAGAAAGCGGAACCCCCAAGTATCTCATCGTGCCATCCTGCTCACCTATCCCCAAGATCTCCCTAATAGAATGTCTCGCCTCCTGTCTGGTCGACGGGCTAAAGCACACTGCAGATTTTGAAAAATTAACCCGTTGACCAGACATAGCACAGTAGTCCTGAAGGACTCTAGTAAGAACCAAAGCATCCCGGCGAGTCGCTCGGGCTAGCAGCAAACAATCATCCGCAAAGAGCAAATGCGAGATCGATGGGGCATCCAACGCTGGCCTGTAAATCTCCAGCTCCTGGGCGAGCACAGTCTGATGCAGAGCTCTGGATAGTGCATCCGCACAGACAATAAATAGATAAGGGGATAGGGGACACCCCTGTCGTAGCCCTCCCGTAGACACAAAATAGCTAGAAGGCACACATTCACCAGGATGGCAAAAGAAGGAGCCCTGACACAGCCCATGATCCACTGAATCCATGCCCCAGGAAAACCAAACCCCAGCAGAGACTGATATACAAACTCCCATCGCATCCTATCATAGGCCCGCTCCATATCTAGCTTGACTCCCATCAAGCTTCTCCTCATCGGAGCCCTCTCCAAATCAAACATGAACTCTTGGGCTATCATCACATTGTCGGATATACTTCGACCACCTATGAAAGCACCCTACTTCGGACTAATCAATCTCGGCAGAACATCCCGCAACCTGACGGCTAGATCTTCGCCGTAGCCTTGTACAGAGTGGTACACAGGCTAATCGGTCGAAAGTGACCCAGCTCAGAGGCATCCAGCCGTTTCGGTATCAGGGTAATGAAAGTCCGCTGCCAATCCGAGGACATCACTGCCATAGTAAAAAACTGCTGTATGGCCACCGTCACATCCTGTCCCACTATCCTCCAGTACCTCCGAAAGAAAAATGGTGGAAAGCCATCCGGTCCTGGCGCCTTGTCCCCCTCAAGAGACTAGACCGCCTCCCGAATCTCCTCCACCGAGACCGGCCTGATCAACACAGCAGCCTCCTCCACCAACACCCTCACTCCCGGCACCGGCAGCTCCACTCGGCCCCCCTCTCCACTCTGCTCCGTCCACCTCGCTCTGAAGAAACACTCCACAATCCTCCGGATTACAACCGGGTCATCTGATAACTGGCCATCCTCACCCTTGATAGCTCTGATCCTGTTCTGGTTCCTCCTGATCACCGTCGACTGGTGAAAGAACTTGGTATTTCGGTCCCCCTCCAAAATTCACTGTACCCTGGACTTCTGTCTCCATAGTGTTTCCTGCTGTCTGAGAAGGGAATCATGCAATGCCAAGTGAGATCTAAGCTCCCCCATCTGCTCCTCCGATAATCCTCCCCTCTGTGCCTCCTGAACCTGTAATCTAGAGATGGCCTCCTCTTCTTCCTCTGTCCTCCTGAAAATGTTCCCCACTTCCTCCCGATTCCACCTTCTCAACCTCCGCCTAGTCAACTCCAACCTTCGGGATACCCGATACATAGCATCACCCCTAACCGGGGAGCACCATGCCTCCCTCACCATCTCCCAAGAACGTGGATAGCTCAGCCAGAATTTCTCGAATCTGAAAGGGGAGCGAACAGGGGTGTGTATCTCAGTATTCACCAGCAATGGATGATGATCCGAGGCAATCCTCGGCAAGTGTCTGACACGATGATCCGGAAAGCACTGAACCCACCCAGCTGTAGCACAGACTCTGTCCAATCTCTCCCAGACTCGGGCCCGCCCCTGCTGATTATTGCACCATGTATACCTAGACCCTGAGAAGCCCAAATCAATCAATCCATTGGCAGTGAGAAAATTCTGAAACTCCTTGATCTTCCTATTGAGAGTGAAAGGGTTCCCCCCCATCTTTTCCGAAGCATCCACAATACAATTAAAATCTCCTGCCACCAACATAGGGTGACCATGACTTATCAGCTGCATAGCCTCCTCCCATAGTGTCCTCCTGACCCTATAATCAGTGCTAGCATAAACTGCTGAGAGAACCCAAGGACACCTATTGCCCTCCGAAATCACCAAGATCACCTCTTGAGAGCAAACATTAAAACACTCCAATGTACATCGACCCAAACCCCATGTGACAATTATACCTCCCGACAATCCTCGAGAATCCACAGCATAGAACCCCCACGATCTCGGAATCACCCTACTCACCTTCTGCAAGCTACTACCACAAAGCCGAGTCTCAAATAACACACAAATATCCGGGTTGTGCTGTTGCACCAACCTACCAAAAGCCGGAGCAAAGGAGGGTTTCCCCGCCTTCCGGCAGTTCCACAATAAGATCTTCATAAATCACCCAATGATCCCGCACAACTCTCAACTCCGGAGTTGTGGCTACCCCCTGCATCCTCATCCATACACCCTGCGCCTCCTAGTGAGTCACTTCGCACCCCCTTTGCCGAAGCCATTAGTTGAGCCAAAATTTGAAGATGCTGACTGTTGCTCTGTGCCATATGGCACAAACTGTCCACCGAGCCCGAGCCATTTGAGCCAGTCTCCCCCCCCCCTCCCTACACATTCAGAAAACTCCTTCCCTCCACCGTTAAGGTCCAACTTCTCTGCTTCAGAAACCACCACTTTCCCTTTCCCCTTTGAAGACTCTGATTCACTACACACCCGTGCCATTTGGCACGGACTGTTCATCTTCAAAGTCGATTGCCCCTCCGAGCCACTCCCAGCGCCACTAACTTCGCCGGTCATCTCCGTCAACACCTCCCCCGGAGCCATCTCCTGCGACGCCATCCAGCCTAGCTCCGTCAGATCCGCCGCCAGCGACAGCGAACGGGACAGTCGGCCACCTGTACTCGCGGCCGGCTCCAGCCGTTGGTCACCGCCCGCCGATTGCTGGTCCACTCGGGCTTTCGTGGCTGTTCTCCTTCGTCTCCGTACTTTAAAAATTTGCAAGAAAAAGCAGCAGCATAAAAAGAAATGGTAATATCGGCACTCCCCAATTCGTTACCCGAAACGGGCTCGCAATGAACAATTTTGGTCTCACATGAAGTCATGAACAGATTTGGTCTGTAAACAAATCATTCTGATTGCATTTATTTAATTTAAATTATCCTATGTAGTTTTGCTCACTTTCATGCTGCAAATTGTGAAATTGATTCATCTGGTGATTGAATGAGCTTGTTATCAAAGTTAAGCATAAAGGAGGCTTGATGTTTGTTTTTTTTTTTTTTTTTTTTTGTTGCTAAAAACGGGTACTTCATACAGTACGGGTACGAATACACCCAATAAAATCAAAATACAAGACCTCACGGAGTGCCAATGGCAGCTCCGCCTCCCCTGACCAGAGGGCATACCCCGAGTGGTGGGCCACATGGCTAGCCACCCAATCGGCTGCCCCATTGGCCTCCCTGAATACATGTTTGGCCAAAGTGGCCCCTCCCTCACTCATCATCACAATATCGCGAATCAAGGGATGGTCTGTGCTCTCACCCCCCAATCCCCTCTGAATCCAACGGACAACAGTGGCCGAGTCCCCCTCCAAAATAATCGAGCTGGCCCGCAGTACTACCCGCGCATGTCGAAGGCCTACCCAGGCTGCATGCAACTCTGCTCCAGGCACCGATGTATCAAACAACTGACAGCCACCTGCGGCCACTACCCTGAAGTGCGGGCCTCGTATGACAAAGCCTGCACCGCCTCGCGTGCCGCCATCCAGAACCGACCCATCGAAGTTGACCTTGAGGAAGCTCAAGGGTGGGGGCTCCCAGGTGAAAAACACCAACTGAGAAGCTGCCGAAGCAGGGGGGAACCCCAGGTGTCCCGAGCTGTCAAAGGTCTATCTGTAAGAAAGGCGGGTCTGATCTCCGAGGCCTGTGCTCGAGCGAGCTCTGCCACAAACCTCGGTGACACCCTACGCTCACCGAGAGTGCGGACATTCCTTGCCAGCCAGATCTGAAGTGCTGTGCAAGTAGCTCTAATGCCCTCCTCGCGGGTCCGTAAAAAGGCTAACCACTGTCGTGTCACCCTGAGAAACTGTAGCCGCTCCCTCCGGGCCCCCCGCGGGATCCCAGCCCACTGCCATGTCGACCGCGCCCATGTACACTGGAAGAGCACATGGTCCGCTGACTCCTCAGCTCCGCACGTCCCGCACTCAGCTGGGACCTCCCACCCTCGCCTGCTCAGCTCTGCTCTCGTAGGAAGTCGGTTCCAGAACACTTTCCATAGAAAGAGAGCAACCCTCGGGTGAAGTCCGAGGGCATGAGCCAGGGCATAAGCCGGGGCCGGACTGCACTTGGATTTGGAGGTCCAGACTTCACCCGAAGGAGGCTTAATGTTGACTAGGCACCTTTAAGCCAAACCATAAAGGAGACTCGATATTGGCTTGTTTTCTAACCAAACAAGCTCAAAACACGTGTGCTATCAGGCTAGTTCTATAAGAGACGAACCAAAAACTCAAAATATATTAAAAGTTCAACAGGTAAACAAGTCTTGGTATCTTTCATGCCCCCGACATATATTCACTATTTGAGGGAGCGATCAACCACCGCATACTCACAAGGAACGACTTTATAAGCATGTAATATATTCCATACCCCTGCAGATGTATTTATTAGAAATAACTAATAATTATACTTACATCCCAAACCATGCAATATTTAAAGCATTCATACATAATCCATATATAACACACTATTATATCAGCTGATCCAAAGACTAATCTACCAACTACCGGACAGTCTTGCGTCTATATATATGTCCCAAAATACTGTTACTCGCCCTCTAAAATTAGATCTTTAAATTTGAAATATATATATATATATATATATAAAGATTATATATGAGCTTCACAACTCAGTAAGTAACAAATCCACTTTATAGATTTAAATCATATTTATTTGATAATACAACTTATTCATACCATATAAATATAATATATGTGTACATGCGATTTTATAATAATCAGTTCTTGACAATTTTCATATACTAACATGATACATTTCATCTTTCAGTATTATACATAAAATGAATTAATCATTGAAATCAGAGTAAAATTATTCAAGTCTCAAGATTATACTATACAAGTTTTCAAATACAGATATATCAATTTATACGCATTCTTATACATGAGTACTTGATTTATAATTTTTGCTCTATAGTCAATGACTATGACCATATTTAACCCCTACAACATAGGTCACACTCGTGCTTACCCCCGTGGCTAGGGTTGCTACATTTAGCCCCTACGGTCAAGGTTCTCCATCAGAGTACTGATCACACGCTAAATTTAACTCATGTGACTTAGGTCACGCTATGATTACCCCTATGGCGGGGTCACTATATATATCCCCTCTAGTAGAGTCATGCTATGTTTACCCTCATTGTGGGGTTGCCACGTTTACCCCCTATGGCAAGGCATGTAATCAAGTCTAATTCCATACGTAGTCATGCTCAGAGCCAAACGATACATATATATATACATAATTTAAATCATTTCATTAATCTACCTTTGATCGGTTGGAATACTGAATCAGTAGGAAATATCATCTTAGGTTTTGGACTTCCACACTGGGCCAGCAGAAACTGAAGGATCTCTTCCTATTTGATGCGGAAGAAATGAAAAGAAAAAAGTCCTGCAAAAATAAAATAGTTCAAAGAAACACTGATTTCACTAGCAACCCAAGTGTGCTACCTCCCAAAAGATCTATGCTCAATGCCTCTCTTAGGGTTTATGCTTCTATGTATTATGTCCTGATGGCCAACCCTAACTATTTATAGCCACCACATAAAATCCTAGGCAATGATATGCGTGGGATCTTTAGGGATCTCTATTGTCGGCCGTAGGATCATAATTGAAAAACTATTTTTCAGAATTTCCTTTATATTCTTTTAATTCTAAATTTTGGGCTTCTACAAATTACAAAAATGTCCAACAACACTTTGCAATTGACCCTCGAGAAAAGAGATTATTTTAGTGGAATCTCTTTTGCTTACAATTTTTGTTTATCTATCCTTCCACCACACTATATTCCACGTAAACCAATAGGATCGAAAAAATATCACCGAAAAAATAGCTCTCTGCCGAAACTCCTGATGGACTCGTCCATCAGCTTAGGGTCAACCTTGACCTATTGTCTTCTTGTGCAAGCCAACTTACCCTGCCGCACCCAATCCCTTGTTGCTAAGCGCCTCCCTCCTCTTGCAATCCATATGGGCCCCCCTCTTACAAACCATTGCAACTCTTTTGAATTCAAATCCTATTAAAACTGTAGCTTCAGAAAAAACTATGAAATTGCAGATTGTACAAACAAAAGTATTAGAAGTATGCCCTAGATCCGGATATGTACAAAACTAACTAAAGTAGTATATATCTTTTAACTTCTATCAAAAAGGACGTATCCCTAGCATCTTCTGGTTCTTTAAAAGTCACAGTATTTTCTTTGTCCTTTTATTTGGTCTCTTCAAAACTTACTTGGTACACTCAAGAACATGGCATCCTAAGCAAGAACATGGTAAGCTATTGTTGTACCTGGGTTTGCAGAAGATTAGCACGAATTAATGTTATAGTGGGCATATTATAAATTACTTTTCCTTGTGGGGAATATAGAGTGGCCAATGTGTAACATATTTGGAATTGAAGTTCTTTAATTGTTATGTATGTAGGAGTTCCACACTTGTGCATCATAGTAAATCTCTTCTTGTTTTAACACAAGGTGCAATATCCAGTTATGTAATTGATAAATTGTACTTACATTCTTATCATATTATTGTAATATTATGCTAAAACTTAATCTAACAAAAGTCAAGAAAAATCAAGTTATACAGAATCTCCTATGATTTTCCTTCGCTGATAAAACCCTTGCCTTTCCTTTTTGAAACCTATACCTTTATTTGGTAATGTGGATCCATCCAATCAAATCAATAGTAAAATTAAAAGTGTATATAAACAGAAATAATGTCAAGTAATTTGTTGGATCTTTTTATGCACTTCTAATCAAATCTTCTATTTATACGTTCCTCTTATATTTTTCTCAACTCCTTCCTTGTGCATAAAAAACACACGAGCAAAACGTTTACGACACCAAAACACGATATAACGTTGTTACTTGCAGCCATAAAAAAGAAAAGCAATATGATGTTAGCAAAACGCATCTTAGTAGCGGCTGGGAAGCCTTCGATACCGGGAAACAGAAGAAGGCAATCCAAAGACTCATACTCTCACAACTCTGGAGCAATAAAAGAAAAGAAAACCAAAGAGAACTAAAAATAAAATAAAAAGAAGAAGCATACAATTATTTGTGATTCCATGAACATAGACTTAATGGCTTCTCTGCAAGGAGAAAACCAGCTCTGTCGCGAACTTTATCTCGTAGCTCCATGATAGACTTCTCCAGCTCCAGCAGCCCTTCCAATCTGAGATCATCTATTGGCTTGTTCCACCAGAACTGATCGCCTTCCAGTATTTCCTGTGCCTCTTCTCTAGTTTCCTTCTCTTCCTTTTCCTTTCCCACCTCCTGTTTTAGTGTCTCTTCTCTATTGTTATCCTTTCTCATCACCTCTTCTCTGGCTTCCTTCTCCTCCTCTTCCCTTCCCACGTCCTGCTTTACTGTCTCTTCTCTGTCGTTATCCGTTATCATCATCTCCTCTTCATCACCACAATCTGATTCTGCGTCACTAACATCAAAACCGTCATCTGATTCTTCCTGACAGGAATTTCCATCATCACCAATGGCTGCATGGGTATTTTCTGGTTCCTTGTTAGACAATTGGTCGATAAGTGCTTCGTTGCCTAAGAATCGTCTAGATATGGCTTCAACACCGGGGTGAGCAAAAGTGAATAAATTGCCCACTGCGGAAAAGATGACGATGGCGATTGAGCAAGCACGGGAGGCGGCGCAGATGTCAGCAGCCTTCTTGAAGAGCCCCTTCCGCCGTTTGGAGAAGCAGACCTGCCGCTGCTGTGTCTCTGGGATCTTTTCAATGGCGATCTTACGCCGGCCCATGATGGATACCACAATAGTATTGCAGAAGAATAGCAGAAGAAGAGGGCGGAGTAGAAAAGAAGTAGGGGAAAGGAAGGAAGCTTGGGTTTTGCTAGATAGAATAAGCATGGAATATTTATGCTTTTTTGGTCCGCGAAGTCCGAGATAGCGATGGTTGGAGAACGAATTTTATTGAGTTCCTAATTTGGTAGCCTTCTTCTCTTAAGAGGACTTTGAGGCTCGTGAGGAGTCTAAAGACGTCAAGAAACGAAGATTAAGAAAAAGACGGTAATAGAATTAGGAGCCTAGCTGCCAATAGGTGCCCAGAAAAGAAAATAAAGAAGTCTCTATGATGGAAACTATCTCAACGCCATATTGTTCATAAAGCAACTACGTTGGAAACTCCATGCAGGAATCGAAAAACTAACCCATGCTAAACTTCTCTCAGATATTGCAATTCCACTAGAGGTGTATCTCCTAGATATTTAAACCATATTAAACTTCTATTAAAAAAAAATTCTCAGCCTACTCATGTGGTCAACGCTTTGGTTTAGTTTTTCGATTCAATAGAATGCTTAGAGTTTCTGGCGTAGTTGCTGATATATGAAAAATATGGCGTTGAGATGGTTTCCCAATATAGCAAGATCATTAGTGGTTGAATTTTCACTTTTAAATACAAAAATGATCATAAAAACATAGTGCAAATGTCGACTTTATCATAAAATTAGCGAAGAACATTGCAGAGATAATCGACGCACCGGTTCTGTTCTGATGCCCACAACAATCCCTGTGTAATAAAGAAGTCAACTAATTCTAGCAAGTAGCAATTAAATGGATTCTGGAAACATCACAAAAGCATGAATTACTTCTGATTGTTAACCCATCACGGAAGAAAAAAACATGTCTGCATATTATGTTCTTGTTTGCGCGCATGCAGCTTCTCTTTTTTGTGAGGGGAAAGGAGAGCCATCAACCACCATATTTATTGCCAAGAAGGAAAATTTAAAGAAATGAAGAACAAAAGCATACACGCTCATATAACTGGGATAGGGTTAATTAACTCCAAATCAGATGGTTTAAGTTTACAAGAACCTAACAAGCTCTCTAATTTGTGTACCTTCAACAATGGCAAGATCAAAGTTTAAGCAAAAAAAACTAATAATAACAAAAATAAATTAAAGGCTGATTTTAAATACCAATACCAAATCATATGCCCTCAATATAATCCAGAATCGGTACAGTCTGGCCAAATAATAAAAATAAACTTATCGCGTTAAAATCAATGAATAACCATTGACTGATCCCTATGGTACGTCAGTAGGCACCAATATAGGCCGGTACAAATCAATACTACCAGTATGCATTAGTATAGATGGGTTCAACATCCTGGCACCTGTATTAGCATTGATTTTGCATCCATCTAGTATGGGATGACAATTCAGTACCATGCCTTTCCCGCAGTTTTTGAATCCATTGCCAAAAATTCTAAATAACCTTATTTTATGCATAGCAAGTAGATGATGCTGGGCTGGTGTTGATGTCTCAGTCAGAAGGGTTAGATTGAACAATTGTGCAAGCAACACTACAAACTGCCTTGTGTATAAAAAGCAGGTAAAAGTGATTCCAAAATGAGCTTCAGAGGAAAATAAAACCACATATCATATGTTGAAGAAAAGCAGTAATATGACCCAGCTTACATTCAAGCAGTTATATAAAGAGAGATCTATGTTACAAGTACATCCAAACCAGCAGCATTGAGTGCCAGTCCTTGGGACCATTCCAAAATGCAAAAATATCTGCATAAACCAAAATTGCAACAACAGAGCCCAAAGGCAACCAAAAAGAACAAATAAGGCATAAAAATAAAGCAAGCATAACATCAAACTGCTAACCAGCTTCTGAGGGCCAGGAGAGGCCGGCTTGCCTCCATACCAGAAAATCGAGCATTAACAAGAGAAACAACAGATGATTTTTACCTCTTTCCTTCAAAATATTCGGCAATGTAATGGCAATAAAAATAAGTTTCCTTCCAGTGCAATATCTACCAGAGCATCTAAAAATGATCCATTGAAATTTTCTTGTCCTACTTTTTCCTATGTTTATCTCGTCTAACTCTTATGTACTTGCGGCCAGACTTGTCACCACCACCACTTCCCAAAGAAAAGCTGCCTCCAGCAGTGAACTCTAGACTGCCAGCCGCTTGAAATGAAGAGGGGTTCTGCGGAATGGAAGTATTCTGCTGGCTCCCACTTTGAAAGACTGATGGCCCACCGGATGGAGCAGCTGGAGAGCTGAACATAAAGCTTGGGTTGGCAGTTAAATTTGTCTGTTGACCAACTGTCGGAACCACGGGAGCAGAAGCCTGGTTGGTGTCATCAGCCATGCTATCCTCAACATTCATCTGATCATTTCCGGGAGCTCCTGAACTGAAACTAACTGCCGGATTTTGTACTCCGCAAGGCGAGGGAGAGGTGGTTGCAGTGGTTCCAGCTGAAGTGTATGAGAATGCTGGCCCAGATGATGTGCCAAATCTAAAAGAACTAGCTGAAGAGGGGGCAGACAATCCAAATGAAAATCCTGTCGATGGTGAGGATGTGGTGGATCCAAAAGTGGAACAAAAAATGGACGATGTTGATGGCCGAGAAATGGAATTGAATGTATCTGCAGCTGTTGATGCAAAGGAATAGCTGCTGCCAGAGCTGGAAGAAGAACCAGCGCCAGTGAAAAAAGGGAAAACAGAACCTGAACCAAAAGATGTCGCTGGAGCAAACAAAGTCCTACCATCAGAGCTGGAAGAAGAAATGGTACCAGAGGAAGAAGAAATGGTACCAGAGGAAAAAGAAAAGCCAGAACTTGTACCAAAAGGTGCTGTTGATGCAAAGGACACACTGCTTGCAGAACTGGAAGAACTGCCACTGGTGGAAAAAGAAAAGATGGAACTTGTAGCAAAAGATCTGGTAGCAGGAGTTGCAGACCCAAATAGCGAGCAAGTCGAACCTGAAGAAGAAGAGCCAGTCAGCCCAAATACCGGCTGGGAGGTAAAGGAATCAAACTGACTTGAGGAGCTTTGTGAAAAATTTGAAACCCCATTTCCAGATTGAGTTGCCTGGGTGTTAAAAATGGATCCACCTGTGGCACCAAAAGAAGGCAAGGTCTGAGTACTGTTATTAGCAAAGGACAACTTCTCATCGCTAGAGTGCGCTGAAGCAGTGGTTGCAAAAAAACCATTGTCTGTAGAGACCGAAGATGTCGATAGAGCCATGGAACCACTGCCTGTGCTTGAAAATAATGGTGACTCTTGCACAACAGAGGAACTGCTTGTTCCCATGCTTGAAAATACAGATGATGTTGCTGAAGCAGAATTGTTGCTGCCTGTCCTTGAGAATGCAACCGCTGAATCAAGAGTGATGGAACTGCTTATGCCAAAAGAGGATGCCTTAACAGACTTTCCTTCCAAAACTTTAGAATCAGGTTGGTTTGGAGATGGTGTAACTGAGATGGAAGCACCTATAGAGGCACCAGAGCCAAACTGGAATGTTGGCATCGTGGAACATACAGTGACTGCAGATGAGATAGTAGGACTACCAGAACTGGTGCTAGTGACTATGCTAGAGGAGAAAACGGAGGTCACCAGACCATCAGAGAATGTCATGGCTGAGGCAGCAGAAATCATCAAGGCTGAAGACAGTGAACAATTGCTTAGCGTTGGTGTTGCAGAAGATCCAAAAGCAAACAGGGCTGGACTAGTTGAACAAGACAACCCCAAGGAAGCAGCATTTCCAAATAATTTGAACACACCTCCAGCATTCTGATTACCTTCTTTATCTGAATTTGAACCATCTGAACAAGTTGATGTAGCATCGTTGCTACAAAACATAGAAAGAACTGAAAGTCAGAAAGTCCACGAAATTCTGAAAAAAGCATCAAAGAAATGAAGTTGCTCGCAAATTTAGAACACCACATCAAATGCCATTAAGGCACTACTGTTTCAGATTTTCACTCTGAAAGATATAGCGACTGGAGGGTCGAAATTGAAAAAAGGTGATTCTGATAGATAAATAACATTTTCAGAAAGACAATAACTAGTTCCTAGAACTTTGACCGTTCATCAATGGCAAAAACGAACATAAGATGGTAACATTGAGAACACAGATTTTTTGATCCTAGCAAGGTTAGCCGAACTAGTACCGGAAACCATACCAGTCAGCTACCGGTTCTATACCATACCAACACACGGTACGCTGTGGCATGCCAATTCCGAACCGACAAACCATTTTTTTTTTTTAATTTCTTTTAAGCTTTAATGAAAAGTAATCAAACTTCTTTTTAGTTTTTCAAATGATTTGAAGTCTAATTTGATATTTCTTAATGTTTTTTGATGTTTCTTAATGTTTTTTGATGTTTCTATCACCTCGATATACCTTATATAATGCTTATTGATGTTTTGAAGTGAATTTTCTACTTTTCCATGGCATTGCTCTAAAACAGTGCTATCTTGGAAAGGCAAAAATCTAGAAAACTTGTCATTGGGTTTGCCACCCCTAACTTTTTGCATTAGCGTCAGGCCAAAACCAAAATGCAAAGAAAAAAGCCAGCAATCCTAGCATTGCATGCTAGGAGAAGCAACATGAAATATCCCAAAATCAATTAGTGAGATACAAAATATAAAATAATACAATTAATTATATGTATTTAAAGCACAATATATATATACCAATATTTAGAATTTCGTCAAGTTGCAATGTCTCTTATAAATATTCAGATCGTTAGCATAATCAGAAGACACATCAGTCCACCCTTCTAGCGAAGCTGCGTTGTAATCTTGTATGATCATCCAACAAAGTACGCACTCTGGATCTGGATTGTAACTAATCTCGAATCTCTCACTGAACCTCTAGCTCTGAAAGTCCTCTAGTTAATAATATAGTTGTATAGAAGCTCATCCGAATATGCCGGCAGCAAAATCTGACCTGTAAGATACTCTGGATTGCATTGGGTAGTAGCTACTAAAAGACGATGCCTTAAATATACCATATCCATATTCGTATAGGTCATACACTGTCTATGGCTGTAGGTAATAGAATCTAACATACAACTCGAAACCTGATATATCTATGAATCCTACTCCACATACAAGATCTACAGCTGCATCGTGTCCTAAACGACCTCGAAAAGCCCATCTCTTATATGCAATCATATCCTCGCAAGCAGAGCATACACTATGATCCCTATACTATGGCATACGTAAACTAGAACTCGCTGGTGAATCAAAAACCATCCTGCGGCAATCTCATAAACGATAGTCTTAGGTCCTTCACTCCCTTCGTGGCCACCAAATTCATGATCACCAAACTGCCTTCGCTGCTCTTTCTGATCTTTAAATCTAAATGAACTAACTGCACTCTCTCTATCGAAACTATAACTATCTTTCCACTTCCTTTCAAGCTGTAGTGAGCAGCTACTTGCTTTCCCTTCGTGCCCTCCTGACTAAGTCGACCGGGTAGCGTGGTAGTCTCGTCTCAACAACTCTCTGTCATATCTCTACAAAGGTGTCTCAGATATGGAGTTATGCTATGATCGGCTCCCCAGTGATCCCTATAGCTATGGTTGATCAACTAGAAGCATATGTGGAATATTGCAATCTGCCTATTACTCTACATCCACCCTATCCTCGCTAGCTATGAACTGGCTGATCATGGAGGCAATCCTAGCTCATCAAGCTCTGGCCTCTGCTGCTGGTCCACAAACCATCCAATGATGGGATCATTCTCATCCTGAACAAAAGCATTGTCAATCGAATCCGTATACTTCCTCAGATTGCAGTGAACAGATACGAGGTCGTTAAGATATTTCCATGTCAGACAGTTACTCTTCGTGCTGTGAATGAGAGAAAGGGTGGACCAGTTGCATTAACAGCCACAAGAGAAGACTCTCTGGAAGAGGATATGAATAGCTAGCCACTTAAGATGTCTCGCCGACAAGCCAAAATGAATCCATCATTCAGCTATAAAATTATTGAAAAAAATTACATATAAGCTAGTATCATATTAGTAACTAACATCAACTAATAGTTATTGTTGATATCTAATATACTTCTTATTTATAATAATTATGGAGACTCCAAAGCTATTAGTGCCCTCCCTAAATATTTTTATTTGTGAAAAAGATGTGCTATAACATGTTAATGATTCAAGATACAAGTTAACTTACGCATACCACTTAACTTACCTTTCGTAAACACAGAACTGCAACTTCTGGATCAAGCTCCATCTTGTAGATCATATTACACAGAACGGTTAAAAGTTCATCCATATCAATCCCAGGTATGGTGTACTAGAACCTCAGGTTTAGCTAGTAAGCTACAGATCAAATTTATAATTATTTTAGTAAAATTGTATAGGACAGAAGTAGTCCAATTTTCAATATTCTTGCTTACCTATTAGATGCAAATCCCTATCTGTCTGAAAGTCCCACTACTGCTCAATAATATTGATGTACTCCTAAGCATGCTTCGGATTTGTCTTCCAAATCTGATTCTTTGCTCTCTCCATTATATGATATAAAAAGCCCATCTGGGGGTACCTGCCGCTATCAACGACTTGAAGCACTTTGTACAATAGCTTGATAGCCTTCACTATCTTCTCGGACTGTTGCCAAAATGTATGTCTCATCACCAAGTTCTCCACATGGCTCTCCTCAATGTCAGCCCATACAAATTTGCTTTCCTGCACTCAGCACTAACAAATATCTGACGCAGGCAGGGTCTGCTGAACCGACCTGTACCGGTCCGTTCAGCCCGTACCAGACCGGTACCGACTGGCACCGGTCCGGTACAGGGGTATAAAACGGTTTCGACCCAATATGGGTCGGAACCGTTTGGTTTGAGCTTCATACCTGTGCGAACCGGCTGGTTCGCACCGGTTCGCTGCTTAAATTTAGTGCCACAGCGCTGGCCAGAGGCACTTTCAAAGTGCCACAGTGGGGCACTTTCAAAGAAAGTGCACTTTGTGCGGCACTTCGAAAGTGCCGGTGTAGCACTTCGAAAGTGTCGCGCTGTGGCACTTTTCAAAGTGCCACAGTGCCTCAACGGTTGGCTATAAAAGCCGACCGAATGCTAAAGCCAAATCCGTCAGCTTAGGTGAAGGAAAGACAGAGAGAAAGGAGCAAAAGAAGAGAAAGGCAAAGACAAAGGCGTGAAAAAAAAATTAGAAGGATCGGAGAGCGTCGTTTTTCTTGAAGAAAAATCCAGCAAAAACTAAATAAGGTAAAATTTCTTTTCCCTACATTGTTTTTTTAATATTTCATTTAAATTGCTTAAAAACATTAAGTCAAAAATTGCCAAAAAATAGGAAATGATTCAATAATTCCATTTCGTCTTGAATTTTTTATATGTTGTCGATATATGGACGATATTAATGGTGACATTAACTTTTGTTTTCACAGAATTTATATAATTTATAATTTAATTAAAAAATTTAAAAATTAATTTTTAATTACAAAAAAATAGAAATTGAAAAAAATTAATGTGGTTGTAGGAATGGAGCCATCAAGGAGAGGGCACCCCAAGAGCGTAATATTGGCTGGGAGCATGGGAAGATGCTCGGTAAACGGCACCAGTTTCAGTGCAATTATTGCCACAAGTGCTTCAAAGAATGAGTAACCAGATTAAAGCAGCACTTAGCCGGTAATTCTCGTGAGATATCTGCATGCTCGGAGTGCCCACCGAGCATCCGTCAGCTGATGAGAAAAAACCTCACTGAGATCAAAGCAGCCAAGAAGAGGGCTGCCAAGCAGAAAGCGGAGATGGAACGCCAAGCTGCAGAAGCACCTTCCTATCACTTAATGGAGTCACAGGAGGTCGAGGGTCCAGATGAGGAGGCACAGATCCAGGCTGCCATGCGGGCGAGTCTGGATAATCGGTGGCAGCAGGAGGAGGTGGCGAGGCATCGGGCTCGATTTGAACCCTCGTTTTTCGAGTCGGGCGTCGGTTCTAGTGAAAGCAAACAAGATCCAGAGTTTCAAAGGACAACCTCAATCAGGGATGGCGAGGGCAGAGGACATAGCCAAATTGCATCTATCCTGGATGGTTTTGGTGGCCGAAAGAAGTCTTCCGGAGGGATTCCACCAGGTGCGTCAATTCATGATGTAGATCCGCATTCCTTCCCCAGGAGAGATTCGAAGCAGCAAAAGGTAGACACAATGTGGAAGAAGGAGAAGAAGAAGGATATGTGGCGAGCTATTGGATCCTGGTTCCACTTCAGCCACATTCCAGCAAATGCTGCAGACAATACATACTACAAGTCTGCCATTTCTGCCATACAGTTTGCCGGTCCCAGTGTCGATCCTTCAGGCCCGAGGAACATCTACAGTGAGCTTCTTGACAACAATAAGGAGGAGCTAGAGAATTGGATTGGCTCATATAAGAGCAAGTGGCCCACATATGGGCTCACTCTGATGTGTGATAGTTGGACCGGTCTGACAAAGCGGACCATCATCAACTTTCTGACATACTGTGATACGAAGACCTTCTTTCACAAATCAGTTGATGCTTCGGATAAGGTGCACAACGCCTCGTACATCCTCAGACTTATGGAGGAGGTGATTGATCAGATTGGAGAGGAGAATATCGTGCAGGTCGTCACTGATAACGGGCCACAATATAAGTTGGCCGGGCAGGTCTTGATGGAGTGGCGACCACAAATTTTCTGGACCCCATGTGCTGCACATTGCATCGACCTCATCTTGATGGATATTGGAAAGATCCGTAGGGTGCAACATACGGTGAAGATAGCCCAACGCATCACCAGGTATATTTATAGCCATACTTGGGTTCTTTCTTTAATGAGAGTATACAGGGGAAGAAATTCTTAGACCAGGAGTCACACGGTTTGCTACAAATTACATTGCACTTGATAGCCTTATCGAGAAGAAAGAAGCCCTACGTCAGATATTTGTTAGTCCCGAGTGGCAGAAAAGTAGATATGCCCAGACCGACACTGAAGGAAGCAGGATGGAAGACTTGGTAAGCAGGCAGTCATTCTGGCAGCGGGCCAATGCGATAGTCAAGGCTATCAAACCATTATATGAAGTGCTGCGGGCCATGGATAGCGAGAGGGACCCCCAGATGGGCGTATTGTATCACATGATGGAGAAGGCAAAGGCTCAGATCATGGAGGCAGATGTAGCCCATGCCCAGGAGTACATCGACATCATTGAGCGGCGGTGGGGAGCCCAAATGGGTAGGAAATTGCATCTAGCAGGTAAGCGATAATATTGATAATTATACCGATTGATATATTTGTATAATTATACTAAGATGGTGTCATCTATGTGCAGCATACTATCTGAATCCCCGGTTTCAGCACGAGAATGGAATTGGTATGGATGATGAACTTTTTTATGCTCTGCGTAATGTTATTTATAAGATGGAGCCTGATCCAGAAGTCGTCGCGTCATGTATAGAAGAGATAACTACAACAAGCTTCTTTCCACAGACCAAATTATTTAGAGAGGGCAGCCACAGCTTTGGACAGCGACTAGCTGTCGTGAGCAAGACAACTATGAATCCAAGTACAATACAAATCTGCAAGACACCTCTGCATCTGAATTATCTTCAACTATGAGGCCATCATATATGTAAAATGTAATTATTTTCAATATTTTTGCAGCTGAATGGTGGATTCATTTTGGCGGATCCGCAAAAAATCTTAAGCGGATAGCTATCCGAATCCTCTTCCAAACGGTCTTCTCGAGTGGTTGTGAGCGCAACTGGTCCACCTTCGGCCCCATCCACAGCAAACAGAGAAATCGTTTGACACAAAAGCGCCTCAACGACCTAGTTTATGTGCACTACAATCTGCAGTTGAGGCTAAAATGTATTCAGGAGGAAGTGGAGCTCAAGTATGCAGATCCCATCTATAGAACTTTTACAGATGATGATAATTCTATGCTCGACTGGCTTGCGGCCCAGCAGCAGGAGCCCGAGCTTGATGAGCCAGGATCGCCTCGACGACCAGCCAGCATCATAGCCACCGAGGCTATAGTCGATCCACAGCAATGGGCTGAGCGCAACATTCCACGCACTCCTACAGCTGATATGACGTGGCTAGAGGGGAACCAGTCACCGCATGACTAGTACGACGCTTCCGTTCAGAGAGATGATCCTCTCATGCGAGGACGAGGACGCTCTAGTACCCAGTCGACTCGATCATGAGGGCATCAATCCCAGCAAAGAAGAAAAGGAAAGGGCCCCAATGGAAAGTGTCGAGGAGAAGACTTGGACCAGCAGCGATGAAGGTTCTGGTGGTGATGGATCTACTAGCCATGGAGGAAGTGGAGGACAGTATGGTACTACTTATGAGACACAGCCGGAGGGAGGTTTTCGATACACCGATGAGTCTCAGTTTACGCATGCTACACAAGATACGGACCACGGTAGGCCGTCTGATATAGGCCGGTCGGATACCATTGCATATCGAAGAAGAGCTCCTCAAGGTCGTTCAAGAGGCCAGGATGCAGCTGCAGATGACCTTCCATGTGGAGTCGGATCCATTAATGTATCAAGTTCCGAGTTTTCCTATTATCCGCAGCCTCAGCCAGCCTATGGATATGGTGCATCAGAGTCATCTTCCGGTGGCTACTACCCTACGCAGCTCGGAGGATCTTACGGGTCGGATTTTAGTGCCGGCATATTCGGTTGAGCCCCTTATCAAGATACCTCTCAGAGCCAGAGCTTCAGCGAGAGATCCGAAAGTTCTTATGACCCGACGCGCATTCCTCGAGGATTGAGCATACAAGACTACAATGCCGCTTGGTTAGAGGGATGGATTGATCTGCCTCCATATTATGCTGATGATCCAGATATTGACGAGAAGCATCGCCACTCGATCCGATTTTAGATATCTGAGAGTGCTTTAAATGTATGTAATTGATTGCATCTTAATTTGAAAATATTTTATGTTCTTCATCTCATTATTTGAATCATTTGGAAGTAATAAGTTGCATCATCTAGTTTTAACCTTAAACCTAAACATAAAAACATCAAAAAAATATCCAAAAATGAAAGAACTCCAAAAAAAAAACGACGATGGGGTCGAAACCAGGCCGAATGTGCCCTATCGGTACGGTATCGGTTCGGTTCGGTTCGGCTCGGTTCGCCACCGATACCATACCGTTACGGAAGCCGACCGGTACGTCGGTACGATCGGTACCGCGAACCTTGGACGCAGGCCTACTTTCCTCTCAAGAACACTATGAAGTACAATGTAGTTAGTAGCAAACAGTGTCGAACATGATCTCAAGATCTCGCTGCATAGATCCTTGTCAATGATTGGTTCCACGTGTTGTTATTAATAAATCCAGTGATGAACTAGGTTGTCTCCACTATTTGTTGCACTCTACAAATTTTTCCAATCTCTATCAATGAGGTCAATATAATGTACAATATATGAAATTTAGAAAATATGTAGCCATTGCTACATCAAGCTCTCTGATGGCCTTATGCTACAGCCGGTTATCAGTGATGTTCTACACAACATTCTTCTCTCCTACCCGATCAATCACCTCCACCAATCTAAGGATATACATATCGTCGGGCGCCCCATCGAAAGTATTAACTGACTTATACAAAAAATCGTCAGAGTATGTCAAAAAGTTGATGCTCCGCCTAGTAGAGTCGTTCCAACCATGGTATGCTGAACCGGCCCGTACGGGCCAATTCAGCACATACCGAACCAGTGCGGTCCCTGACCAGTTCTAGGGCCGGAACGGACCATACAGTCATGTACCGATGCAAATCCAGGGTCTACTGAACCGGCCGGAACCAACCTGTTCAGCCTGTACCGTACCGATACCAGCCAGCACCGGTACAACCTAGTACCAGTGCAAACTGGTGCGGTTCGCACCGGTACAACCTGGTACCGATGCGAACCGGTGTGGAAAGAAGAGGAAAGAGATAAGAAAGAAGAGGAAGAAGAGAAAGAAGAGGAAGGGAAGAAGAGAAGCCTACCTATCGCACCAGGCCTCGAGCCGACCTCCCTCGGGCCGACGAGGATCACCCGTCTTACTCGCGGTTCCAGCACCTTTGCTCACGGGAGAAGGGGGAAAGGGAGGAGAAGAGAGGAGAGGGGGAGAAAGGAGAGGAAAAGTTCGGAAAGGAGGAAGAAGAGAAGGAAAAAAAAAATCGTCCGCGAGCGGGCCAGCGCGCGGGGCATCCCGCCCTTGCGGGCGCGAGCGATAGCCCTGCGCGGGGCAGCGAGCCCACGCAGCACCGCGAACGAGTGCGAGCCCACATGGCACCGCGCACGAGTGCGAGCCCACGCGGTCCCGCGTGTGCATTTAATGCCACTCTGTGTCTAAAATGCGGACGCGCACGCGTCGCATTTTTTTTCGGTTGGCCAGTTTGGTACCGATTCCAACCGGTACTGGATTGGTACAGTTCTCCACCGGTACATTAGCTCGGTCGATTCCGCGTACTTTGTGCGAACCGGAGCTGTTCGCATCGGTGCGCGCGCTTGCACATGCTGCCAGTGCGATGCATGCGATTTTCCGCGCTGGGCAACACGGGGCATGCTGGGAACCGCGCCAAAACATGCGATTCCCGCGCTAGAACACGCGCCCGTGCGCAGTTCCCTGCACTGGGCCGCGCTCCCGCACGCTAGGCAGCGCGCCCGCGTACTCCCGCGGCAAACCGGATCGAAACCGGTACAAACCGGTCCGAACCGGTACCGTAATGGTCCAATAGACGATCGATATGCCTACTGGTACCGGTACGGCATACCTTGGTTCCAACCATCACACCTGGGCCACTTGCTCCGGTACAAGGTTATCCACTTATGTAACTCTTTGTTATCAAGAAGCTCACGATAAATATTCTTCGATCCTCAAGGATCTACACCCAAACCCGCAAATTGTATGAAGAAAATAGCAGACCTCTAGTACATGCTACCAACCACATTAGCTAGGATATGGTTGAAGTAGAACTAGAATCCAATAGCTCATCATATATTCTTCTTATCCTTTTCAACAAGATGTCAACCCTCTGCTACTTCGAGTCGCTAGTGGGAAAGGCATGTAGATTTAAATCGTAGATGGAGCCTTCTAGTGGAATCTCTCCGGAAAGCTTCCTACTGCCAAAAGATCCCAGCATAAATGTAATATGGCCACCACCTTTACTGACGGCCTTTCTAACTAGAAAAGTTCTGAACTATGGATCTGTCCAATTGGGCGCAGAACCAAAGCCCGACTCATAGTCTGAAGGTCCAAATCGAGCTCTATGCCTAGCCATCTCATCATGCCACCACTGATCATCCAAGTTTGCCTAAATGGCAGCTTGGATATGTGACTCCACATTAGAGCGGAGGCCTCCTTTAACTCCCTAAAGTGATACGAAAGTAACTCTACTGCTTGGTGGTCCACTTCTGCCTTCTTAGCAACCCTCTCATTTGTTGTTCTAAAATCAACAAAATATTTCTTCATCAATTGTCGGATCTCCTGTGGAGATTTTTGGTATATAGACATCGGATAACCACAAGTTAGGTGTTTCAACCTGCTTACCCCTTCTAAACTCTGTATTGCACTAGTTGGACCTCCAGTAGTGCCGACACGAAAGTATTTGCCTAAGGTCCTCACCAACATCACGCTCTAGATCTTTTTTCCTCAATGGATCCATTTCTGCAAGTTTATCGAGTACATCAATTTATTAATTATTAAAAATAGTAAAATTTTATTACGATAAAAAAATATTTTCTACTTTAAAAATTACTTCTTAAATATCTAATGCATAGTAATAATTTTTCACACTTTTTATATTAGTTATATAATTTCTAAAACTTTTTAAATTTAAGAATAATTTTAAATATCATAAATTTAGAAAAATATGTTTTCTACTTTAAAAATACTAGTATGTAATACTAATTTTTTATTTTTTATTGATTACAAATGTTTAATATTTTCTTAAATTAAAAAATAAGTTTTAAATACAAAAATTTTAAAAAAATAATTTGAGCTTAAATCCATGTAGAACCCTACCATAGATGCTACATATATTTTTCTAATCCTGTGGGCATACATCAAAGGCTACTTATTTTTCAATTTTACTCAAATTTTGGCCTAGGCCACGTCTGATTGTATCCAAACTTAAATAAATTGACACCAAATTTTGGTCAAGAGTAGCTTGCATGCTCCTAAATAAACTTCTAATTTTACAGTTATTTTTAAAATTTTATTTTATTTTTTAATTTTTTAATCCAGAATTATTTTTTTAGTTTAAAAAATTATAGATTTAATAAAAATTAAAGATTTTAGTCTTACCGCATAGATTATTCATAGATCTACAACATATCATGAAATCATATCAAAGTCAAATTTTGGTATCACCTCCCTTTATTTTTCAATTTTTTTGGCATTTTTTTATGTTGGAAAAAAAAAAGAAACGAAAGAAATGAGGCAGAGAGCCGTCTTACCTTTCTATGGGTTAGATCCTCTTTTAATCGTCGAAACCACAGAGTTTTTGGCGAAATAGGGGGGAGGGTGTTCAAAACGAAAGGAAAGAAAGGCTTGAAAAGGCTTAGAGACCTTCTTAGGCCTCTTTATTATTGAAAGCGGCAGGAGGGGAGAGGGCCGAACCAGTTTAAACTAGTGCAAACCACCTAGTTTGGAGTGGTTTGGGGCTTTTTTTCGATTCTGCGCTGGTTTGATTCAGTATAGGGTGAACCGGCCACTTTGGCCTGGTTTAGCATACCATGATTCCTAGACATATAGCAAAAAACCAAAGCAAAAGGTAAAAACAGCATGCTTTTCAAACAACAACAAACACTAGACCAACATAATTTGACAAAATTGAGGCAAGGGGGATGCAAGATCCTTACATGCCAATGTATAATATTCTGCCAAAACTAGATACAACCATCTAATTGCATATTATTGCAGAAAATGCCAAAAGTATATTGTTAGAAATCTAAGTTTTCTGAATTAAACAAAACAACTAAATTTATTTTACAATCATATCGCATTTTATAGGTAGATGAAAAACCTTCACAACATATGATGTTGGATATCCAAATCTTTACCCGCACTTGCATCCGCATTTTAATAATATATGCTCAGAATATCACTAAGACACACAACAAGATTTGTTGCATGTATTCTTTAAAGACAAGATTTCCATTCAAAGAGAAAAACAGATGGAAAAAATTATTCCCTACCAAACAAGTGTAAATTCTCAATATTCACGCAAATGATGGCTAATAAAGGGTCACTCAAATTTTGAATCTTTAATAGCATTTGCATCTAGACTTTAATTAACTTTCTCAGACTATCAAGATTATTTTCATAATGAGATTCCTTGGATGTAATTCTTTGAAGAGGTTTTCTGCTTAAAGATAACAGATCTATTGAACTATGCAAATTCTCAATATTCAAACAAAAGATAATTGAACTCTAATTAGAATCTGACCTTACACCAAAATTCTGGCTTGCTGGATTACTAACAGCAGTCATAGTTGGAGAGAATGTAGAAGATTGTGCCTCTTTAAAGCCAAATTTAAATGTAGGACCAGCAACGTCTTCCTTTTGCGGAGTTGATCTCTCAAGCAACGTGGTTGACATAGGTGGTGAAGGTGTCTGGGAAGAATTCTTGAATGGAGAAGCAGCACGAAAAAGAAAGGCATCATGTTTTTCACTTCCAGGCCTGTCAAATGCTTTTGCCTCAGATCCCCTGTCCAACATCAAGGTCGAATTAGGCATGCTTTTGGATGAAGATCCTGGAGACTTCTCCAAATTTCCAGAACCATCTTTCTTGCACTCTGATATCAATTCATATTTATCATCTCCAGTGGAAGCCAGACCAGAGGTATCTTTGACATAATAATTATAATTATCCAAATCCAAAGAATCCTTAAAGAAAAGTGAGAAGCAGAAAATCAACATCATCATCCTCCACAATAATCAGATTACATAAAATAACAAAATAGTCGCATGAACAATTAAAAAGACTAAAATGCATGGCTATATACCTCAGGGGCACTCATCTGGAATGATGGTTTCTTTTGTGAAGGGACAGCAGCAGTAACTGAAAAGGCAAAATCTGCAGACCTCATACCAGGTTTGGCATCTGTAGCATACATAGCAGATTTTTTCACACCAACGGCTTCAGATGTCAGTTGAGTTCCTGTAATGGCAGGCTTTAATGGGTCATTCTCTCCAGCCCTCTCTTGTTTTTGAGAAGTAGAACTTCCGAGGCTTTTCAGATGGGAACTGCTAGGAACATCCAAATTATCACTGACTTGCACTTTCAGAAACTTAGATGAATCTATATCTTCCATCCTCTTGAGAGCCCATCCATGTAACATATTTTGTGTCAACCTAGATGGCGTTTCATCCCTGTCGACAATTTTCAGTTCAGATGATTTCTCTTTTGGTGATGGCACTAGTTTATCAAGTTGTTGAAGTATTTTCCTGCCTGTCTCACTGGACTGGGAAGGAATGGGAACAACGCTTGCTGAAGGAATTCTATTATATCCATTTTCTGCGTCCTGTATTTCTGATGAACCATATTTTGGTTCATCTAAATGTAGAGACTCTCGATTTAAAGCTGTAGATCCTTGACTGGCACCTTTCCTGAGAGGGGATGAGGGAGTTGGAAGAAGATTTCCAGGAAGTGATGAGCATATGTTTCTTGATGGAGACATTAAATTAGATTTCTGACAAATCCTGCGCATAGGACCTAAAGAACCTACATCACTATGTAAGACTGAACTCCCCCGTTTTAGAGCCTGCTCAATGGTATCAAAAGAAGGTCCAATAGTCAGACAAGGTGGCAACCAAGAAATCGAGTGACAGAAGAAAGGAAAACGTTTTTGAATAATAGGTGAAAACAGAACCTTTAGATGACCTAAGACACCTCAGCAGTCATACATCTTGCTTATATAAACAGAAGGTCCATGGTTTAAGTCTTAAGGAGTGTTTCCTCACAATCTCACACCAAGTAATTATAATACAGGAGGTATTCCCCCGATGACAATATAACAGGTAGGACCCCCTGGGTGGGGCTCCCTCCTATTCTCAAAGGACAAAAAAAAAGCCCTCTAGGTGTACTCCTGTCCAAGTATGTGGGTATACAGTTGTTAAGCTATTGCTGCCTTAATGTTGGTTTATAATAGCCAAAAGGTCAGATAATAGGATCATGACATGTATTAGCCAATTACATGGTTCTGGTCAAAAGTTGCATGAAATCAAGGAAGCCACCCAAATTAGCAATAAATTAATCTTGAATGACCCTAGCCCCATGTAACATTTTGATTTGTTTATCTTGACTCCAGCTGCAATGATTTGCTTCCATTAATTTACTAACGAAGGACAAAAGATATAGCACTATCTGATTGCTAATATAATGGATTACATAGGAAAAAGTGAAGCAAAAAATTGCAACAGTTAAAAATGAAAAAATTCTATATTGGACAATGTTCACAAGGACAAACAGACAGAGAAGTGATGATGAACTGATTAAAAGCAGACCAAGGAAAACATGGTGGATGCAGAGGAGGGTTACGGATCTGATGTGAAAATAGTTAGAAAAGATAGACAAGCAATTTCCGTACAGCCAAAAGGGTGAGTAGGTAAGTTCACACACAAATGCACACGACAAGAAGCGATTCATACGTACGTATATATGTATGTGCACACACATCATACATACACAGGTACCTATATATCTACGTATATGCATGCATGTGTACCTGTGCATAGCCTAACATGGAGACCAACTGACAATATACTTAATAAAAAAAACCTTAGGGACTAAGTAATTTGTGGACTATGTAACTTGTTGGCCAAGTAACTTGAACACAAACATAGCAAACAAGTAACTTTAAGAGTTTAAATAACTTAAGCGCAAGTAAACTAATGACCAAGACTCTAATTGAGTTTAAACAAATAGAAAATAGTTTTAATGTTCCAATATGCTCTATGGACAAGGGCATCATACATACGACAAAAATTGTGTCGCACAATCCAGGACCTTGACTTCATCAATAAGAAGCGCATATGCCAGCATCATGATAATTTACTTATGCACATTTTACTGAATTATTTAATAGGTCGTTCATTCGGATCTAGCCATAGCCAAACCCGACCTAGCAGCAATTTTTTACCAATTCTCAGGTCAAAGTTTGTGATCAAGTATGGTCCTAAATCAACTATTATTCACGGATCCAAAGATTTGATACATAAGCATAACATTGGGATTTCAACTCATATCTAAACTCATCAATATAGTCAAGAACGTAAATTTCAATCAGTTAAACTTTCAGGGCATGTCAGATTTCTGTAGGTCAAGTATGATTTTTACTACTTGGACCAAATTGAGGTTTTAACTCCCAATTCTGATACCCATAATAGCACCAACTTGTGTAGGTTGTACTAAGTGTCAGTACATTACATCCCTTCATATAAACAATCAGTATAAGAGGCAGACCAAGTACTGGTGCCCAGCTAAACAATACGGCATGCGCGGTATAGACCAATACAGTTTGCAACATGGTCAACCTCTCTCGATACCGAACCCCGTACCGGTGCCACCCAACAATTATGTTGGTATGCCCAATACAGAGGCCAATTTAGCATATTGAGTGTCGGTAGGCCCAATAATACCATGTACCAATTCCAAACCAGTACGGTACGGTACGTTCTGTACCATCCGGTTCGATACGTTCCGTACCATCCAGTTCGGTACAATATAGCGTCCATGGTTTTGGAACCTAAATCCTTAGACCAATCACCAGCCAAAGTTTGGACTGAATTTCAAAGAGGCAAACAACCCATAGTATATAGAGCCCATGTCTGGTCAAATTCAAAATAACCATCGCTCTGACATGCTTGCACCCTAAATTTATTAGAATAGTTAGATCAGTATCACTACCAATGGTTAATCTGTCAATTATATGGAGTGTACACCAGCAATAGAAAGAAAGGCATACCAATTTGCTTCCAGACTGCAAGATGTTTGTTGATGTCCATTGAGATGATGTTGAGGGACCAGAATAGCCATCCACAGGTCTGCCACCCTGAAGAGACAACAAGATTTCTAAATGAGAAGAATAAATGCACCAAAAAACACCTAAAAGCTTTCTCTCTGTGTGTATATATATATATATTTCCTTCATAAGAAGATAAAGAAAGAGATATGTTCGTTGACTCCAAGCACATTAGCATATACCCTGATGTTAGTCATTGGATGAGCCTTAAAATATGGAGAACGAGACATTCTGTATATTGCTGATCTGCCATGTGGTCTTGGGGTAGTATAGCCATTCTCCGTAAGATCAGGTATTCCAGAAAAGCGGACAACAAATCTTGGTGCAATTGCCATATTGAATGATTTTCTCGCATATGGAGCTGCATCTTCCTGAAAAATTTGGCTTCGCAGACTTAGAGTGGACAGAGATACTTTTGAAGATCTAGAACCCATATAAGTTTTAGCAATTTCTGCTGGTGAAGCAGTTTCCACAGGAATCTGTAAAAAATAAAGTGTAACAACTAAAATCAGTGATTACTAGCATAATATTGACCCCTTGGAATTCAACATCATTTTAAAAAAAATAATCCCGAGATTACTTAAGAATGCGATTTATTTCCATCGAGTACCCGGACATCAGCATTAATAATAATGAACAAGAATTATCTCATTAATGACGTGTCAGTTTAATAGATCAAGGTATACTCCATCAAAAAAGACTAAGATGATGGAAAAAAGAAAGAAAAAAGCTCTCACCATGAGGTCAGTCACCTAAAAATTTCTTTTGAAATCCCAGTGAAGGTAATTCTCAGAAATCTAATTGGTTACATGTTTAAAGATCAGGCAACCAGAGAGCAACACACCAAACCTCCCCATGCTTGGAATGAGTCTAGAGAACAGAAAGAATATATAGTTTACTAAGACATTGCATTAATCTCTCAGACACAATCCCATGGACAAGCATGCAAAGTGAGACAGCCAGTCATAGATGGAAGAGCAAGGCAGTATTTATCAGTTCTAAGTAATCAAAAAGTAAACATGTTTAAAGCTCAAGAAACCAGGGAAAACCATTCCAAACCTCCCCATGCTTGGAAGGAGTCTAGACAGAAAGAAGTCAAGCCTCAACAAAGGCCATTGCTTTCATCTCTTCAGCGAAAGTCCCATGTTTGTACACACAAAGTGAGATAACCAATCAGAGAGACTAGAGCAATCAGATATGAGCTTTAAAAGGATAAACTTCTTGATCCTTAACCACAATCCACCACCTAGTTGCTAAATCCAAATTAATCTGTTTCCTGATTTAAGAGTTGCTTGGCACAACAGATCATCGCAGTACACATACTGCTCCACTGCCTTACTAACATGTGACACTGGCACCGTACTGGTTGTAAGCAAGTATTTGATATGTTCCCGTGCCAAGAATACGAAGCACTGGCACAGCACAACACAGCCCAGCACAGGTACGTGCTATGACAGTGCCAGACCTGCATGAAATACTTCAAATGTTGGTCCATTATATTGCCAGTACACTTGAGGACTCAATTAGATAGCCAGGATGATGCTAGAATTATGTCAGTATTAAATAGTATAGGATTGAGAAAATAATGCAAATGTTTGCAGGAACCACCATAATATTAACAAAAATACTAGCTCTGACTTTCCAAAAGAACCATTTACATTAATTGTAAAATGAACTTAGGAGCAGCAGAGAACTGAATTCGTACCGCCAAACTGAATGGAGTTGTAACACTCCCATGTAATCTGAAGGATGCTACTGCTTCCTGCTCTGGAACATTTGCCTTTTCCTTTTGGTCATGAATGTCTGCCGGTTGTGATGTACTTGGTTCAGCAGTAGACACCTTGTTTTGAATTCCCTGCCCCGAAACATTTGCTTTTTCTTCATTCTCATGATTGACTGCTGGTTGTGATGTACTTGGTTCAATAGTTCGCAAACGCAATAATTCTGTCAAGCATTCAAGCTCAACCCTGTACAAATTAAATCTTTATTAGGGAGACAATACAAAATTTAAAGAGAGAGAGAGCCACATAAAAGGTAAAAAAGACTGAAGATGATAAGCAAAATAACTTCACAAAGAGGAGATGGGAAATGTACCCTCGAAAAACAAGGCTCTATCATGTCAGAACTACACAACCATAAATAATGCAGGTAAAAGAACCAACAGGTAAAATAGCTTCATAAATTATAAAGGAATAATCATATAAACTTATCATATTACATGGAAGAAAATTACAAGCAAAACACATTGGAATAGTTTGAAAAAGAAATGCATGCAATAAATTACAATTTATACAACATTCAGCAGCAAGTAAATATAAAATTGATAATTAAACTTCTCAAAAAAATGATAATTAAACTGAAGGATGGTGCTAGTTTGCAGATGGTCATGATGAGTTTGGACATCCTGTATGGTGCATCATGACACACACGTGCGCAGTGGAAAATAGAATTTGCCAAACTGAATGCCAACAAATGATTCAATAAGTCACAAGCATCACATAGCAAATACTTTCCTTGTGAATGTTTTCTGCTTCAGTAGTTGTTCAAGTTCAGAAATTCCACCACTGTCCGGATTTATTTCTTGATGAGCCCCACCAGCATCATGATTATCTTTTGGGTTCCCTCCAGCATGGCCATGCCGTTCTTGTACTTCAGATGATGAATTCTGTATTTCAAGATTCCAAATGTGCAGTACAGAAAAATATACATATTAAAAATAGCCAATAAAGAACTATAATCATAGTTTATGAAAAGAAATTAAATACTTTCCAAGTGAGCCAAGAGCAAAAAGAAACACTGAATGGATAGATCAACAATAAATGGGCACGGTCTGCACTTATATGGTGAACACAACAACCACATACAGAAAACACCTTAAAGTGAGAAGTATTACGTAAAATATAGTTCACATATCATTAATTCATTACAAAATTATAACTAAAGCAGAACACAACTGTTGATGGATATTTACCTCTTAGCAAGCTAGATCATAAGCATTTCTTCTCCCAGATTCAGATTTGGGGATGGTATAGGAAAGGAAAGCGGAAGAAGTAGTAGTATATAAATAAAAAATGATAAATCAAAATTACTTGGTATGTTGAAATTTTGTTTTCAATTATTATATTCTACATGAATCCCAATACCCATCTAGCCTTTTCTCAACTATTTACGGTCAGCTTTATAAATCCTATTTAGGGCCACCTCATTCAATTGACTTAATCTTGGTTAGCAAGTTCATCATGTAGAATTAAAGAAGAACGTAGAGAATTGAATCCTAAATGGGTGTCATGATCTTGGTGGGATGACGTGAATAAAAGAATTTAAAAAGCAGCTTGATAAGATGGAGGTGACTAAACAGTAAGTTGTTTGACCTAGTTTACACTCGTGTTGAGGGGGGAAACAGGGTCATAAAAGATGAGAATTTTCCTTAAGAATGAACTGAAAGGGTGCTGAAAATTTTGAAATATGACCTGGTAAATGATTAAGCTATTTCAATTGGAAGGTTAAAGACTAATTGTGGGACGAGTTGGCGTTGTAATGAGAATTGTTTCAAGAGAAGAAAGAGCACTTCAAGAAGTACTGAGAATTTTTAGGTAAGGATATGAGCTTAGAGAAGCTAAGCAAACCATTTTTCTCACATCTTCATTACAAATTTAGAAAGATCATAGGGGAAAAATGGGCTTTAATTTTTATGTAGTGTTTGAAAGCACTTAAGGTATCCAATGAGTTCTAAGAAACCTAAAGCAGAGGACCAACAATAGATTAGAAAAGTCAAGTTAGCAAGCTGAAAGTTTCTGCGGCTCTCTAAGACCAGCAAAGATATCGAGAATTTGCAGCAGTTTCAAAGTCCTGCCTTGGCTGCAAGACTGGGCATGGAAAAAGGTGAAGCAAAAGATCTCAAGATTCTCAACATTTGAAGGGAATGAAAAGAAAAAGGTAAAGCAAGGACAACCTAAGAAAGATAAGAAAAACAGAGACCTGGGCATGGAAACCATAAGAAAAATGGCTCTTGTGAGAGACTATAGTTCATACAAAACGAGCTATAAAATTGATATTTTAGAAAACTGAGGAGCCATAAATAGCGTGGATATGTTACAATGCCCACCACAGGGAGAATTGGAAATGAGGGCCAAGAGGTGGTAACCAAAACTGCAGGAGAAGCCTGAAATGGACAACAAGAGACAAGGAGATGATTCATTTCACAAAGGACAAATGGCTGCTGAAGATGCCTCTTGATGTGACTCGACATGGAAGAAAATAGACAATTGCCTAGAGGTAAAACATATTACGGAAGATAGAGAATCGAATAATTGCAATCCATGGACACGGGGATGAAACCAGATTGGATACGGATCGGACACCAGTATATCCATATCCATATTTGTTTTATTTGACGAATACAGATACAGATATGCATGTTAGTCGCATGCAAAAATTTATATTCATATTTATTTTAAATGGATACAAATACAGATCGAATACTGAAAATATGGATATAAATATGGATATAAGTCAAATAATTAAACTTTATGACTATAGAATCAAAAATATTACTAATGGAAGGTAAATCAAGTTAATAACATGTTAATGTAGTCATTATTTTTCTCAAAAGTTCATGATTGCCATATAAAATTAAATAAAGTTACAAATAGAATCAGATATTTCGATATGTATCCGATAGTTGTCTATCCATATCCATATCCATTTTTCTTTGGCGAATATGGATATTAGTCAATTAGCTCAAATTTCTATCTATATCCAGATATATTCGAATACCAAAACGGATCTAGACAGATATTATCCAATCCACTTTCACCCCTACAGGGATATATGATCGATCAAGCATGCCACCCTATAAAAAGCCAGAACAAGGACATAATAATGCGTACGTTCCCCAAATGACAATGTTGTTGCCTGGACAATGTATGATGTGATTCTGGTGAAAAAAGGACATGGTGGAAGATGAAAACATTTGGAAATAATTCCTGCCAAAGGCTGGAACATGACAAATAACCTCATAGAAAAGGGAGTAAATTTTTTTTTGTTGAGAAAAGCGATTGCAATTAGACATAGATGCCCTCAACACAATATCCAAGAAAAAGATGAGAGCCACTTACTTTCAAATGAAAGTAGTTAGGAATAGCAATGACAACTTCTTGAGAAATGGCCAAATACCATCCACAGTAAAAATATTGAAATAAGAAGGGCCAGCAGACTATAGAAATGAAGACAGAAACATGAATGGTTTGCCTTTGAAGAGAAACTTATGGTAGATATGGAAATGCTAAAACAAGGTAAATTTCGGAACGAGTAAGCATGTTTGACAGGGGACACCATGTTAGGTGATAGAAAAGCGAATAATGGGAAGTTTAGTGAAGTGAAAGAACTTAGTGCTAAGAAACTAATACTTAGGGTATCGTACCAACCTTGGAGTTCATCCATGTACCTACTTCCAAAGCTTTTACTTTTCAATTTTTTTGAGAGATCCCCTTCCTGTACATGCATTTGAATCTAGTACACAACACATGCGCCCTCTTCATACCTTGGTCGAATGGATAAAGCTGATCAGAAGATTGGTTTCAACTACAAGAACCAATAAAATAACCAAAGAAGAGAACAAAAAGATGGCATGTGTTTTCTTTGATTGATTGACATTACTGACAAAAAACATCATTCACCTAATGCATATGATCAAACGATAATAGGTCATCTACTCATCTTCATGATGCCTGTAATCGTACACCTAGGTTTGTGATCCGCAAATGGACGACACTTGTCCGCAATCAAAGTTGTTACTCATATTAGATGTTAATGTGTGGTCCCAGCTCTCTCACTCTTTAGGATCTGAATCCAATCCTACTAACTTAGATATTATCTGATCTTTTGTTTCTAATTACAAATTAGGAGACCACCCCTTCCCTCTCTAACTTTGAACCCTATGTAATCGTCGTTAAAGCAATGTATGCCCTAAAAGTCATTTGCAAGTAATTGTAAACATTTATTAGATTAATACATAGATTTTTCCTTTTCAATGATCACATGTAGTACAGGATATGTGCCACACATTAGCCATAGAACCAAGGAGTTTGCAAGTACTCTAGGGGATTTACCAATGTGCATAGAGTGTCTTCCGAAGGGAGGATTGGATACTTGAAATTTGTTCGGAGCTATAGGTAATGTTGTTCGCACATATAAGGTTTCTGAGGTGGAAAGTGATATCGTGGAGTTCCTCCTTCACTGAGGTCAGACTTTGCACTAACATTTGGGTATGCCATCACGTGTGCTTTTCGCAGCCTCAGCATCTCCTAAGAACATGAAGATCAACTCCAGAATCACCATCATGGGCAAGTATATCTTGTTTTAACACTTGTGTATGCTTCTTTATATGGTAATATCATGAAAAAAGGTCCTAATATTCCACTGCAAATACTTTGATGATCCCCAGAATTCCATCAATGGCCAGTCTTTCGCTCCTCACTCTAAGGGCATCTTTGGTATTAGTTCTACTTTTTAAATAGTTCCCACAAAAGGCGAAGCTAGAAGCTAGGTTTTCTAGATTCTCCTAAAAGCTCCCTTTCTAACTATTTTTTCTTGTAGATGCACTTACCCTATATTGTTACCAAACACATTTTTCTAAGAAACACTATTCTACATAAAGATTACAGAATTGCTTTCTAAAGCAACACCAAATAAGGCCTAAGCAACATTCTCGAGCCTCATTTCCTTTCTTCCTCACCCAAAACTAACAGCTTGTTGCCATGTACCATCATAGTCCATGTCCTTACCCTTTTCCGACTATGCATCTAGCCCATCATCCAACATCTATGCTTTGTCCTAGTACTTTAACCCTATATGCATATCTTCCCCTTCCATTGCCCTGCCCATCTACTCAACCTATATCTTCCCTATCTCAACTCCCTACCTTGCTTCAACCATGTTGTTCAAGGACTACAAAATCGACCCAAACCGCCTGGTTCAAGGCGAACATACCAAACCATTGCAAAACCTGGCTGATTTAGTGGTTCAGTACAAGAACCAGCTTGTACTAGTCCGTGCTGGGCCAAATAGAGCAGAATCATCTAATTCGGCTCTATACCAACCTATACCAACCAATTTCGGCTGGTACCATGATAAAGAATGAGAAAAAGAGACTAGCAGGCTGCTCGGTACAAGACACGTACATACTAGTACAATACTCAATACTAAGATTGCGGACCTTAGTGTTGTTAGTCAAAAGAGTTAGGAACGTGGTAGATGGAGACGAATGAGCATTGATAATAAGGTAGAAGGTAGTAATTGAGAAAGAGAAATAATAAAATGGAGGCTAGTAAATGGGGAGGAAAATGAGACAGTAGGTTGTGGTAGTCTCCCCTGATAGTTTTGCTCAAACTTTTGGTGTTTTAGTTGAAAAAAAGAAAAAGAGAATTTTTTGAAAATGAAAAGATAGAAAAAGAAAAAAAGAAAACATTATAGTGATTTTGCATTATATAGATTATTATTCATGCAGGTTCGATGGTTTCAGGATGAAGTTGGTATCATATATGAGTAAAATTCATAAACCATATCTGTTTTTTGTTCTGTGAACTTCAGTTGTTTGAAAATTTATCTTATTGATAGCACCCTCCCAAACCACATCACCAGGGAAGGAACAATTGTGGTGTGCCTCCATTTGAAAATTTATCTTATTAGCAATTCTTGAGTTCAGTGCCTAGTGTATAAGTCTTCTTCTTCAATATATTTTGGTATAACTACAAAACATATTGAATTTGGAATTTCTTTCTCGAATTTTGAAGGTTAAGTGGATATTTATAGATGCAAGTAGTTATAAAAAAATTATTCTATATAAAAAAAGTTTTTATTGTGAAAGACTACCTTGTATTTGTTTGTTGACATTAGTGTTTGTTAAGTACTGTAATAGGAGCCCTTCCTAGCTTATATACATGTCATCCATGAACAAATATCACCTCTTTTCACTTCAGAAAAAGAAAGAAAAAACACATATAACTGATGTTACATTATCTACTTAAAAACGAAGAAAGGACCAATATACCATAGAAAATACCAAAATAAAACTTTCAGAAGAAAGCATCCATGACTAATTTCAGTCAGTTTTGGCCATAACTAAATCAAAACTGGTTAATTTCAGCTAAAGCTGATCAAAACTGCCTAAACGTAGTGTCAAGGTCAGGTTCAGCTCACTTCCAAATTGATCTATTTTGACCGCTATGGATTGATTTTGGCCAAAACTTCCAAACCTTGGTATCAAGGTGAAATGATCAGGGTATAGGTTCATAATAGAATAACCTGGCCACCTAGAATAGAAATAATGATTGTTCAAGATGATTATGTTATAGGTTTATAATAGAAAAGTAGGATACAGCCCAATAATGTGATATATCGGCCTGTATTGATGCATATCAAAGCAATATGAACAGATACAGGCTGATATACATTAATGTAGAATTACTCACCCCTGCACCATAATGGTGACCCGCCCATGGGGCACCAACCATATCCACAATATAGCACATAGCATTAAATCCTTACCTCCATTATATCCTTACAAATGAATCTCTGTTGTTTATGAGAATTTGAATTCTACAAGATGCGACATTTTTTTACTTTCAGTTAGATTTTACTATATAAACCTATTTTATATTTTGAAACAACAAATGAATCATTGGTTTATTTACTCTATCAGCAAATCAAGATGCCCGTTGAGCACCATACAAGACATCAATTTTTTATATTTATGTGCTATAGGATTACTTGTGTTTGGTACATTAATTAAATATCCCCTCCATTTTCAGTATTAAAACAGATTCCTTTGAAAACTTAAAAAACATTTTTTGCCATGAAAAAGAAAAGCATATAATGTTCAATAGGGGAAAATAATTTTGTTTAAAAGCAGAGGTAGTTTATCCTGTAAATTGAAGTGGCAAGTGTACTTAAACTAGCACAACCCATACTCAGACATAAGAATAAATCAAAAAAAAAAAAAAGATTTAACGCATAAATTGAAAATATTAACACAAGAAATAATGACTCAGATGAGATACACCTCTCCTGATTTAATTTCTAGCAAGTGTCGAGCAAAAATAATCCAATTAATAATTTATATCTATAAAGGACATGAAGAGCAAATAGCTGAAAACCTTCTAAGTCAGTTCCTTCCTGAAATATACACAATCATTTTTTTTTAACAATCATAAACTTGGAAAATGCCACTGTCTGCTTGGCCAATTGGTTAGGGCATAAGCACTCTGCTCCCCTGAGGAATGAGTAAACAGTTCTGAACTAGGGTTTCCACAATCAAAAAAGATAGAATTTTGAAATTTACTCAAGTAAAAAGGAAAACAATATAATAATTACATCAAAAATTGGTATCAATCAATTATATATATATAATGGTCAATATGTAAGTTTCGGAGCTCGTGCTGGAGGTATACCACTCAAAAAGAGACTACTAAAATCCCAGGTGCAGAGTTGTTGAAACTTGATAACATCATCATGGCACAAAAATGAAGTTTCAGGAATTGTCATGCATTCCAAGTGTCACAGAATTACAGATAATTGATAATAAATACAAAGAAATAAAATCAAGAAACCATGGATACAGTATCAATTAAATATTTTCATTGTAATCGATCAATCAACAAGTATCATATGGTTAATATGCAAGCCCAAAATCCATTTTCTGAAAATAAGTCTTTAATACAATAATATTTGGCAATTTTGTCAATCATTTCTCAAGGATCATAACATTAATCTACAAAGAAAAGAATGAAATTATCCATTAAGAATGAAATTATCCATTACAACTCAAAGTAATAAAGAGCTACAGATCAACCTAGAATCGAAGCCAACAACTCAAAGAAGCAGGACACAGAAAAAAAGAGAGATTTCAATTTTAAACAACAAAAATTAAAAAATATAGATAAATTAATACATATATAGAAATTATAATTCATTTAATGTTGCTTACAATAGAAGGCACCTCAGGAACTTCTTGTCTAGATTGATAGTTTCCCTCTGCACATATAACAAAGTTGGAAACATACAGTAGCTTAGAAAGAAAATGTCGATGTTTCATCAACAAACAACAGGTAGCCGAACAGAGATACATCAACGGTGAGAAAACAAAGAAATAGGATCAGCTTACCATATGAGCACCACTTAGAAAAGGTAAGAATCACAAAGAATATGAAGAAGACAGATTGCTATTAAAAGAAGTGTGAGAATATCAATCAGATAACAGAATATATAAAGAACAATATATGGTGATTACAACTGATCTTCTCAAGGCACAATTACATGGAGTGATTAAGTAACTAAAAGCATAGATAAAGGCAGCTGTGGTATGCGGGCAGCCAAGGGCGCATTTATAGCGCACATGCAATAAGCGGATGCGTATGCAATTATAAAAATACAATAATCACAATGATAACAGTAACAACATTAATAACAACAATAACAAATAACATCATTACTGACTATATATATTTAATAGCGAATAGCAATAACTATAAGATTTTTAACAAATTATTAGCAACACCTGCATCTATCCTAACCATAACCCGTTAATAGTCACCTACCAACTAAATCCACACGTTCCCATGGACTGCGTAAAAGTGGGCCCCATAACACTAAGCCAAGTCACATATGACATATGGAGCTGCACAAGGCTAGGTGGACCATGTTTTGGCCTATAAGCAGCGCAGCCACATACAGTAACCACCAAGGTTTTCAGACTTCATAAAGGACTTGTACAGTAACCCCAGTAGCTCAAAAATACAGGTCAGGTTGTTCAACACTCTCCAGTACTAACACATGGTATACTGCTGGAGGCAAGTCAGAAATTGTACATATGTTAGCACGATTCTATATCAAGCCCTCATGGTACTCTTTGTACTAGGTAGTGCAGGTCAATTCAGAAACCTTGATAACCACATACGGGGAATATGGTGGGGTCCGAAGACCACATCAACATATGTGGCCACGCAAGATGATTTTCAAACCAATGAATAAAAACTAACCAACAATCAAGATTTTTCAAGAATCAAATGACTAGCCCTAAGAAAATGGTAGCACCATACCAATGCTACTATGAAGCATACCTTCTACATGTCTTCAACATCCTTGACTCCAAATACCTCTACAGGATTAATGCTCAGGTATTTAAGAAGAATAACAACACTAGGACCGTTGAACCATCCGTACCGAGCAATTCAAGGCATATTAAACCAGACTGAATGGTTACCAAGATGGTTCGGCCAATCAATCCAATTACCCCCTCCCCTTTTTTCACAAAATCCTCTGCCCTCCAATCCTCTCCCTCTCTTTCAATCTCTCAATTCCCCTCTCCCCCTATCTCTCTCTCTCTCGATTCTACTCTCGAGATCTTCCTCTCCCCTCGGCTATCTCTCTCGATGTTCCACTGCTAACAACTCCACAACAATGACGACTCTAAGGTACACCGCTCGGAGCTCTCTCTCCCTCCCTCCCTCTACTTTACTCTCGAGAGCTCTCACTCCCCTCCCTCCTCTCTCTTGATTCTCCATCGATGACGACAACTCCACAAAAACGATACCGACTAAGTTAGAGTTCCGCAACAATGAGGTATACCTCTCTCCCCCACCCTCTCCCTCTCTCTCTCTCTCCCTCTCTCTCTCTCTCTCCCTCTCTCTCCTCCTCCCCCCTCTCCCTCTCCCTCCCCCTCCTCTTGGTTCCCACATACCTCTGCTTAGTATAGTATGTACCAGTACCATATTGAACCGGTCACCAACCAATACATTCCCAATATCGGTTCAACGAACGTTAATAATACCATACAGAATTTACAATCTTTAAACAATATGGGAATGTTTAGTTGCATTCCATCATTTGCCAAGTACTAGAGTTTGATGTTTTATGAGTTATCTAAACAATATGTATTGAATTGTTGATGAAGTTGGAAAATAATACAATAGTTCCAAAAAAAAAAAACTGGCATTATAATAATTATAAGACTACTAAGAGCAAAGAACTGTTGAACTACAGAATTGGTTAGAAGAGTAACAGAAACAAATATTGAGATTAAGTGATATGCATGGTAGATCCATGGGGTAAAACTGCTGTGAATTTTGATACATGAACCATAACAGTCATTGCACTAGAATGGATGGTTTTGTGATCGAATATGAATCAAAGGAAAGGGCAGAGGGAGAGAGTCAAATAAATATTGCTTTGTTGTGTTATCATGGAGTACGCAAGCCATCACAACACGACACCACTAAAACTACAGGGCCTAGTGGCATAAGCAAGTTTTAGGTATGGTTTTCTACCGCCTAAATGAAAAGATAATTACATCAACTTTCTAATAAGCAATTACAACAAAGAGAATAACTAACCTAACAGTTTGAACTGAAGCATACCTATCTCGCTTCCTTTGACGACTACCTTCTAACTTAATTCATTTCTCAATCCGGCAGTTCAGTTGCGAAGGACGTCGACTATAAATATAAAGAAAGGGGAAAAAAGCCTTGAATCTTCGGGGAATTAGGGAGGATCCACTTCACAGAGTAAACCATAGACCCATGACATATTGATAAAGTCAAAGCCTTGAATCATGCGGCAAAATTCTATGGAGGTCCTCCGAAACTTTGGAGTTGCTCTGCTGGTCGCAGAACTAGAGCCCGACTCGTAGTGTAAGGGCCTAAATAGAGCTCTATGTCTATCCACCTCATCCTGCTGCCACTGATCATCCAGGCTCACCTGCATGGTAGCCTAATCTGTGCCTCATCATTATCTAGATCAGACACTTCTTCTACCTCCCTGAAGTAAGGTCAGCGGAGCCGTCCCGAACCGCCCGGTTCGGGGTGTCCTAAGCCGTACTGGCTATGGATCGGAATGGTTCTGACAACGAAAACGAGACCAATGCCGAAGAGGAAGAAGACAAAAAAAGAGGAAAAAAGAGAGAGCAGGGAGGAAGGGAGAGGGAGAGAAAGAGAGAGAAAGGTCGAGGCCAGCTAGCAGAGGCCGAAGAGCTACCGCGCGGAGGAGGCAGCCGCGGAAGAGGGGCTCGCTCTGGTCTCATGTGTCGTTCGAAACAGGGGCTGGAGGGCTCCTTTTACTTTTGGAGTTTTTAAATAAAAGAAAGATGAAGACAGCTTTGCCGACTTTCACTTAAAACTTCCAAAAATAAAAGGGCCCCCTCCAGCCGTTGTTTCAAACAAAATAGAAGGCTGGAGTGGAGCCCTTCTGCGGCTTTCCGGCGGCTCTTTGGCCTCTGCCTCCTCCGCACAACAACTCTCCGGCCTCCGCCTACTCCACGCAGCAGCTCTTCGACCCTCCGATGACTCTCCATCAACCTCCCTTGGCCTCCTCTCTCGTTCTTTCTCTCCCCCACCTCTTCTATTGTGTCGGTACAGGCTTAACACAGCACAGTGTGGGACCGTACCGACTCGTGCAGCCGGACAACCGATATGGTGCTCCGTACCAGTTCCACCGACCCTGTCCTGAAGCGATATGAAGGTGGCAGAGCCACTCGGCGATCAACCTCTGCCTCTCTTATCGACTCTCTGCTTCATTGTTCTAAAATCAACGAAGTACTTCATCAGCTAATGTATCTCCTATGAGTATTTTCGCAGGATAATCACCTGCAGATATTGCTTCAACCTTGGTACCACTCTTTTGAACTATGTGTTGCACCAGTTGCATCTCTAGTGGTTCCGACCAAAAAGCATTTACCCATGATGCTAATCAATCTCACACCCTAAATCCTTTTTCCTCGATGGTTCCATTTTTATAGTATTTTATCTAGCACGTTAGTTTATTAATTATTTAAAAATAGTAAAATTTATTAAAATAAAAAAATATATTTCTACTTCAAAAAATACTTCTGACTAATCTAATACATAGCACTAATTTTTTATTTTTTAGATTAATTATATATTTTTAGTAATTTTAAATTAAAAAAAATGTTTAGATATCATAAATTCAGAAAAATATTTTCCTACCTCAAAAAAATAATTCTAAATTTTATAATACGTAGTACTAATTTTTTATTTTTTATATTAATTATATATTTTTAATTATATTTAAATTAAAGATAATTTTTGAATATAAATTTTTGAGAAAATTAATTTAAGCTTAGATCCATGTATAACCCTACCATAGATGCTATATATATTTTTCTAAGCCCATGGACATACATCAAAGGCTACTTATTTCTTAATTTTTTTTAAATTAGATCTAGGCCACTATGCGCATGATCGCATTAAAACTGGAATAAATGAATAACAATTTAAGCCAAGAGTAGCTTGCATACCCCTAAATAAGCTTTTAGTTTTATAGTTATTTTTTGAATTTTTAATTTTTAATCCAAAAATATAATTTTAATTCAAAAAATTATATATTTAACAAAAGTTAAAGATTTTATTGGGATTGTGTAGATCATCCGTAGATCTATAACATTATATATTCCCTGACTCTCCCCCTTACTCTCTTCCTCCCTCTCTCTCTTCCTCTCTCCTTTTCTCCCTCTCCCCCTCCCCTTCTGGCTCTCCTTATGTTGGAATGCTCCAAAACTGCATGGTATAGACTTGCATGCACTATGTCGAACCGATTGCTAGCTGGTATCCCCTCCAATATTGGTTCGTCGAACCTTGGTTAGTATACTAACGGCCTTGGTACCTATACACGGTATAAGAGACATACCTAGTACATGTACGTCCCGATATGGCCAGTTATGCCCTACACTGGTTGTTTGATTCGGTCTAGTAGACCATGATTGACATGCCCAGAAACTTGGAAAAAAGGGTTGTTCAAGTAAGATGGCATGCAACAAAACAACTACCAAAGAAAGATGGACAACTTTCCTAATGTCTAGATATCCCAATTTTTAAACATATTCTATTCAGTCAAAAATGCTTCCCCTTGTACCACTGCCTTCTTAAAGTCAACACAGCAGCCTCTAGTTGGGGATATATCTTTCCCAGATTACCAAATGGTCCAGGTCCGACCTCACCCTTGGTATAACAACTCTTGACCATGACAACTGAATAGTATGTATCTGTTTATGCATGTACTTACTACTTAAGACATAATTAGTGACTGACTTGACTTTTACTGTAATTCACTAAGTAACAAAAGAAACTATATCCCAAAAAATAGTAGGAAACACATAGAGACATGTCATATTATTTGTGTGAATGAATTCAAAAAATAAAATAAAAGTACTCTGGCTCTAGCTCCTGCACCACAGCATCCATAAACATAAAAACACAAAAATATATGCAAAAGCACCTGTACAATCGAATTATAACGACAGCCAAGGGTAGCAAGTAGCAACAACATCAACTCCACTAGAAATTAAGTTACTCTCAAAATCCATCACCTAGGAGAATGATAATCACACAAGACAAAAAATGTGTGACTAATACAACAAAAAACAGCAATAGAATAATATACCAGCAACCTGTCTAGCTGCAAGTAAGCAAATCCAGCCTGCTCACAGCTACCAACAAGCTGCAAACATGCACTTTTCTTCTTTTTTTTTGGTACAACGGTAGTTCATGTCAGCCTAGCATGAACACTACCCTCAGCATCAAAAGAAAAAAAGGCGACATAAAGAAAAAGGAACAAAATCGAGCTCAGTCCATAGAACCTCCCCCCGAATGGTGAGCAGCGAAGAAGGCGATCCAGTCTGCAGCCCTGTTCGCCTTCCAAAACACATGGCAACATGGATCGAACGGCAGCACGCTACCAACCTCTGGATGTCCCTGAGTATAGGGTGGTCGTCTCCCCGGCGCCCGACATTACGAATCCACCCGGTCACCATAGTAGAGTCTTCCTCCAAGATGATGCAATCCGCCCCTAGGATCCTCCTCACGTAGGTGACTCCCACTCATGCAGCCCTGAGCTCGGCTCCAATAGCCGTCATGTCACAAGTGCGTCGCCCGCCTGCCGCGACTAGTCTGAAATTGTGATTCCGATTCACAAATCCAATCCCTCCTCTGTCTCCTCCTACCAAGGCACTGCCGTCAAAGTTTACCTTGAGGTGGCCAGAAGGTGGGAGTTTCCAAGAGACAAAAGTCACTCGGGGCGCTGTGGCAGCGAAGTGGAAATCCCAGATGTCCCTAGCCAACCCCGGAGGAGATGCCCGGTCAGTGGCGACGATTTCAGCCGCCTGACGAATGGCTCTGTCCACCACGACCCTCGGAGGGGTCCTATCCTCAAAGATGCGAGCATTCCAATCTAGCCAAATGTGGCACGCCATATAAACACATATGATGCCTCTCTCCACGGTGCCCGGTGAGCCTGCCAACAGCCTCAAGCGGTCCAAAAGATCCTTCGCCGACTCCACATCCCGCAGTAAGAAAAAGGGCGCCCGCTGCCAGGCCTGCACAGCTCGAGGACATCCAAGCAATGCATGGCTGATAGTCTCCTCTCGATCCGTGCACTCCTCGCACATCGAGAAAACCCTGACTCTCCTACTAGCCAACACACCCCGAGTTGGTAGAAGCCACCTTCCATATAAACAGAGCCACTCAGAGGTGCACCCGCATCCTCCAAATCCACCTACCCTCAATCTGTCGAGTAGCCTCTCTGCCTATCAGCGCCTGCAGGTCTCCAGCGCTCACCCTTGCCCTCTCCATCGGAGCCCACAACAGCCTATCTCTTGACTCCTCGCCTGGAATCGAAATAATCAGTATCCTCTCAACCAACTACTCCCCAAATACCTCCCGAATCATCGCCTTGTTCCACCTACCCCTGCCCGGACTAATCAGATCACTGACTCTATACCCAAACAATCTCGTCTAGTCCACCATCGTCGGGATCCTCTCTAGCGGCTGATCGGTCACCCGGGCATCTTGAAGAATATCTATCGATCACCCATCACCAATCGCCCATCCGATCACTGGCAGGACTACTAGGGCGTAGGTACAAATCTCCTTCCGGATGAACGAGATGGGGCGTCCCATCCGAAAATCACCCACTGCCGAACATATACCATACTTGCCCCTCAGGATAGCACTCCATAAACTGTCACGCTCCAGAATATACCTCGCCTCATGCCTCGCTGCTAGAATCTCCCATCGTACCAATAGAGAGTACACCCCAGTCATCCTGCCCTAATCGGCTGGCATATCACCTCCCACGCCATCAGATGCATACCATCTCTGCCCTGTTTCCTACTCCAGATGAAATTCCGAAGCAACAGTTCCATGCTCTCAACGCCACCACCGGCACAATAGTGTTCGACAGCAAGTATCGGCATGGAACTGAGAACTGAATGCACCAGTGTCACTCTGCCCATCATAGAAAGAGTCTCCACCTGCCAACCCTCCAATCTATGTCTGACCTTCTACTCAATGTCATAACAGTCACTGCGTCGTAGATGACGCTCGGTGATTGGAACCCCTAAATACTTTAGTGAGCCCTCCTGCTCACCCACTCTCAGAATCTGCTTAATTGAAGTCTTCACCTGGAGCTTAGTTTTTGGACTAAAATATATGGCTGACTTGGCTAAGTTGACCCATTGGCCCGAGGCCATACAATAATCTCCTAGCATCTGCTGAATGACAACCGTCGCCTGCCTTGAGGCCCGAGCCAGGATCATACAATCATCAGCAAATAAAAGATGTGATATCTGAATGGAATTCGGTCTGGGTCTATATACCTCCAAAGTCTGCATTTTCACGACATGACGAAGGGCTCTGGACAATGCATCTGCACATAGGATAAATAACATCGAAAATAACAGGCAACCCCGTCGAAAGCTAATAGTGGAGGTGAAAAAGTGGGATGGCGTGCCATTCACCAGTATAGCAAAGGAGGGCGTGCTGATGCATCCTATCATCCAACTGATCCACTACTCATGGAATTCAAAACTCACCAGCATGCTCCTTAAGAATCTCCATCTCATCCTATCATAGGCTCTTTCCATATCCAACTTGATCTCCATCAGACTCCTCCGTGTCGGGGCTTTTTATAGATGACACATGAACTCCTGTGCAATAAGTACATTATCGAAGATGATTCGACCCCCAACAAAGGCACCCTGCTCCGAATTGATTATCCTTGGAAAAATGCTCCTCACTCTGGCTACCAAGATCTTTGTCGTGGCTTTATACAGGGTCGTGCAGAGGCTAATCGGGTGAAAATGGCCTGCCTCCGTAGCATCTAATCTCTTCGGAATCAAGGTCACATAGATTTGCTTCCAGTCCTCTGCCATCACTACTGTAATGAATAAGAGTCGTATTGCCTCGAAAACATCTTGACGGACCACCTCCCAAAATCTCCTGAAGAAACCAGGAGGAAAGCCATCCGGCCCCTAAGTCTTATCCACGGCTAAGGACCAAAAAGCCTCCTTGATTTCTTCATTGGTAATCGGTCTGATCAGGGTTGCATTCTCCTCTGACACTGAAGCCACAGGCGTTGACATCATGGGAGGCCTCTCACTATCTATCTGCTCTATCCATCTAGTCTTGAAGAACTACTCTAAAACCCCTCTGATGGTATTTGGGTCCTCTGTCATCTGCCTATTGGTGCCTCTAATCGCTCTGATCCTGTTCCTCTACCTCCGGATGATTGTTGACTGATAAAAAAACTGGTGTTCCTGTCCCTCTCTGTGATCCACTGAACTCGAGATTTCTGCCTCCATAAGATCTCCTGTTGCCGAAGAAGAGAATCGTGAATGGCAAACTAAAATCTGAGCTCCCCCAGCTTCTCTGCTGACAATCCTCCAATCTGCTCCTCTTGGGCCTGAAGAGCCCCTATGGTGGCTTCAACATCCTCAAGCCTCCTGAAGATGTTCCCCACTTCTTCACGTTCCAGTGCCTCAATCTTAGCTAGGTGAGCTTCAATTTATGGAACACCATGTACATAGCGTCTCCCCTGACTGGCACCCTCCATGCCTCCCGCACAATCACCCCCGCTCGAAGGTATGATGACCAAAACTTCTCAAATCAAAAAAAACATTGATAAGACGAGGAGTTAGAGGTATTGACCAAGATTGGACAATGGTCCGAGGCTATCCGGGGCAGATGGCTCACGCAGACGCCCGGATGGTCCTGCATCCAACTGACTGTGGCAAAGGCTCTGTCCAGTCTCTCCCAAACTTAGGAGTGGAAAAATATGACCCGATCCGCCAACCCGACCCATATTCGACCCGCCATAAACAGGTTCGGATTTGGCCTAAACAGGTTTGGATCGTAAACCGGTTAGCCCGTTTAACCTGTTTATTAATTGAGTCGGATACATATTTTAGATGTCTGACCCATTTAACCCGTTTAATATATGAGTCGGGTTGGATCAGATAACCGTTTACCCGGTGATTAGGATTAGAATTTTCTCCGGTGAGTGACCTCTTTCCTCCTCAAAGATCTAGGGTTTGAGGGCAAGGAAGAAGAGGCTGCAGGAGAGGCGGGAGAGGGCAAGGGCGAGGGCATGGTTGATGGGGAGGGGGAGGGGGAAGGGGAGGGGAAGGGGTCGAAGCTCGTCGAGGAGGTTCGCGAAGAGAGGGTAGGAGAGGCTGTAGAGAAAGCGCTACCGAGCATCACGGGCGGCGGGGTCCATGGACCAGATGCAGTCCGAGTTCAGAATAGAGAAGAAGGCGGCAGAGGAGGAGGACGAGGGAGATCGGCGGGGGCAAGGAGGGGGAGAAGGAGAAGAAGAGGAGGAACTTGCGTCGTCCTCATCTTCGTCGGAGTAGGAGGAGAAGGAACGGCCGCGGCGGCGTTTGTGCCACCGGCGGAGGGAGGAGGAGGCGTAAGAGAGGACAGAGGCGATGGCGAAGAAGAGGAGAGGGGCAGCTGAGGAGGAGGCGGTGGCGACGATGGCGAAGGAGGACGAGGGAGGAGGGGAGCAGTCGGAGAAGAGGGAGGAGGTGGGGTCGGGGTAGTATTGGAGGTAGAAGAGGTTGGAGAGCATCAGCAACAAGGATGGATCCATCGTCGCCTCCTCTCTCTCTCTCTCTCTCCCTTCTCTATGCGAAGGGCGGAGTGAGTGGATGGGAGCGTAGGGAAGAGAAGTTTATTTGTGTGCTCTGCCGCCGCCGAGGTCACCGCCATCGTGGCATCGATATAATTTTGATACTTGCCAGGCTACAACAATTAAATTGTCTCCTAAGTTGCTGTAATTAATTGATACTATGATTGTCTTAAGATATGATAGCGGCGCACAATGAGATACAATTTTTTTAAGCATTTTGAAAATATGATATGTAGCCTTGGATTAAGGCCTAAGAGGTTACCTATTTATTAAACAGATTAAACAGGTTGGGTTGGGCAGGTTAAATAGGTTGGGTTGGGCTCAGGATGGGTTGGGCTAAATAGGTTAAACAGGTCGGATCGGGTTGGACAAATAGGTTAAACAGGTCGGATCAGGATGGGTTGGACTAAACAGGTTAAACAGGTCGGATCGAGTTGGGCAAATAGGTTAAATAGGTCGGATCAGGATGGATTGGACTAAACAGGTTAAACAGGTCGGATCGGATTGGGCAAACAGGTTGCATGTTTATTAAACAGGTTAAACGGGTCGGGTCGGATTACCTATTTATTAAACATGACAGATTCAGATTGTAGTTTTTGACATGTTTAATAAACAGGTCGGATTCGGATTTATGATTTTTTGACCCGACCTGCTTATGTCCGACCCGACCCGATTGCCACCCCTACCCAAACTCTCGCACCTTCTTGTCTATGGTTGCACCAAGTAAATCTCAGGCCCGTGAAACCAAGGTCAACCAGTCCATTTGCCATTATGAAGTCCTAGAACTCCCTGACTTCCCTCTTGTATGTGAATGCCTTCCCTTCTAGCTTCTCCTGCGGACGCTCAATGCAATTGAAGTCCCCCGCTACCACCATGGGGAGGCCCTGCTGGATCAATGTTGCCGCCTCATTCCACACAGTCCTCCGTTTTCGGTACTTCGTGCTTGCATACACTGCCGCTAGGATCCATGGCCCCCCACTCCCTTCAAAAATCACCATGATGATCTGTTGATCACAAACATTAAACTGTCAATCCTACACCCTTCTTGTCTCCAGGTAGCTATGATGCCACCTGACAATCCGTGAGATTCCACTGCATAGAAACCTCAGGACCTCGATATAGCCTGTCTTGCTCGCTGGAGACTCCTACCGGACCGTCGGATCTCAAATAACACACAAACATCTGGCCTGTGTAAGTGGACCAATCTACGAAAGGCTGGGGCAAATAATGGTTTTCCAACCTCCCTACAATTCCAAAGTAGCATCTTCATTCTGTAGCCAAGGTTGAGTCTTGGACCATACCCCATGATCCAGTAGTTCCACTCTCCTCTGGGCCATCCCTTCCCTGTGCCTCCCGCAAACTCCCCTCCCTTAAGGCTTTCTTAAGATGTTGGATAAGAAGCCTTGGCCTCCCCCCTTGAGATCCTCCTTCTATGGCCGACGTCATACCCAAGGCAACACCAGAAGCTTTGAAAAGTACCCATGTCTCCTTCCCGTCCCCATCGTTGGCCCCCAATCCACTTCCACCGCACTTCCCCTCCGCTTCCTTATGGAGGATACAAAGCTCATGGACCTCACCCTCCATGGTTTCTCCTTCCTTGGAATGTCTGCTCTCCCGAAGCACCCCCATGAACTTCAGGATATACCAACACCTCCTTCCCCTTCCCTCCGGTGATCCCGTGTCCTCTCTCACCCCCCTTCCTCTCCACACCACCTCTACCAGCTGAGAACCCCTCCCATGGATTGGGCTCCGTCCGGCCGACCGGCGAGCTTTGCGGACTTTCTTTAAAAATACAAACTTTGAGATCACATAAACAGAAAAAATTTCTACAAATAGTTCTAGCAGAAACCGCTTCTAAAATCCTAGAAAGCCTATATGAGAACTTAAACAGCATCTTGTCTTTAGAAAATTCCTACTTTTCCTATCACAAACATGATCTTCAGGTTCCAAGATAAGAATAATTCAAGGGATTGCATTCCTCTTTCAAAATTAGTTTCAAAATACAACATGTGTCGTTAATCCCAGGGACAAAAGGCACTCTTTTGCTATCGAAGACACTGAATATAACCAGTAAAAAGGCAAGAGATTAGACGAAAACCCTAAAAATTGAAAACCAAGGTAGACCGAGCAACTGTACAAGCAATACACAATAGCCAAGAAAGGGACAAGGAATTCAACCTGGGGCTGCCGGGGGATCGGCGAGGCGCTTGCGGGAGACGGAGGAGAGGAGGCGGGAGGCGCTCCGGGCGATGATCCGGGAGGCGGGATCGAGGAGCTTGGACAACCAGCCGCTCCCCCCTGACTCCGCCGCAGCCGCGTGGCGGCCCCGGAGGAGGCCTCGGGCCGCGGCCGGGGGACGGTTATAGGGCGTCGCGGGGGACCAGCGGGAGGAGCGCTTCGGGAACTTTCCCCCGCCGCCACCCTCGTACGCCACCACCGACATGGGGGAAATCGAAGGCGGAAGAGAAAAGAGAGGAGAGAAGATAGAGAGAGCAGAGACGGACGCGAGAGAGAGCTGGCCCGGAGACGGAGAACGAGGAAAGATCAAAAATCCGAGCTCTGGTTTCTGTATTTATAGACCTAAGATAGGGGGTGAGGACCCAGGGTTGGAACCGCCTACGGCGCCGCGAGGCCGTACGGATACGGATTTGCGGATCTTTCAATGCACTCGTCAAACCCAAGAGTAAAAAGAGACGACACGGACCCTAACAAGAGCTACAAGATCCTCCATCCTATTGCTTCAAAAAAATATTAAAAAATTATATATATATATATATATATGAAAAAAAACATAACATCCGTTTGGTCTGCGGGAAACATTTTTCTTTCTATGAATATGATTTCTGCAAAGTAGATTTCTGAGAAAAGATACCTAAAAAAATACTTTTGGCATGTTTGATTAACAATGACAAAGTGACGGATTTCTAAAGTGCTTATGTTTGGTTGACCATCCACTTTTCTCAAAAAGTTATGTGTAATTCCTATTATACGCTTAATAAAAATTAGATTTTTAATACCTCTTTAATACTGAAGGGCTTTTTTGGAAAAAATAAAAATAAAGTGATTCTCAGCTCACGGGAAAGAAACTTTTCCATGTTTCTCATGGAAAAAACTTTCCCATAAAATTTGGAAATTATATTCTCATGGAAATACAATTTTTCCGTCTTTCTTCTTTAAAAACTCCAACCAAACAAGAGGTATCTGATTACTTTTCCATTAACCACATTTTTTTTCCTTCTCTTCCTGCGAACAAAACGAGCCCATAGGGCTATCCGTATGTCTTCATTTTTTTTTTCCTCATCATATTATTTTTTTATCCATCCATGAAGTTTTCCTCCCCTCGCAAGATTCCTTTTTTCTTTTTTGAATCTCTTTTTATTGTAGAAATTTTGCACATAAGAGGATAAAATTTAAGGAATGATATATATATGTAGCTTCATACGTTAGTCAAAGCTAGAAAGTTCTCATCATCATTCTCTATTGTTATTTTTTTCTCCTCTTTGTTTCTATAAATTATGCTAGAGAAAAGTTGAAAGACTCAAGAGATGATACTTCAAATCCTAACACAAACAATCCTATTTAGGATGTTGAGCTCCCCGAACCAAAAACTATAGTGCTAGTTGAATTAGCTTTTGATATGGCGAAAAATAAAAATGATAAGATGGCATGATCGGTTTTGTTCGGATTTGTTCAACTCAAGGTTGATGTGGCATTCTGAATGGTAAAGCCAAATCTACCACATCTGATTTGAAAGTAGGGACGAGCATATTACAAACAACTGACCTCTGAGGTCACACATCATCCAACCCAAAGCCTCATAGGTCGGACAAGCACCCATGCAACTCGGCATATATCTCTGATCGATTTAAGCCCTTTCACCTTGGGCGATGACCCCACACTCTATAAAGAAGTGCGCTCATTTAATAATGACAACAATTAAAGATTACCATAATGGTCCCACATAGTTACACCATATCTTAAGGTAATTGTACTGCGATCATGGACGGTTACAGCATGATTCTAATTTGTTACAACATAATCTCCAAAAGATTTCAGACCCCATGGCTACATATAGACCTAGAATCTCTTCATGAAAGGTAGGTCAACAATAACAAATACTACTACCATTACTAGTCTGAACTGTCTCTTCTCCTACATATCACTACAAAAAATTATGGTTTTGCCGACTCTTCCCCGCCGACGCTATCAAAAAGCGTCGGCGAAAACCGAGCGGGGTCGAAACTCGACGACGCTTTGTTTTAGCGTCGGGTGAAATTTAGATACGACGACGCTTTAAAGCGTCGTCGGAGGCCAAAAGGGGCCCAACTCCCCCGATCCCTCCTTCACCCAGCCGCTCCCCCGATCTTAGAGACGACGACGCTTTAAAGCGTCGTCAGAGGTCCCTCCTTCTTCACCCAGCCGCTCCCCCGATCCCTCCTTTTTCTGCCGCTCCATCTGCCCACCCCACCATCCGCCGTTCTTCTTTTAATCCCACACCGGAGACCCCACCCGTTCTCCCCTAATTTCTTTTAATCCGCCGCCGCCTGGGCTTCGAAGCAGGGGCACTCGAGGGCTCCTCCGGATCGCCGTCTTAACCAGCCCAGCCACCACACGGCTCCATCGAGGGCTGATCACCCGGCTGTAGTTGAACCACTCGAGGAGGACTGCGAGAACGAAGACGACGATGAGCGCAAGGGCGTATATGCCGCCCCTATCGCCCGGCCAATCGGAGAAGAGGATCTGGGCGTTCTTGCCCCAGGAGAAAGTCATGTGCATGTCGTCCATCCCGTGTCCCATGTCGCCCATGCCTTGTCCCATATCGCCCATGGGCGCCATACCATGATGTCCCATGTCGCCCATGCCGTCGTCCATGGCGGAAGATTTTGCCAGGGCTATACGAGGAAGGGTTTCGCCGTCGTCCATGGCGGCCATGACCTGGTTCCCCTCTTTCTGTTTTAATTTTTTTTAAAAAAAACAGGTTGCTAACGCCGACGCTTATAAGCATCGGCGTTGAGTATTTTCCCGACGCTTTCATTAGCGTCGGGAAAGTCCTGTTTTTGCCGACGCTAAGAGAAAGCGTCGGCAAAAACCGGACCCACGCCCACCTGCCCGACGTTTGACCCACGCTTTGCGAAGCGTGGGCTGGGAATTCGCCGACGCTTATAAGCGTCGGTAGAGACAAAAAAAAGCGTCGGGAGTTCTTCCTTCTTTTGTAGTGTATTCACCTTTGACTCAAGCATCAAAGAGCTCATTCGGAGCCACTCCGACGAGTCCTCTAACATGTTGTTGTCTTGTAGATTAACGAAGGCTAATAAAGGTGTTGGGCATCAACAACCCAAAGATCGAACAACAATAGATTGGTGATATCTGTGGAAATAAGATAGAGAAAGCCATGGTGATATCTATGGAAATAAGATAGAGAAAGCCATGGTACCCAGGAGAAACAACCACCAAGTATCTATCTAATCGGAGTATAATGGCTCCCTATGCAACCCTCAAAGACGTAGCGCCCTCAATCGACTTTGGGAGCCATCAATGTTGAGCAATTCAACCTACTCGTGCAATAGGTGTAAGCCCTCACTCCAGCAGTGTAGAACCTGCAGCAGTACGCCACTGGTCCCCCCTCAAGCCAACCGAACTCCCAAGGTCGCCCGGTGCAGGGCAGCGGCCACTGTTCTCTCAAGGAAAGCCAAAGGCATGATCGCTCTAACCCTTCCTCTGAAGTAGGCTCCATCAATCTTTCATCTCCAGGAGGGAGGCTAATTTCAATAGCATGATCCATAAAATGAACGACAAGATCGAGGCGTTGAGCAAAAAACCTGCTACAATAGGTGATGACCTGGAGTTGGTAAACGAGCCTCCTTTCACCAAGGAGAGTATGGAGGAGCCCTTGCCAAAAAGGTTCAAAATGAACCAATTTGAGCTCTACAATATTACCTCAAATTCAATGGACCATTTGTAAAGCTTCATGACTCTCCTGCTATTGTAAGGAGCTACCGACATGACAATGTGCCAAGCTTTTTCTGCTACCCTCAAACAAGTTGCTCGGCTTTGGTACTCGAGGATCCAACCTAGCCCAATTGGATCCTTCAACCAGCTTAGCCACCGGTTTGCTAGACACTTCATCAGGAATAAGAGACATAAGAAGACTTTGGCTAGCCTATTCTCTATCAAGAAAAAGGAAGATGAGTTCCTTTGAGACTATATTAGTCGGTTCAGCACTAAGATGCTGGAGGTCTACAAAGTGGATGAATCCATCATGGTGGCAGTAGTGATGAATGGGCTTAGAGAATCATGCTTCAGCTTTCCCCTGGAGAAAAGGCCTCCCAAAGATTTGACTGAACTCCTATCCCTAGTGGATAAGTATATCCATATCAAGGGCTATGGCTGCTCGAAAGGAGGCGGCAAAAGGAAAAAGTAGGAAGAAGCAAAAGAGCCATGAAGAAAAGACAAGCTGAGGAGAAAACAAAGCCGAAAAGAAGGAAGTGTTGGACAATCAGGGAGCCTATCTTGAAAATTTGAGAGGTACACCTTGCTTAATACCCACAAGGGCCCAAATTCTAATGCAGATTCAGGTCAACGATTACTTATGCTAGCCCCAAAGGATCAAGACTTCTGGTCATAAAAAGGGACCTAGACAAATATTATTGATTCCATAAAGATCATAGGCATGACATCGAGGAATGACTATAATTATGTTAATGACCAAGGCGAAGGCATCTTGCAAGATATGTCAATGACCAATGAGGGGTTGCTGGTCGGGATAGACTAATCCCCAAGAGGCAATGTAACAACCGACCATTCATGGGGATAATCAACACAATCTTATGAGAGCGGGATCTACAATGAGGTGTAACTAGCGCCAAAATCACACTAACATCCAAGACCAACCTGGCGTGCAAGTCGGCACTAAGCTAAGAAAGCCTCCACAAAGTAACATGTTGGTGCTCTCCACCACAACACTGCTTGGTCCGAGAAATTTGATGGGGAATGTATACCCAAAGAATGGAGCTATAATAATCTCAAGGCCTATTGCTAATAAGAACTATATGTTCAGTTTTGTACTTATCATTTATTGACCCAATGGATTGATTTTGATGGCTACAAAATAATTGAGTATGATACTAATAATTTTATGGAGTAGTCAATTTATTTTATAGGAGCTTCATAAGTTTGAAAAGTTAGAGAAGCATGAAAAAGCCTAGAAGAATAAATTTCAAAGTTAGAGAAATATTTGAAATATTTCGAAAAATTTTGTAGTGGAGGAGTTGACCCTAGATATTGGGAGTTCGTCTTGTACATCGACCACGACTCGCTGAAGTGCATCAACTCTCAAAAAAAGTTGAGTGGCGACATGCCAGATGGGTGGACATACTACAGTAGTTTACATTTGTGCTAAAGCATAAGCCGGGTGCAGAAAACCGTATTGCTGATGCCCTTAGTCGAAAATCTCATATTCTAACTCTCTTGAATGCAGAAGTAATGGGGTTTGATGATCTAAAACATTTGTGTCCATTTGATGTATATTTTCAACCCATCTATGTAGAAATTTCAGCAAGAAACAAGCAGCAACATTTAGATTTTTCTATTCATGATGGCTTGCTATTCCGTGGCACGTGTTTATGTATCCCGAAATATTAGATGTATGCCCTAGAAGCCAATCTGGCTGACACATTGTTAATTCTAGGGACATAATTTTGTACTTGACTATTTATTATTGAATAAATAAAAGGCATCTTTTCATTCATATTATTTATGTGTCTATGAATCGTCCAAGAAATTAGTAAGATGATGATGCATATTCTCAAGAGTTGAGAATTTGAGCCATGTATCATTGGTGATTAATTTCTAAATACTCCTGATCAATGGATCATCACGAGGACGGTGATCGATCCGATCAGTGCACAGATCACTTTCCTTCTGGATGGACGAGACTTGAGTCCACAATGTAGGGACACTGAAGTGATAGTGCAGGTGCTTGTTAGAGAACAAGGGTACTGAGCGTGACCAAGACAAGAAGTCACTTGGATGTCTATCCATTCGTCAGTGACTTGCTTGATGTTGCAGTAGTATAACTGGTCCTTTGACCTGCGGTGCTTCAGCTACTCACAGTGAGGTTATTGTAGTTTGACTACACGTATACATGGTCTCTAGTCATATGGGTCCTTGTAGTGTAGATTGGCTGCAGTAAGTTCACTGTAGGAGTAGGGTATGCACTCACATGGAATCTATCGACCTTGATAGAAGAGGAGTGATCCTATGTGATTTGTTAGACTGAGTTCTAAGACCTTGGCCAGGGCAGTAATATAAAGTGGAGAAAGAGTTTTCCACTAACGAACTCGAGTCGAATAAATCTTGACATATGACAGACGAAGGGGTTTGACGAGTTATCCATGACCTCCGTCCTGTAGGAATCCACGATAGTAGGACTGTATCACACGATAACTGCACCTAGAGGTTCATCATTCTATTCTACTGGGTAGCCACTACATGCTGCTAGGTGTCACTGGTGGATGGTGGATCACAAGGATTATCTCGATGATCGATAAACCCTAATGAGTAGAGTTGGAATCGTTCCAATCCATTGAAAGGAGTTTTCAATGATATTGTGATAGAGATCATAATATATCTCACTACCAGTCAGAGTAGAACCTATGGGGTCACACACACTAGAAGTATTGACCGATCCGATGGTTGAATCGTGATTAGGAATCACAAGTAATCAATTCGATTGATATTCAGTTGAAGAAGGAACAAAGGGAATTAATTAATTGGACTTAAACACAAATCCTACTTCGAGTAGGATTCCTAGAGTCCTAATTGGATTAGGACTGGAAATCCTAGTTGGAGTAGGACTGGGATTCCTACTTGGAATAGGATTCCTACAATCCTAATTAGATTAGAAATTTTGAATTAAAATTGGATTCCTACTTGGAGTAGGATTCCTAGAGTCCTAATCGGATTAGGACTTCGGATTCAAATTAGAGTCCTAATTGGATTAGGACTAAAATTAAAAAAGTCCTAATTGGATTAGGGTTTTTTAAGTCCTAATTAATTATTAATCTAATGAATCAACATGACTCCTAATTGGGTTAGGATTGAAGAGTTCAATTGAGTCATGGTTCACTCAAGTTCTAATTGGATTAGGACTAGTATAGATTGAACCCAATTGATTCATACGAATCTGTCCCGGATTCAATAAGTGCATCGCTTGATGAAAGTCGGATGAAACAAGAGAGTGAGGTCCCTGACGGAAATAAGAAGGTTGTAGTTTGGTTAAACCCTAATTGGATTAGGGCTAAACCACATTAGGGGCTCCCAATCCTTATTAGATGAGGATTAGGGCAACACAAGAAGGAGGGGCTCAAGCCCCTCCTCCTTTGCTTCATTGGTGCAGCAACACAAGAGGGGCCGGCGCCCCTCTTGGAAAAAAGTCTAGGGCTCCTAACTTGTAGGAGCCCTAGATGCTTTAAAAGGAGGTTAAAGGGGGCTGACGCCCTAATGCATGTGATGCTCTCCTCCTTCCAAGCCGTGGCCTCCCTCTCCCCTCTCCTTGATTCAGCCGCAAGCAAGAGCAAAAGAAGAAGAAGGGTGGCGGCCTCCTCCTCCTCTCTTCTTCCTTCCAACGTAGGGAGAATAAAAGAAGGCTGCAGGCTTCGTTCCGCTTCTCTCTATCCCTCCTTCTTCCTCCTCTCAAGCACAATCAAGGGTTGATTGAAAGAGAGGAAATCAGCCATCCAAAGTTGTCTCTGCAAGGGAGCTAGCACCCCGGGGAGATAAGGAAGCTTTGATCGGTTTCTGCTTCGTGTGGATACCTGTAGAGGCCGGGCACTTGAACGGCTTCAAGCGAACCTTCATCCTAAACCACGAACTTCAGTTTGCGGTGATCATCTCCCCGCACAAGGTGAAGATCTGATCTTCTAAAAGTTTTAAAAGTTTTTAATCCTTATCTATCTACGAACGGTTTTTGAACAACGTTCATGCGATGAACGATTGATCTCGCGCATGCCTCTTCCGCTGCATCTGAATTTTTTAAAATTTCAGCGGCATGATCAAGATTTTCTAACAGTATTATCAGAGCCTAGGCTTCGTAGATTAAGGTAAGGATTAATCATTAATAGGCTTATTAGATCTGAAAATTGAAAGATTATGCATGCTGAAAATTTTCTGCATGCAGATTTTTCTAGAGTGCTGATTTTTGCATGCTGATTTTTATGTGATAAGATGATGATTCTAATTACATTGTTAATGAGATTACAAAGTTTAGAATCATGATTAGCATGATCAGCAACCTACGTCATGAGATAATCAGTTAGTTTTCAAATCTGAAAATTATAATTGCTGCATATGGTGATGATCATAGGATTCAAACCCTTTTGGTATCAAATGTAATGACCTGCGATGTGATCTATAATGTCATGTAATTTTTCAGATGCTTGCATGCATCTTATTTGATATTTTGATAGGCCTGCGTGCCTCCTAAAAGAAGATGTAATTTATTATTATTTTTATTTTACATCTGGTTGTATTTCTGTGATATGATGTACGTCAACGATCAAGTTGAAGACAAGGCATGAGATGAACAGGGGTCTAAGCGGTTGATGGCGATTGGATCAAGAGTTGGTCAAGGATCGAATCAAAGAGGCTTAGAACCAATTCAAGAGTTGAAGACCAATTGATCGATTGACGTGCATGTGCTTGTAATACGACCTAATTAGAATCCATGATCATCACCTATTTAAAGTTTAGCTTTATTTCGATGTTGCGATTATAACTGCCTGTGATGTGCCGTTTGCATGTGATGTGAATGAAAGCCGGGTAGATAGGTTTACATGTGATGTAACAAACCCAATTGAGACCTAAATTAAAACCTCCTCAATCAAGTCGAGAGTGAACCAACATGAGCAAGTCATATTAGATTAATTGATCTAATTGGTGTCTAGGAAAGCATGAAAGGTGGTTACTTAATTAGGACCTTACTCTCTGAGTAAGGGGAGGCTCCCACCTGCTTACCTGGCCAATTGTTCGATTACCTCTTATGAAGAGCTCAAGTTGCAAACACTAAGACCTGATTAACCAATATTAAGTCAATAGGTCTTCCACTGTAGTAGAGCTGCTAAGGCCTTTCTGATGTTGATTTGTCTCGGCTGGATACAGTGGTCAAGTTGCATCGGGAGGCTGGACCTCTCTATAGACATGAGATGTTGTAGGGTAAAGGTGGGGTTGGGCACCAATAACTGTTAGGTGAGGACCCAATGACGACTTTATTCCTACGGTTATACGGTGGGTCTGACTTAACTAAGAAATGGGACCAATAACTGTTAGGTGAGGTTTTCATGGCTTAGAGACCAAGTTACACTGCAACATGCTTGAGAAGCATTGTACAAGAGTTGTACATTCATCAATCTATGTGTCACCAATAACTGTTAGGTGAGATGTCATGTAAATCGGTGGGACCGCACTACCCACTAGAAATCCTAGTCGTGTGGGATTTCCGTTTTTCTACCAGGGGAGTGTGAAGAATTCGAGAAAATAGTGGGAGTTACATTTGTTCTAAAAGACCTTAGAACAGATTAGGATCAAGTACAAAAGTCTAACTAGAATCTTTACTCTCTAAGGATTGTAAAGTCAGCTTCTAGACTCTTAACTCATATCCTATAGAACAACCGTTTGACCAAACCCAATTATAAAGATTGGCTCAGCAAATTTCAAAAAATAGTTTTGAATTATGAGAAATTCGGGTATATGCTAGACCATGGAATCCCCGTGTTACTAATCCGTCCGATCACTGATCAGCGTAAGACGCTTGTTAAGTGGACGAATAATAACAATAAAGTTAGGTGCTGCACAATGGCATCCATGTCCAATGAATTACAATGCTAGCATGAGAACATGAGACTGCCAGGGACATATTAAATCACCTACAAGAGTTGTATGGTGATCAGAGTCGCGCAGCATGTTTTGAAGTGTCCAAGAGGCTCTTTAAGACAAAGATGCGTGAGGGACAGTCTGTCCACGATCATGGTTTGACCATGATAAAGGACTTGAAGAAGCTTGAGAAGCTCGGCATGACCATGCACAAGGAATTGCAAACGGATTTGATCCCACAATCTCTTCTAGCTTTATATGAACAGTTTATAGTAAATTACCATATGAACAAGATTGTATGCACCAAAATAGAATTGTTGAATAAATTGGTAACTAACTTAGGGACCTTGCAGAAGACTAAGAAAACACCAAGTTAGGAAGTTCCAAGAAAAAGGTTAATTGCAAGGAAAAGTGTTTCCATTGCATAATGGACGGCCATTGAAAGAGGAACTGTCCTACATACATGGGAAGCATAAAGAACATGAAGGGTGACAGACCTTCGGAAGGTTTGTCAGATATGCTCAGGATACTTAGGGACTGTTACCTATTGCTAGCAGAAATTTGATTTCTGTATTTTATTTAGCACAGAAAGATTTTTATTTATTTGAAAATTAAATTGATTCAAAATGGTTTTATGATTGACAATCTCTATCACATACATATAGATGTATCTGTGAATATATCTGAGCAAACAGTGAATACCATAGGATCTAATAGATCCAAAAATGAGATAAATCTAAAGTATTTATGGCACCTCAGGCTTGGCCATATAGGAGAAGACAAAATAAACAAATTAGAGAAACATGAGCTTTTGGGCTTATTGACTTTCGAGTCATATTTGATTTGTGAATTCTTCCTTCAAGGAAAGATGGCCAAATTATCCTTTGTAGGACACAGGGAGGTCCACTGAAATACTTACCCTAGTACACACTAATGTGTGTGGCCCATTCGATGTGCAGGCTAGGGGTTGTAATTTTTTACTTCATTTTACCGATGATTACTCACGGTATGGATATGTGTATGAGACACAAAAATGAAACTTTTGAAAGGTTCAAAAAGCTTAGATATGAAGTAGAAAAATAAGCACAAAAACTCATTAAGGTTCTTCGATCAGATCGAGGAAGTGAATACCTTAATGGAGAGTTCCGTGATTATCTCAAGGAGAATGGTATAGTTTCATAATGGACTCCTCCTGGTACACCTCAGCTCAATGGAGTGTCAGAGAGGAGGAATCGGACTCTATTGATATGGTCCAGTCCATGATGAGCTTCACTGATTTACCCTTATTTCTTTAGATAGATGCCTTATTTTCAGCTATTTACTTGTTGAATAGAGTTCCCTCTAAAGTCCATTCCTACCGCACCATATGAGATATGACATGGTAAGAAACCAAGTCTTGGTCATCTCAAGATTTGGGGATGTCCGGCCCACGTCAAGAGACTACAGGTAGACAAGCTAGAGGCTAGGACCATAAGTGCTCGTTTTATATGATATCCTAAAGAGTCATTAGGATACAATTTTTACGTCTCAGAGGATCACAATGTGTTTGTGAGCCGTCATGCCATCTTCTTGGAAAACCAGTTTATCCTTGATAGAGGCAGTGGGAGGAAAATTGAGCTTGAAGAGAAAGTCTCTGAAAAGCAACGAGTCATGGATCCTATCGAACCCATTCATACAGAGCCAGTACACGATGTCCCTCAACCACCTTGCAGATCTAGTAGGGTCTCTGAGGATGATAGTGTTATTTTGATGATTAACAAGCAATTATCTAGAGTATGCTATAAGTTAAATTGATACTTCATTTATAAGTTCATTACTCTCAGTATATTTGGTTAATTGAAAATAGATACATGACCTTGTTCATTTGAATGAATCTAACCTTGAGAATGCAGCAAAGTGTGGATTGAGTCGACCCAAAGGTTGATTGGGTCAACCCCGGCACATCAAGAAATCATTTGGCACACTCCTGCAAAAATGGCACAAATGAACAGTGAGTTGGGTCGACCCAAGGTAAGCATGAGTCGACCCAACCTTGAAGAACCTCAAAAACACAACTGAAGAATGCTCTCTGGATTTACTGAGAGGGTCGACCCAAACAGTGGTTGAGTCGACCCAAGCTTGAGTCGACCCAAACCCTGAGAGGGTCGACCCAAAGGCAAGACAGAAAGACAGATAGAAATTGGTTCTCTGGAATTACTGAGAGGGTCGACCCAAGAAGAAGTTGAGTCGACCCAAGTGGACTTTGAGTCGACCCAAAGAATGGTTGGGTCGACCCATGGGAAGGAAGGCTGAAATTGAAGTTTCTGTGGTTTCTGAGAGGGTCGACCCAAGGAATGTTTGAGTCGACCCAAGGCAAAGTTGGGTCGACCCAAGGACAGGTTGAGCCGACCCAAACACGGGCTGAACAGTAACGGCTAGTTCTGCAACTGTACTTTTTGTCCTTCCCAAGGTGAGTAACGGCTAGTTTTTCAAATCTAACCATTGGGACTTGTCCTAAGAAGGTGGGAAGCTATTTAAAGGGGCACTATTCATCAGAGAGAATAACTTTTGAGTTGAATATCAAAGAGTACCCAAGAATACAAAAGTGCCCTAATCTTCTTCATCAAGAGCTTCATTCAAGAATCAAAGAAAGGGATTGAGCAGATTCAAAGAGGCATCAAGAGCTCCATCCCCTTTAAAGAGTGAAGCATCCTTGACAAAGAAGAGCAAAGCGACTTCAAAGCGATAAATACTTTCTAACTCTTCCTTATAGCTTATATTGTTTCATATGCTCATTTAGGAGTTTGAATCTTTTCTTTTGTTAATTAAACACTTTGTAAAGGTTCGTTGGTGAGCCCGCAAAACCAACAAAGGTTTTTGGTGAACCCGGAAAACCAAAGTGTAAAGGTTAGTTGGTGAGCCCGCAAAACCAACAAAGGTTTTTGGTGAACCCGGAAAACCAAAGTGTATAGGTTCGTTGGTGAGCCCGTAAAACCAACAAAGGTTTTTGGATTGTGAGCCCGGAAAACAATCCAACTGTAATCTGCGAGATTATAGTGAATTCCCAAGGGGACGCTTGGGGAGTGGACGTAGGTGCTAAGGAGAGCACCGAACCACTATATATTGTTGTGTTTGTGTTGTGCTTGTGTTTTCATTTACTCTTGCATCATCTTCTACTCTTGCGTTAGTTTAACTCACTCAAATAGCTTAAGAAAGCATCTACCGCACTTAATTAAGAAAACGTTTAAAGCATCAAAATTTAGAAGAAACCAATTCACCCCCCCTCTTGGCTTGTCACCTTGGGCAACAGTCTCCCATCCTCCCGATAGATACTTAGGTATACTAGAAGAGGATACCAAGAAAATGTTCCTAGTGGGAGATAGGGATCACACGCAGGATCCCAAAACCTACGACGAGGCGATATCTGATATCGATTCCGAGAAATGGTTGGAAGCTATGAAGTCAGAGTTAGACTCCATGCATTCCAACCAAGTCTGGATCTTAGTAGATCCACCATAAGGTATTGTACCTATTGGATGCAAATGGATCTACAAAGAAAGATAAATTCGGATGGAGAGGTAGAGACCTATAAGGCAAGGCTTGTGGCGAAAGGGTATAGTCAGCGCGAGGGCATTGACTATCAGGAGACCTTTTCACCTGTAGCCATGCTGAAATCCATCCGAACATTGCTTGCCATTGCAGCATTTCATGATTATGAAATCTGGCAGATGGATGTGAAAACTGCTTTCCTGAATGGATATCTTGATGAAGATATCTATATGGAACAGCCTTTGGGTTTTACTTCCAGTGATGAAGATCACAAGGTCTGCAAGCTGCAAAGGTCCATCTATGGACTAAAGCAAGCATCTCGGAGTTGGAACACTCGTTTCGATGACGCAATCAAAATGTTTGATATCATCAAAAACGAAGAGGAACCGTGTGTTTACAAAAGGGTTAGTAGGAGCGCTGTCGTATTTCTCGTACTGTACGTGGACGACATCCTCCTGATAGGGAATAATATTCCCATGCTAACCTCGGTCAAGGTCTGGTTGTCAAAAGAATTCTCCATGAAAGACCTTGGGGAAGCATCCTGTAGCCCAGATAGACAACCCAAGAGGGGGGGTGAATTGGGTTTTAAAATAATTTAGATAATTTAAAACGTTATGGATGATTAATTAAAAACTATTGCAAGTTATTTAATTAATTACTATGTGCTGTGAGTAATATGAAATGAGAAGAAGGAGAGACAATCAATCACAAACACAAGTTTTATAGTGGTTCGGAGCTAACCCTTGCTCCTACGTCCACTCCCCAAGTCTCACTTGGGAATTCACTATAATCCCCTTGGATTACAGCCGGTTGTTTTCCAAGCTCACAACCAAACTTGTTGTTTTACGAGCTCACAACGAACTCAGTCGGTTTTCCCAGGCTCACCGACTAGAACCACCCCCGATTGTTTTCCCGGGATCACAATCGAACCCTTACACACGTTGGTTTTAACTCGGCTCACCAACCAACCTCAATCCCCTTGATTCAATCCCCGATTGAACCAAGTAAATACAAGTTGTAGAAAGAAAACAGAAAATGAGTTTCTCAAAAAGCAGATGAAAACAATATGAACAATAAATGAAGTTAAGAAGCCTCAAACGCTTTTAGATTGGAGATGAGGAATGGCTTCTTAAACTTCTGGTCTCCTCTTGAAAGAGTAGTCGACTTGAATGCAGGAGAAGGAGGCTTTAATTGCTGGGAAGATGTAGTTGGAAGCAGTAAATGCAGATCTTCCTCTTTTTCGTTGAAGAGCACGTTGCAGAGCTTGAATGCTTGATTAGTTGGAGTGAAATAGTTGTTCTCACTCTTGCTACAGTCCTCTGTGGCTATTTAAGCCAACCCCCACGGAAACTAGCCGTTAGAGTGCTTTTTCTGCCCGTTCTGAACACTCTGCGCAGCCTGACAATATGACCGTTGGTGGGTTGGAGTCGACTCGCGCGATCAGGAGTCGACTCGGCTGTAGCGGGAGTCGACTCAAGCTTTTCCGGAGTCGACTCGGCAACTGTTCCAAATTTGAATTAAAGTTGCCTTCACGACTGGGAGTCGACTCGTCTTGACCTGGAGTCGACTCGTCAACTTCTGGAGCTGACTTGGCAATTTTGGAGTCGGCTCATCCACTGAAGTCCGTGGATCCAATTTTGAATTTTGTCCACTCGAGTCGACTCAACTGTCCTGGGAGTCGACTCGAATCTCAGAGCCCGAACTCCCGATCCTCTGTCTTTTGGCTCGTCCAGTCTTGGAGTCGACTCGAACTTCCTTGGAGTCGACTCGGCTCTCAGTTTCCGAAAGATGGTCTTCTGCCTTTTGACGTGAAGCTGTCTTGGAGTCGACTCGAGCTGTCTGGGAGTCGACTCGAATCTCAGAGGCAGTAACTTGGTTTTCTGTCTGTCTTGGGGTCGCGGTGTCTTGGAGTCGACTCGCGTATTGCGGGAGTCGACTCGAATCTCAGAGTCCATAAAATGGTCTCTGACTTTCTTTGTGTACCGCTGAGAGTCGACTCTTGCTTTCTTTGGAGTCGACCTGTCAACCATCGGAGTCGACTCGCGTTCCACTGGAGTCGACTCGAATCTCAGACCCGAAAAATGCTCTCTGACTTTTCTGCCTGTGACTGCTTGGAGTCGACTCTTACTTCCCTGGAGTCGACTTGGTGAACATTGGAGTCGACTCGCGCACTTCAGGAGTCGACTCGTTGACAGGTTCTGAGTTGATCCTTTCTATTCTTCTGTCTGTTCTCAGTCGGAGTCGACTCGTACTCATCTGGAGTCGACTCGAGCTCGTGCCAGTGAACTTGATACGCTTGGAGTCGACTCGTGATACTCGGGAGTCGACTCGAGTCTCAGACATTGGTTCAAATAGACTCCTTAACTTATCCAACAATTATGAACCAAGTCTTGGGACACTTAGACAGGATTTTCACTGAAACACTCAATTGAATTCATTAGTAATTAAAAGATATACTCAAATGCTTTGAGCTCATCAAAATCAAATGGGGTTTTAATCAATCACTCCACAATCTCCCCCTTTTTGATGATGACAAAACATTGAGTATATGTAAAATGAATTGCTCAATAAATAATGAAATAAAATCCATAAATGAATTCAAATGTCTGGTAATTCAATTTATCCAAGCTTGAAAGGAGTGAAACATTAAATTTCGGAGTTAAAGCTCCTCCTTTCATTTGGAATTATATAAGCCTTCATATTATGCAATCAATTGTTTGGCTTATATGTCATTAATGATTTAGTTTGATTAAAATTCAGATTCTCCCCCTCAACATATGCATTCAACTATGTTTTGATTCTCTGAATTTTCTTTTAATGCTTTGAAGTTTTTGAACTGAATTTTTTGATTTTTAGAGGGAAAATCTGTCAATTTGTTCATGAGTAGGATTCAGCTAATCTCCGAATATCCCTTGAATAGATTCTGGAGATTACTCCATTAGGAGCCCCAAAAGAGAGATAATGAGCCTCGAGGTACCGAATCCACTTAGAACAAATTTGTGTGTGTTTTTAAGAGTTTATCTTTTTATTGATTTCTTTTACATATTTTATCCATGTTTCTCCCCTTTTACATATTTTATACATATTTCTCCCCCTTTTTGTCATCATATCAAAAAGGAGGTAATCACACACAATCAATGGCACAAATGGCACAACCAATCATCAAATGGCACAGAAATGAAGATAAGATGTCTACTCATTGTATTGATATGAATGTGAATACATTTGAGCATACAATAAGTAAAGCAAAACAATACAAAACAAAACAAAAAGAACATCTATGGTCTCCTCGAGGATGAAGATCCCCCCTCGAGGATGTATCTCCCCCTCTCGATGAGGTGGCTCCTCCTCTCGAGGATGTGGCTCCTCCTCTCGAGGATGGTGCTCCTCCTCTCAATCGGCTCTGCTCCATGAGGAGGGTGACTGCATCTGTAACATGTCCGAGCTGCGTGATAATAGACGTAGTGGCTCTGCTATGTGTAGTGGAGAGCTCAGTCACCGACGTCTGAAGCCCAGTCACTGACGTCTGAAGTGCGTCCAGCTTGTCGATGAGTACATTCGACAAGCGCTCGGCCCCCTCGGTGGTGGTGTGCATGTCACGACCTATGTCCTCTCGCATCTGTCGAGTGGTGCTCGTGACCTCACTCATGCTCTGGAACTGGGCCTGGACCAAACTCCGGACATTGTAGATCTCTTTCCGTACATGAGCCGTCATGTCAGTCACGGCTGTCAAGGAAGGGACCAACTGAGAAGATACGGGTGCAGGAGTGGGAGCAGGCACCGCACCTCGGAGCTCCCGAAGCAGCTCATCCCTCACTGTTGCCCAAGGTGACAAGCCAAGAGAGGGGGGGGTGAATTGGTTTCTTCTAAATTTTGATGCTTTAAACGTTTTCTTAATTAAGTGCGGTGGATGCTTTCTTAAGCTATTTGAGTGAGTTAAACTAACGCAAGAGTAGAAGATGATGCAAGAGTAAATGAAAACACAAGCACAACACAAACACAACAATATATAGTGGTTCGGTGCTCTCCTTAGCACCTACGTCCACTCCCCAAGCGTCCCCTTGGGAATTCACTATAATCTCGCAGATTACAGTTGGATTATTTTCCGGGCTCACAATCCAAAAACCTTTGTTGGTTTTACGGGCTCACCAACGAACCTATACACTTTGGTTTTCCGGGTTCACCAAAAACCTTTGTTGGTTTTGCGGGCTCACCAACTAACCTTTACACTTTGGTTTTCCGGGTTCACCAAAAACCTTTGTTGGTTTTGCGGGCTCACCAACGAACCTTTACAAAGTGTTTAATTAACAAAAGGAAAGATTCAAACTCCTAAATGAGCATATGAAACAATATAAGCTACAAGGAAGAGTTAGAAAGTATTTATCGCTTTGAAGTCGCTTTGCTCTTCTTTGTCAAGGATGCTTCACTCTTTAAAGGGGATGGAGCTCTTGATGCCTCTTTGAATCTGCTCAATTCCTTTCTTTGATTCTTGAATGAAGCTCTTGATGAAGAAGATTAGGGCACTTTTGTATTCTTGGGTACTCTTTGATATTCAACTCAAAAGTTATTCTCTCTGATGAATAGTGCCCCTTTAAATAGCTTCCCACCTTCTTAGGACAAGTCCCAATGGTTAGATTTGAAAAACTAGCCATTACTCACCTTGGGAAGGACAAAAAGTACAGTTGCAGAACTAGCCGTTACTGTTCAGCCCGTGTTTGGGTCGGCTCAACCTGTCCTTGGGTCGACCCAACTTTGCCTTGGGTCGACTCAAACATTCCTTGGGTCGACCCTCTCAGAAACCACAGAAACTTCAATTTCAGCCTTCCTTCCCATGGGTCGACCCAACCATTCTTTGGGTCGACTCAAAGTCCACTTGGGTCGACTCAACTTCTTCTTGGGTCGACCCTCTCAGTAATTCCAGAGAACCAATTTCTATCTGTCTTTCTGTCTTGCCTTTGGGTCGACCCTCTCAGGGTTTGGGTCGACTCAAGCTTGGGTCGACTCAACCACTGTTTGGGTCGACCCTCTCAGTAAATCCAGAGAGCATTCTTCAGTTGTGTTTTTGAGGTTCTTCAAGGTTGGGTTTTGGGTCGACCCTCTCAGTAAATCCAGAGAGCATTCTTCAGTTGTGTTTTTGAGGTTCTTTAAGGTTGGGTCGACTCATGCTTACCTTGGGTCGACCCAACTCACTGTTCATTTGTGCCATTTTCGCAGGAGTGTGCCAAATGATTTCTTGATGTGCCGGGGTTGACCCAATCAACCTTTGAGTCGACTCAATCCACACTTTGCTGCATTCTCAAGGTTAGATTCATTCAAATGAACAAGGTCATGTATCTATTTTCAATTAACCAAATATACTGAGAGTAATGAACTTATAAATGAAGTATCAATTTAACTTATAGCATACTCTAGATAATTGCTTGTTAATCATCAAAATAACACTATCATCCTCAATCTCCCCCTTTTTGATGATTACAAAATAAAGAGTATAAGTCTATTGATACTTGTCTTTAAAATCAGTTTATAAAAGGGATTAAATTGCTGAATTTCAGCTTTTCATATATACTTGTGAAATCTCCCCCTATATCATTCAAATGTTGCCAAATTGACTTTTTGAATTGCTCCCCCTTTCATTTATAATTCATTAGCAATGAAACTTCAAAAATTGGAGATAAACTCTGAGTTTCAGGTTATGTATCGGGGTGCGAGAGGTGCGTGCCAAATTCTGAATTTATATGTGCCAAATTCTGAACTTTGATGGAAATTTTTGATTTAGTCAATTTCATTGTTACAAATTGCTCCCCCTTAGATATATAAGCTTTCTTATATGATTTTCAATTTGTTTGCCCATTTATTTCTCTTTTCGTTTCATAATTTCTTTACTCACTCTTTCTCACAAAGTTAATACTCTTTCTTTAAACACTATCTTTACTTCTCCCAAAATTAATACTCTTTCTTAACTTCTCAAATGAAATACTCTTTCTTTTCTTAAAGTGAATATTCTATCTTTTCTTCTCCCCCTTTATATACTCTTTCCTTCTCTTCTCCCCCTTTTTGTTATCATCAAAAACATATATATGGGAAAAGATGCAATTAAGAACAAACTTCAGACTTCATTGATCATAATAGGAACATTTTCATACATTAATGCCCAAAATAAAGATAAGTACAATGTTCCTCAATCGAGATTTAAAGATATAAGGGAAAAAACAAGATACATAGGAGAAAAGCAAGATACATGTGAGAACTAGATATCTAGCCTAGGCTCTAAACATAGACGCTAAGATCAGCCTAGCGGGAATCTAATGGCTGGGATCTAGTCCTCATCCTCCTAGCATACGTGGCGAGGGGAGGTCGAGCCTGGTGAGACTGTGTCTGGCGTGGAGCACGACGAGCGGGATGACTCTGTGCCGATATTTCTGACTCAGCAGCCTGTGGCACAGACGGTCCATGTGTCTCTCTCTCTCTCCGGAGTGCTCCTATCTGCGACCTCAGATCACTGATCTCAGCAGACATGACATCCAACCGGGCGTCCAATCGGCTCGTGAGCCCGTCAGTAATAGTCCTCGCCTGAGTTGTCATGAGCTCTGTCATCCTGCTCCAGAAGTCATCCGTATCTGTCGGAGGAGCGGATGACGATGGTCCAGCCTCTGAGGGTACAGTAGGATGATCCATAGGCTCCTCATCCTCATCCTCTGGTGCCTCTCCCTCTTGTGCCTCACCCTGAATGCCTGCACCGGTGTGAATCCACTGCCCGTTCACTTTCGCATATCCCATGCGTATGAGTGTCCGTGCAGTGTACGTGTCCGTGTGATGCAGACTCTTGGATGCCTCCTCCTCAAGAGGTAAACCATGCTGACGGAAGATCAATGTAAGTATCATACCATAAGGTAGTGATACCCTGTTGCTGCACATCACCTTCCTCATCTGCCTTAATATCATAGCCGGAAGATTTAGAGGAGTCCCCCGAATCATACACTCCATAACTGCTAGATCTCGCTCTGAGATGAGATCAAATCTCCCGGTCTTCGGAAATAAAATCCTATTTATCATATTGAGCAATAACCTCATCTCAGCGGAAAGAGAACTAGCTATTACCTTCTGAGAAAAATCGAAGTTCTCGTTTTCCATGATCAATTGCAGAGCTCTCATTTTGTCTTCTGGCCTCTCCGGAGTGGCTCCTATGCAGGGTAGGTGTAGTAACTCACTCAAGCTCTCCTCGGATACACGGATCCGAACCCCTCGAACTTCCGACACAAGCCCTCCCATACCAGTCTTGAGGAAGGCATAGAACTCTTGTACCAACCCGGGGTAGATGACCACATCTAGGGAGCAAAGATACTCCCAACCTTGTCTTTGGATCCATTCCCAAATCCGAAACCCTTCTTGATTGAAAAACTCCGAATGGATCCTTCTCCCGGTAGTAACCGGCCTCCCCGCAAATCTTGCAAGGATCACTGAGGGGGAAGGAGGAGGAGGGACCTCCGCACGTGCCTCACGTCTTGGAGACACGGGAGAAGGCTCGGTAGGGTGCCTTTCCTCTTGTTGGACCCGGGTCACTCTTCCGGATCTCTTGGCTACGGCTCGTTTGGGTCCCATTTCTCCAAGATCCTTAGGAAATCTACTGTTTGGAGGAGTTTAGTGGAGATTGGAGAGTGGGGGCTAGTCTTTTCGGAAGAAGACAAAGGGCAAACAGTGCCCTAGATGTGCTCTCGGGCCCCCTTTTAACAGTGGGGTCCCGACGTTGGGTCGACTCAAGATTTTTCTTGGGTCGACTCAACGTTGGGTCGACCCATGTTCTGGGTTGGGTCGACCCAAGTGCAGAAATTTTTTTTTCTCTTCCTTTTTGCTTCTAAAAAGTTTTCCTTGCTTCCAATCCTTATAAACTCTTTATGGAACAATGATACATGAGTAAGAAATCTATAGATAACAAATTTGACTCATGTTTCATGGAATTTTTGAAATTAGAGGAATGTATCATGAGACTACTATCTCCCTTTTATGTTTCTTTAATAAAAAGGATCACATATGCCTAATTCCCTCCTGAGCATACAGAATCTATCTTCACTCAATGGTTTGGTAAATATGTCGGCCAATTGTTTTTCCGTGCATATATGCTCAATACATACATTTCCATTTTGCACATGATCCCTAATAAAATGGTACCTTATTTCTATGTGTTTGGTTTTAGAGTGCTGAACTAGATTTTTAGTGAGATTGATAGCACTAGTATTATCACACTTAATAGGAATATTATCTAGTTTGACTCCATAGTCCTCTAGTTGTTGCTTGAGCCATAATACTTGAGCACAACAACTACCAGCAGCTATGTATTCAGCTTCAGCTGTGGACAGTGCCACTGAGTTCTGCTTCTTACTAAACCATGATACTAAGTTATTTCCTAAGAATTGACATGTGCCACTTGTGCTCTTCCTATCTAACTTGCATCCAGCAAAGTCAGCATCTGAATATGCAAGCAAATCTAGACAGGAGTCTCTCGAGTACCATAATCCAATGGTGGTAGTTCCTCTTAAGTATCTAAGGATTCTCTTAACAGCACTTAAATGTGACTCCTTAGGATCCGATTGGTATCTAGCACATATCCCTACACTAAATACAATGTCGGGTCTACTAGCAGTAAGATAGAGCAAGGATCCAATTAGTCCTCTATAGACCTTAATATCAACACTTTTCCCTTTTTCATCTTTGTCTAGCTTACTAGTAGGATTTATTGGAGTGCCAATTCCCTTATGATTTTCATTCCCAAACTTCTTCAGTATTTCCTTTGTATACTTAGTTTGATGAATGAAAATGCCTTCTTTGGTTTGTTTGATTTGTAATCCTAGAAAGAAGCTTAGTTCTCCCATCAAACTCATCTCAAATTCTCCATGCATTAAATCAGCGAACTCTTTGCATAGAGTATCATTAGTGGCACCAAAGATTATGTCATCTACATATATTTGCACCACTAATAGATTTTTGTCCTTTCTTTTGATGAATAAAGTTTTATCTACATTTCCTCTACAAAAATCATTTTCAAGCAGAAATTTACTTAGTCGATCATACCAAGCCCTAGGTGCTTGCTTTAATCCATATAATGCCTTATGTAGTTTAAACACATGATTTGGCAATTCATGATTTTCAAATCCTGGAGGTTGTTCTACATATACTTCCTCCTCAATAATACCATTTAAGAATGCACTCTTCACATCCATTTGATATAATTTAAAATCCATAAAACATGCAAATGCTAGAAGTAATCTAATAGCTTCTAATCTAGCTACAGGAGCAAATGTCTCATCATAATCTATTCCTTCTTCCTGATTGTATCCTTTAGCTACGAGTCTGGCCTTATTTCTTATAACTACTCCATTTTCATCTAGTTTATTTCTAAATACCCATTTTGTTCCAATTACTGAATTATGCTTTGGTCTTTCAGTTAATGTCCATACATTACTTCTTTTAAATTGATTTAATTCCTCTTGCATGGCATTTATCCAGTTAGTATCTTTTTCAGCCTCTTCATAAGTTTTAGGTTCTAATTGTGAAACAAAAGCAAGATAATCATTTAAATTTCTAAGAGATGATCGAGTTCTTACCCCTTGAGATGGATTACCAATGATTAAATCTTTAGGATGTCCATGTGCATACCTCTATTCTTTTGGCACGTCTTGGGGTTGTGGTGGCACGCAATCATCTCCCTTATCTTGATTTGGCACGTCATCAATTTTCAACTTTTCAAAGTCGATAATTCCTGTATCATCATCAATAGTATTTTCTTTCCTAGCAGACTCACTATCAGACTCATCAAATATAATATTGACTGACTCTTCTACTACTAAGGTTCTTTTGTTGAATACTCTGTATGCCTTGCTAGATGTGGAGTATCCTAAGAAGATACCTTCATCTGACTTGGCATCAAATTTACTTAAGTCCTCCTTGCCATTATTTAAGATAAAACATCTACATCCAAACACTTTAAAATATTTTGCAGTTGGTTTCTTATTCTTCCAAAGTTCATAAGGAGTTTTCTTAGTTATAGGTCGTATTAAAACTCGATTTAGAATATGGCAAGAGGTGTTTATAGCTTCAGCCCAAAAGTACTTTGGAAGATTTGACTCGCACAACATTGTGCGTGCCATTTCTGCCAATGTCCTATTTTTCCTTTCAACAACCCCATTTTGTTGAGGCGTTCTAGGTGCTGAAAATTGATGTGATATTCCATTTTTAGTGCAAAATTCCTCGAAGTGTTGATTTTCAAATTCAG